>NC_135236.1:555995008-556298038 GCF_051348905.1 Ranitomeya variabilis | reverse complement strand
CGTAGTCCATAATACGTAAAAAATTCAATCTGGATAGTTACTTTAAGGTTTTTTTTTTTATAAAGAATTTTTTTGTTATATATCTTTTCTGTATTTCTCAACACTGTCTACTCTGGTCCCCGTTTTAGAGTTGATTAAGATGTCTTACCAAAAGATTGGGAACCTGTACATAGTAATAGTGGTAAAAAGAGTGGGGAGATATGGATATATTTGCTTTTTGATTTAATAGCAATAAAGCCATGCACCCAATGTGGGGAGAGATGCACTAAATTATAGGTCAGTAATCTGGATAACTGATAATGTGCCTCTGAATCCCGGTACTTTTAGTCCACTGTAGAGCGCAGGCGCACAAAAACCATGACGCTCCAGTGGAGGTGTAATATACAGCGAGCCGAGGCTTCGGTCAGCTGTTATGGTATCATTAGCTCACTTCCGGTCACGTGGAGGAGGGAGCACGTCATCCGAACGGATGTAAGCATAGAAAGCGCGATATATAAAGAAGAGCAAACTCACCACGCACAGGTATGACAGCGTCAATTGGATGCGAGATATGAGTTAACCCCAACACTATCCCCTGATGAGAAGTATCGAAACGCGTCGGGAAGAGGAGGGGAGGAGGCCCACCGTTACGAGGGAGCGGAAAAGAAAGTAACTGATACAGCTCCGGGTGAGACCGTTCCTTAATATACGTCCAAGCCTGTTCTGGGTTTATGATGACGCTACACCGTATTAAATCCTGTGGGCTAAATGCCATGTGATAAAGCAGGAAAGTACGGTATAATATTCCAGAGTTCTGTTTCACAATAAGGGGTCCTATAAAGGATTTAGGACTGATACCCCTATAGAGGTGTTAATGAACCTGGTAGCGCATGATAGCGTATTTTGAGTACCATATACTACTTTGTGGCAGGCTGTTTTCTTGAATGATAAATATACATATACCTGGCTACAGTAGTAGTACTTTGATGGATGGAATGCTGTGACTTTATGGGGCAATATTATAGCCTTTGTTTATAAGCACCACCCACGCTGTATTTGTCCGTTTGTCGGATCTTTGTTTTGCACTTTAAAAACAGAATTTTTATATATATATCCAGTAAAAGTTATATTTTAATCCTATTATTTATATCTATTGAAGTTTGAGGATTACACCACAGCTAAGTAAATAATCCACAATCATGGGGAAGACTGCTGACTTGACAGATGTCCAGAAGGCAGTCATTGACACACTCCACAAGAAGGGTAAGCCACAAAGGGTCATTGCTAAAGAAGCTGGCTGTTCACAGAGTGCTGTATCCAATATATAATTGTATATTAATGGGAAGTTGAGCGGAAGGAAAAAGTGTGGTAGAGAAAGGTGCACAAGCAACCGCGATAACCGCAGCCTTGAAAGGATTGTTAAGAAAAGGCCATTCAAAAATTTGGGGGAGATTCACAAGGAGTGGACTGCTTGATGACATTCTGATTTTGTGAGAAGCACGTAATCTTAATGAAAAAACAGATGTTGACAAATGGATTTTTACTGGAAAACGCAGAGAGGCCCTGTTGTAGGATATCATTTTTTCCAGAAATCTTAGTTTTGAAGTTTCTGATCTGCCCTGGCCATCAGTAAGTGCGATCAGTGTGGTGGTAAAAACTGAGCAGCCAGATTGTGCTAAGTCACAGAACATGACGGCCAAGTGGAGCAAACATGTCATCTATTGAATCTCTCCCTATAATTGCCTCTGAATGCGACCACAGCACAGGAAGTGTGCGCCAGCTGTATGGTGGTCCCGCAGCTGCACAGAAGGCTTAATTCTCTTGTAGTACAGAGTGCTGGCTAAATCGCTGTATGGCATGCTGCAGTGGACACGTTTTATGGAGTGGTAATTTATGTTGCACTTTCTGGATAAGGCCATGTTCACACTATCAGTATTTGGTCAGTATTTTCCATCAGCATTTATAAGCCAAAACCAGGAGTGGGTGATAAATACAGAAGTGGTGGCGTGTTTCTGTTCTTTCTAATTCAGATCATTTTTATTGATTATTTGATTTTATAAACAACTAGCTCTACTACCCGGCTTCGCCCGGGTTAATAACTGCTGTTAGCAAAATAGAATGTGTTAACAAAAATTTATTCTTCACACAAAACCACAAAACAGATAGAAATGTAATTATTAAAAGGCAAAAACTTAGCTAATTGAATCATTTCACAACATATATTTCAACACCAGAGATATTCCACACAGATTTAACTAAATTGGCAAAGTAATGTGAAGTAATCTTCTACTACTTATTCGAGAGCCTTTTGATAAACAACATTCTTAGTTTTTCCATCAGGTGCAAAGACGAACAGATTTTTGGTTGTTCCAACTCTTGAACAGGCCACATAAAGTTGACCATGAGAAAAGCATGGAGATTGTAAATCGATTCCAACTACTTTCAAGGACTGTCCCTGAGCGTTGTTGATGGACATAGCAAATGCCAGTCGAACAGGAAACTGGAGGCGTTTAAAATCAAAAGGCAAATCATATGGAATGAGAGGAATTGTTGGAATGAAAACATCTTCCCCTGTGGCACATCCTGTCAAAATGGTTGCCTCAATTACATGTGGAAACAGGTTCTTAATCAAGTCTTGTTCCATTACACAGCTTTGGTGGATCCAAATTTCTCAATAGCAGAATAGGTGCTCACGGTTTTAGAAAGAGGTTGTGAGGAGGAAGTCCTTGTGGCTCCAAGGAATTGAGGATCTCAGTTGGGTATGGCTCTTGAGGAAGCAGCTGCTGTTTTCATGTGTGTCAGCCTTGTTTTTCGGTCTTCACATTTTTCATTGGCCCGTAGTGCAGCTTTTCTTTTCGCATCAGGTGACATTCGTGCCATGGAATTCCTTTTCTTATGAGGCATTATTGTGGTAAAAATAGTCTGTAACTGGCAGTTTCTATATCCTCTCACATAGAGGTAATGTGACTGACATCAGCCTTTCCACCAACACACCCTAACTGACATGCTATTACCTCACACAATCTTTGTTATACTGAGAATGTCCTTTGTTGCCTATATTAACCAATCAGAGCTCAGATTAATTAACTGTAGCAAAATAGAAGCTGAGCTGTGATTGGTTGCTATTGGCACCCTGATAAATCCCCAGTCAACAGGAAGCGCTCCCCCTGGCAGAATATATTAGCTCACACATACACATAATAGACAAGTCATGTGACTGACAGCTGCCATATTTCCTGCTTATTAATCAGATTTTTATTTTTGAAGGATAATACCAGACTTGTGTGTGTTTTAGGGCGAGTTTCATGTGTCAAGTTGTGTGTGTTGAGTTGCGTGTGGCGACATGCATGTAGCGACTTTTGTGAGATGAGTTTTGTGTGGCGACATGCGTGTAGCAACTTTTTGTGTCGAGTTGCATGTGACAGGTTAGTGTAACAAGTTTTGCGCGTGGCGAGTTTTGCGCGTGGCGAGTTTTGCGTGGTGCGTTTTGAGTATGTACAAGTTTTGTGTGAGGCAACTTTTGCATGTGTTGAAACTTTTGTGCATGTTTCAATTTTTCCTCGTGTGCAAGTTTTGCGTGTGGCGAGTTTTCCATGAGATGAGTTTTGTATGTGTGGCGAGTTTTGCGTGAGCCTAGTTTTGCACGTGTGGCGAGTTTTGCATGTGGCGAATTTTGCGCGTTGCGAGTTTTGAGTGGCGACTTTTGTGTTTCAACTTTTATGTGGCGAGGTTGGTGTATGTGTGGTGAAATGTGTGCTGAGGGTGGTATATGTGTTCAAGCACGTGGTAGTGTGTGGCGCATTTTGTGTGTGTGTTCATATCCCCGTGTGTGGTGAGTATCTCATGTCGGGGCCCCACCTTAGCAACTGTACGGTATATACTCTTTGGCGCCATCGCTCTCACTCTTTAAGTCCCCCTTGTTCACATCTGGCAGCTGTCAATTTGCCTCCAACACTTTTCCTTTCTCTTTTTCCCCATTATATAGATAGGGGCAAAATAGTTTTGTGAATTGGAACGCGTGGGGTTAAAATTTCGCCTCACAACATAGCCTATGACGCTCACGGGGTCCAGACGTGTGACTGTGCAAAATTTTGTGGCTGTAGCTGCGACGGTGCAGATGTCAATCACACACACACACACACACACACACACACACACACACACACACACACACACACACACACACACACACACACACACACACACAGCTTTATATATTAGACTAGATGGTGGCACGATTCTAACGCATCGGGTATTCTAGAATATGCATGTCCACGTAGTATATAGCACAGCGACGTAGTATACAGCCCAGCCACGTAGTATATTGGCCAGTGACATAGTATATTGCCCAGCGGCGTAGTATACAGCACAGAGCCACGTAGTATATTGCCGAGCCACGTAGTATATTGCCGAGCCACGTAGTATATTGCCGAGCCACGTAGTATATTGCCCAGCCACGTAGTATACAGCACAGAGCCACGTAGTATACTGCACAGCGACGTAGTATACAGCACAGAGCCACGTAGTATATTGCCCAGTTATGTAGTATATTGCCCAGCGACGTAGTATATTGCCCAGCCACATAGTATACAGCACAGAGCCACGTAGTATATTGCCCAGTTACTTAGTATATTGCCCAGCCACGTAGTATACAGCACAGAGCCACGTAGTATATTGCCCAGCGACGTAGTATACAGCACAGAGCCACGTAGTATATTACATAGCGACGTATACAGCACAGAGCCACGTAGTATATTGCCCAGCCACATAGTATATTGCCCAGTTACGTAGTATATTGCCCAGCCACGTAGTATACAGCACAGAGCCACGTAGTATATTGCCCAGTTACGTAGTATACAGCACAGAGCCACGTAGTATATTGCCCAGCTACGTAGTATACAGCACAGAGCCACGTAGTATATTACATAGCGACGTATACAGCACAGAGCCACGTAGTATATTACATAGCGACGTATACAGCACAGAGCCACGTAGTATATTGCCCAGCCACGTAGTATATTGCCCAGTTACGTAGTATATTGCCCAGCGACGTAGTATATTGCCCAGCCACGTAGTATATTGCCCAATTAGGTAGTATATTGCCCAGCGACGTAGTATACAGAACAGAGCCACGTAGTATATTGCCCAGCCACGTAGTATACAGCACCGAGCCACGTAGTATATTGCCCAGCCACGTAGTATATTGCCCAGCCATGTATGTCACAGGTTAAAAAATAAAAAATAAACATATACTCACCTTCCGAGGGGCCCCTTGTAGTTCTGTCGCCTGTGTGCGGTGCAGGCGGCAGCTTCCGGTCCCAGGGTGTGATGACGTCGCGGTCACATGACCGTGATGTCACGGCAGGTCCTTCTCGCGCAGGGCCTGCGATGACGTCGCGGTCACATGACCGTGACGTCACGGCAGGTCCTTCTCGCGCAGGGCCTGTGATGACGTCGCGGTCACATGACCGTGACGTCATGGAAGGTCCTTCTGGCATACCATCCTTGGCACCGGAACGTCGCGAGGAGCGGGAAAGGCAGCAGAAAGTGAGTATATAATGATTTTTTTATTATTATTATTTTTAACAGATGTTTGTACTATTGACGCCTCATAGGCAGCATCAATAGTAAAAACTTGGTCACACAGGGTTAATAGCGGCATTAACCCTGTGTGAGCGGTGACTGCAGGGAGTATGTAGCGGGCGCCGGGCACTGACTGCAGGGGAGTAGGGAGGGACTAATTGGACTGTGGCCGTCGCTGATTGGTCGCGGCAGCCATGACAGGCAGCTGGCGCGACCAATCAGTGACGCGGGATTTCCGTGACAGAAGTTGCCGACAGAAAGACGGAAGTACCCCTTAGACAATTTTATATATATATATATATATATATATATATATATATATATATATATATATATATATATATATATATATATATATATATATATATATATATATATATATACATATATATATCTCTTATATTATATTATAAACTTAATGAACAAGTTTAACCCTTTAAGTTTATATAGTCCTGTTCCTGCCAATGTAGTCCATGTCAAACAAAGACTGATAACACATTATAACATGTTTCTATTCTGCTTTTCCTCTGACTGTTGGCTCACAAATACTGAATGTGTGACCATGGCCTAATTCTGGGTTTGGCAGATGCATGAGGATGTTCTATCAGAATTCATGTACTGTAAGGTTTAGTGAGGCAGAGATAATAAAATGGGGCTGTTTGTGCCTTCTTTCTATGTTAATAGTGCGGAATACAAGGACAACTGTATGCTTCCATATGTGATAACTGTTAGAGTCCCTCCATACACAACAATATATGTAAAGATGTGGTTTAAAGGGGTTGTCTTCTGCTAGAAAACTATTTAAAAATGGGCCCATGTTGGTTATAAAATAAAAGCATACCTGCCCACTGTGCCCATCTGCCGCTTCGTACTGTGGCATTATTTTCTGACCGTTTTCTAGCTTTCTCTTGCCTCAGATGACCACTGCAGCCAATCTGCGTTTGTTGACTGGAAACAATAGCCAGGTTGTTTCTTCCGTCTCAGACTTTGTATCCTGGCTCTTACTTCCGCCTTAGGCAGGAGTTGACCTCTGGCTAATTTTAAGACCATCATGGGCACATTGTTAGTTTTTTGTTTTGTTAGTAGTAGACAACAGTTTTACCTATGTTGGTGTGGAGGATGGCATGCTCGTAGACATAGAGTGTGGATCTCTCCCCAAAATAATTTGGGAGTAAAGTTGCAACTTTTAGCTTCTAAAGATTTTTCTGACAGCTAAATCACTATTTTTTTTCTCCTTTTAAAGAACTTTGTGGTGGCAGTTAGTGCAGAGGGCTGGTTCCATCTCTTTGACCTAAGCTCTAAACTGGATGTCCCATGTGACCCTAAAATGGGAGAAGAACAGAAAGCTACTTACACCCAGCATTTACCTGCGAATACCAAGCTTGCCCTGATAAGCGATATAGGTAAGGGCTAGCTGCATCACCTGCCAAACGTTTAGTGGTATGATGTGGTCACGAAGGTTGGGAGCCCACAATGTGATTGCTACATGTGCTGTGGGTTTTGGCTACATGTGGAACCCAGAACTTGGCCCCCCGACGTAAGGCTGTGTTTTCACCTGTGCTTGTAAACGTCTGAACAACATGAATGATACTTATTCATTGAAAATGGACAGATTAGCGCTTAGAGGTTACAATGTTGCTGCTGTCAAACAGCCATAAGCCATGCAGCCATGTGGACTCCATATTTTTTGAGCACGCTGAAGACACTCGATGAGCCTGCTTGGATAACTCCTCATCCAAGCACAGTCACTCCTCACTACGTGACGTCCGTTATTTGCTGCAGCACCGTTGTCACCCCCAGTACTGCAGACAATAAGATATTGGGGGTAGTATCAGAGACTCTGCACTCAACCCAAGGAGTCAACAGACAAGGGAGGTTTTTAACCCCTTAGTGACCAAGCTAATTTTGACCATCATGACCAGGCCAAATTTTATAAATCTGACCAATGTCTTTTTATGTGGTAATAACTCTGGAATGCGTGAACAGATCCCTCTGATTCTGAGACTGTGTACTTCATTCATATTTTTGATAAATTGATCCTTATATTTTTTTACACTTATTTCAGAAAATATTGCAATTTTGGCAAAATGTTTTTAAAAAATATCAATTTTCAAACTTTTAATCTTTATATCCTTAAGCCAGTTAGTCATGCTGTACAAAATAATTAACATTTCCCTTGTATCTACTTTACATCTGCATCATTTTCAAGCCTCATTTTATTTTGCTAGGATGTTATAGAGGTTAATATTCAGCAGCAATTTCTAGTTTTTTCAACAAATTTACAAAACCCACCTCTTAAGGTACCTATTGAGGTTTAAATGGACTTTGAGGGGCCTACATATTGGAAACCTCCCAAAAGGCATACCGTTTTAAATACCGCACCCCTCAAATACTTGCACCCCGACAAATACTCAACTGTTGTCGGGAAATGTGTTAACGCTTCAGGTGCTACACAGGAATTATTGCAAAATGGAATGGGAAAAAAAACCTCTAAAATGTTGCTTTAACCCCAATTTTTTCACTTTTGCAAGAGGTAACACCAAAAAGTGGACCTCACAGTTTGTTACCCAGTCTTACGAGCGCAGCAATACCACACATGTGGTCAAAAAGGTCTGTTTGGACAAACGGCAGGGCTCGGAATGGAAGGAGCAATATTTGAAATTTGGCTGAAATATTGCAGGCAACCTTTCTCATTTGCGCGGCCTCTAAGGCACCAAAACCGGAGAAAACCCCAAGTGACCACATTTTTTGATTCGAAGACTGCCTCCTGTGCTGTTGAGTCAAATAGGGCACACTCAACAACTTTCTCCTGGATTTGGAGAAACGTTAGTCCTTCATGTGACTTTATAGAGAACAAAACTGTTATAGGTACCAACCTGGATATAGCAGATTGCTACCTTTTTATGCCAGGCCCTGGACTTCCACTTCACCCGATGGTTGGAAAGCCTGGTCTGACAAGTGAACGCCACCCATAAATTTATTATAATCTGTGATTCAGACCAGATTGTTTGTCCCTGGTGGTGGCCCCTCTCTGACCGTCACTTTGGTGTCCCCATGACGTCTGGACACCAAAAGTTAATAACCTGTTTTTTTTTTCTGACTGTTTAGTGGGTGTATTTGGCGGTCGCTTCCTTCATATATTAGAAAAGTGTACGTATGCCCTGTTATCTCGCACATTTTGTATAATTTGACACTATTTGACTCCCTCGTAGGTGATGATTTGGTGGATTGGTTGAAACGTAAGGACTCGTCAACCTCAACATTTGCTCTGGGGTATAGGAATTTAAAAATGAATCTTTTAGGATGGAATTTAGGGGTCTCAACTTGTTAAGGTGATCATAGTTGTGGTCATCTCTTGGGTGGGGGGAGATTGGGAATTATGACTGAAGGAATTTCATTAGTGCTTTATAATGGGCTTGGGTCATGACAGCTGCTAATACAGGGGTACTGTGGACAGATTCTGTAGCCCAGTAGAAGCGGAGAGTGGTGTGTGTGTGTGTGTGTGTGTGTGTGTGTGTGTGTGTATATGTTGTTTGTTTTTAACTAAACCATTTTTTGAACTTTTTTTTTTTTCCCTCATAAATTTTGAAAAAATCTTAACTCCACCTCAAACCCTCTCCTCTGACATATTAGATCATGCCAGAGGAGAGTGAAATTATTTTTTATCTTTTTTTTTTTTTTTAAACGGGATTAGTTTAGTAGCAGCGATCACGTGATCAGGAACCGGAAAACCCCAGCCCTGATCGTGTTCTCCAGGATCTGGAGAGGTTCCTACTCTTGGGGGCGCTATACACTTATACCTGAACCCTGTTTTAAAATTGCGATGAGGGAATAAGGCCCCTTAGCAGCTGCTGTCTTTATGCGTACCTGCGTATCTTTGTTACAACAAACTGCAGCCGAGACTAGAAACCCCTGTAACGTAACATGCAAGCAGCCAGTGTGGCACTCTGACTTTAGATCACCGCAGGCATAGAGTTGAGCTATGATGGCCTCCCTCTAGGATATTCTCCTGTATCTTTCTGAATGACACTAGTATGCTTGTGTTCTGATGTTTGGGGCTTTACAGAATGGTATAGTGGGCTGCAAGGTGTAACCGGATTACGGTAAGTGATAGCTGCCATGTGGCAGACCCATTATTGGTCTCACAGTTGCCAAAGTAAAAATGCTGGAAAACTAGAAGAAGAAAACATACATTTTTTTTGTTGTAGTAATATTATAAAAATTGTCATACACCTTCAAAACCGGGCATCAGAACGTTTTGTTCAGCAGGTATTCCTCCTGCTGCCAAGTGGTGGCTTAGCACTGAATAAACCTTACATGGCTGACCAATCCTGCCAAAATCAGGGGGCTCGCCCAGCATTATTATACCACTGGTATTTGGTGGCCAAGAGAGCCTTGCTGATTGTTATATGAGAGTGTGGTCACCATTAGGCAGTAGAAAAGGTAATTACCAGTAAGTTACCAGGCTGCGTACCAGTGACTCCTACCAACATATGGTTCCATTTGATATTTTGTTTTCTCATCCATAAAATGGATTATATAATCTCTTTTAATTTCACTTTTCATAGATGGAGATGGTCGCTGTGAATTAGTGTTGGGATACACAGACCGCGTTGTGCGCGCCTTTCGTTGGGAGAGTCCACCAGAAGCTGATTTGGCCTCTGGACAGCTTGTTCCTTTAAAGAAATGGTTGCTAGAAGGACAGGTAAATCACAATGGATAACACGCTTAGTGACCAGCACCTCAGCTATTAGTGGATTCTTTCCTAGGTGTGTATACAATCTCGACACAGTATTGATATTCAGTGCTGTGGATCCTACCTTACTTTTCTGTCACCCGGCCGCACAGCGAACTGCCTCCAAGCAGGTAAAACTGTGAAATGGTAGCGGCTAGGGTTGAGCGACTTTGACCTTTTTAGGGTCGAGTCATGTTTCGCGAAACCCGACTTTTTGAAAAGTCGAGTCGGGCGAAATCGGCCGATTACTGCGAAAAGTCGAGGATCGGCCGGAACACTAAACCCTATGCACGTCAATGGGGATTATTTTTTATATATATTTTTTTTTCTCTCCCTCTCTCCCCCTCTCTCCCCCTCTCTCCCCCTCTCTCCCCCTCTCTCCCCCTCTCTCCCCCTCTCTCCCCCTCTCTCCCCCTCTCTCTCTCTCTCTCCCCCCTCCGTCCCAGCACAGAAAATCTCGTGTTACACATTGCAAATCCCTACTGCGCACAAGCGATAAAATGATGATAGCCGTGCACGCCCCTAACCCCTATGTCATCACTCTGCCCACACTCCTTCATTGGCTGAAAAAATGGCGCTAAACGCGTCATACGAAACGCGACTTTGGCGCCAAGATCGCGTACCGCATGGCCGACCCCACACAGGGATCGGGTCGGGTTTCATGAGACGCCGACTTTGCCAAAAGTCGGCGACTTATGAAAATGAACGATCCGTTTCGCTCAACCCTAGTAGCGGCACTAAATCATCACCGGACCCGGCATTGCAATCTGCTGCACTTACATGAGGCCGCTTATTTTGAGCACAGATCTGTTGTCACCGATGTGCTGCACAATTGCTGTTCTCTGACAAAAACATTTTTATTTTTTCCTGTCCAATCCGATCAGAGCATGAGATCAGAACCACATTTGAAATCTGATTTCTTCCTTCCGATTTAATCATAAGTGGGAGCGAACCCTAATAGTCAAGTAAACCATACACCAAAGTGATATGCATCTAATAAAGCAACAAGGGAAAAGTGACTCGAAACATGGGACCCGGGAATTTGTGCACTTTGGCAGGACAAACTCTGCTGGTAAAAATACTTTTTTCATTTGCTATTTGTATTTGCTATTTTGATAAGAGAAGGCAATTTAAATGTCATCGCCTGAGTAGTAATTGTATTACGAGAAAGAAATATAATTTCTCTCAAACGTGTGTGATGTTACTTTTGTTTGTCTGCAAAGCCATTTTGGGATCTAGATTTAGGAGCATTGATGGTGAAAACATTATAAAGACAATATATTTTGGAATGTCCAAGTTAAACATACGGGTAATTTTGAAGGAAAAAAACCACACAAAAATACTTAATTTGAATAAATACTCCCCCACACCTTCCTGGTTCACCAATTTATTAAAAAATTCCAGGAAATCTGCCGTAGTTCACAAATGGAAACCTGAAAAACATAAATAGAGAAATAAAACAAGACGCAGTCCCTCGTTCACCACTTTATTAAAAAGTTTCCATGCAGGCAGTGATTGCCACGATGTTCCCGCGAATCGGGCAACTGTGAATAGCAGTAACGTTACAGACATCACCGCTCTCCACAGTCGCTGGGTACTGACGTCACCACTCAGTCGGGTTAGACCCAGTGACTGTGAATAACGTTGCTGCTAATCAGTCGCCAGGGCCGGATTCAGGGAACGTTGTGGGATTTGCTTGGACTACGTCAGACCCGCCCGGAAACATTTTGTTTTTAAATTGGTGAATGAGGGACTGTGCCTTGTTTTTATTTCTTATCTTTATATGTTTTTTCAAGTTTCCATTTGTGGTCTACGTAGGACCTGTATGTTTTTTGTTTTTTTTTAATAAATTGGTGAACCAGGAAGTGTTTGGCATCTTTCTAGCCTTATAATCTCAGCTCACAGCTGTCTGCTTTACCTTTGCTGGTTATAAAAAATAGGGGTGACCCCACATCTTTTTATTTTTATTTTTAATTAGCATAAAACATACAGTAAGCTACACACACAAGGAACTCATTCTATCTCTCACGGATATCTATCTACTTATCTATTCATCTCTATATTTGTTAATCTTTAACACCTAAAAATCTGTCATTTCTAGTCTGCATTCTAGTCTGGTATGTATCATACGGGGGGCACATGGATATCATACGGGGGGCACATGGATGTCACACTTGGAAAACACTGACAGTGTGCAGCCCCTTAGATTATAATGGGTATGTGTGTACGTGTCTCTGGTACTTGTGGCATTAGTTAAAAGGTTAACGGTGCCTAAAGAGTTTAAGGGAACCGCTATTAACCTGCAGTTATGGGCTTAGGCCAGGTTCATACTGCGTTAAAGCAGCCCGTTCAACGCATAGCGTTGAAAGGCTGCGTTAACGCTATAGCATACATGCCATCGCGTTATGCTATACCGCTAGCACAGATGATTCATCTGTGCTAGCGGTGACGGAGCCTCAGACGCCACTCGTCACTGCCAATTATGGCATGCATTGGTGATGCGCCCGATAATAGGGGTTAATGGCAATGTTAACGGACTGCTCTACACGGCGTTATGCTGTGGTGTATTGCAGTCCGTGTAACGGACTGCCATAACACAGTGTGACCCCAGCCTTACTCTGCAGGTTAATAGCGTCATTATGCTGCCCGGTGCCCGCACTTGATGTACTTGGACCATCATACACTGACTTGCCGATGGTCTCCTGTTCCGATCTTGGCAGCCTCATTTATGCCTATGAGCAGGGCCGGTTTTAGACAAAGTGGGGCCCCAAATGCTCACATATTGCACCATCACACAGAAACAATTCTGTTGTATTTACATGTGCTGAGTTCAGGCCGTTAAATTAGTGTGATCGACAATATTGAAGTCATTCGACGCTATAAATATATATATATATATATATATATATATATATATATATATATATATATATATATATATATATATATATATATATATATATATATATATATATATATATATATATATATATATATAATTTTTTTATTATTATTATTTTCAAAGTTCGGAAAAAGTGTGAATTTCGGTGTTGCCTGCCTTTACATTTCTCCTCATAACTCAGGCTAGCAAAAAGATAGAGAAACAAAATAAACACCATTCTGCTCAGAACTGTACAGGCTTTCACCAGATAGGTAACAAGAGTATCTTTGATAATATTTTACCCATGCAAACACAAAATTTTAAAATGCATTTCCAAAAAAAAAACGTTTAGTCAAAAACTGCATATGTGCCTGCTATGCTGCTAGCCACATCTATATTAAAATATAAGCTGGGATCGTGATGGGATCATATTTTAAAAAATAAAACTATTAGTGTCAGTTCAAAAATCTCGAATTCTGATCTGTTCAGTCTGTAGTGTAAAAGTGTGGGGTCTATATTTACCAAATAATCCATGATTGTTAGATATTACTGTATTTTATTATGTTAGAGCTTAGAAGCAGGAGAGGACAGAGGAGAAGCTTTGTTAGGGCTGAGGATGACCAGGGGTAGACTGTGACTGCAGAGCAGATGACCGGCCGGCAGCTCGGGCCTCCACAGACCGTATTCACACCAAATCTTATCACCCAGGCAACTCCTCAAATGGAGGGAGAAAAATATTCTTAACATCCAGTTCATGTATTGTACAAACCAGGACTACGAAGAGGAGGAGGAGAGATTGTTATAACATCGGTTACAGGAAGCAGAACCCATCACAGGGACTCAGCCATACCGGACTGTCATCCCATGTAGGGAAATAAAGACAGTGACGTCCATAACGTGGTAGAAGGCGGCACAAGATCGGCAATGGATGACATAACTGGCTATGTGACCTGTGAATATGATCGGTGCTTGTGGCGGCTACTGGACTCTCCAAAGATTGTGAAAATGAAGTAGAAGTAACTTTTTCCATCATACATGACGGCACCACGGGAGAGAGGGGATCCGCCCATCAAGGACAGGAAACCTTCAAGATAAAAGGGGCGGCTCCTCTCTCCACATCAGTTGGTTTCCTGTCCTTGACGGGGAACCCTCAAGATGGAAGACGTCTGATGAAGATGGATGACGTCTGAAGATTGAAGAGGATGCCGGGGCCTGGGTCGGGTGGATATGGGCAGGCGCTGGTCTGCTGCACCTGTCACCAGGTACCCGTAGTCGCCTCGGGGGTCAATGTATACCATGCCCCCCCTGAGCGAAGCATGGCCACAGCCCGTGAGGCAAACGCCCGGGTGAACATTGGAGCTGTTGCAAAAAAAAAATAAAAATCCACCTGCCTATTGTCCTCGGAGGTCACAATGGTGCTCCCTCCCTGTTGACTATGGTGGCCATGCAGCCTGTGAGGCACATCGGTGCCCAGGCTAGGTAAGGCTCCTCGGTGGTATTATGCCATCCCTGTTGAGCACTGCAGATGGTCCCCCCGCCCCCCTCCTCCTCCTTCCTTTTTGGTACCTGATACAATCGGAGAAGATATGGAAACGGTATCTGCAGCATGGATCTGGGGGGAGCGTGGCGTGTCGGACAGAGTGGACACTGCAGCTTTCCTGCCTGGCCGGCGCCATCTTCCCAGGAGGCGGCCGCGCGTGCGCACATCGCCGGGCAGCAGCGCTCGGAACGCTTGTGCAGGGCACTGGGGCAGGAGGATCGGAATCTTCAGCGCGCACCGGAACTAAAAGCCGGGTGCGCGCCTGGAAGGTGAGTGCAAGCGCGCACCGGAAGTGACTCCGGGTGCGCGCACAGGCCGTCGGCAGGATCAACCAGGTAGATGGGAGCGTGGGGTGCGCTCTCAGACATCACCCTACTGCGCAAGCGCGCAGGGCGGCCGGCAATGAAGCCAGATAGATGGTGGCTCTAAAAGCGCGCACCGGAAGTGGTTGCCGGGTGCGCGCTGGCATGATTATACAGCGCAGGCATTGCGCTAGTGACGGCAGGATCAACCAGGTGATTGCACATAGAAGCACCGGAAGTGGTGCAGGCACGATCAGCCAGGTAATCATTCAGGACAGGTGCGATTATACACCTGATCACTGAAGCAGCCAGTAAGGCAGGATCAACCAGGTGATTCATTAGGAAAAAAAAAAAAAAAGTGAAACTATTTAAACAAGCCAGAAACGCTGCCCTGTGTCACTAAAACCAGGCCAGGTTGAAGGTGACTACTCTTGCTAAGTGTTAACGTGTATGATGGAGAGTCTTTCACCAGAGCATTTGATGCCACAGCAAGAGATGCAGGAGAGGCGGTCTCGCTCAAGCGAAAAGAGCCAGTCCCGCCCAAGCGAAAAGAGCCAGTCCCGCCATGGCAGCAGCAGAAGCCGCTCGGACAGCGTGCGGACGGATCGCCGTGCCAAGGAGGGGTCCCTAGTCTCAGTGGGAGACATGGAGAAATCCAGCCAACCTCCGGATCCGGTACCCGTACTTTGAAAGCGTCCGAGTGGTGAGTGATCTGCGAGAAAGTCCAGCACGCTAATGTCTGTTCTTTTCTCTTCTCTTATCTCCGTCTCTCCCCTCTTTTCTTACATACATTGCGGGGTGGAGTATAGGAGGTCCCCAAAAAGCGTCAGGGGAAAACTAAAAATAAGGAGTGCCCCTTATGTAAAAAACCCTTAAAGACATCTTGGGGTAAAAGACTGTGTCAGGAATGTATCAACCAGACTGTTGCGGAGGAAACACCCTCCTTTACGGACAGCCTAAGGTCCCTGATTCAGACCGAAGTCTCTAGGTCCGTAAACGCATTACAGACAGCTGACACAGATGCCAGATCTAGGGACAGATCCAGCCCTTCAGTAGGATCCCAAAGAGATTCCTCGGGGTCAGAGCAGGATTCCGATACAGGCCGCTGCTCTGATAGTAGCTCAGAGGAAGAAGACATCTTTCCAGCAGAGGCTACGGATAGGCTTATTAAAGCTGTTCGCTCTACCATGGGGCTGGTAGATGAGAAGGCCAAAAAGACAGCCCAGGAACTCATGTTCATTGGCCTACAAAAGAAAAAACGGAGGTCATTCCCTGTTAATGAGCAGCTACAAGAACTAATTAAAAGGGAATGGCAAAAGCCAGAAAAAAGGTCCCAGTTAACTACCTCCCTAAAAAGAAGGTACCCTTTTGAAGAGGAGGCGTCCTCATCTTGGGACAGAGCCCCAAAAATTGATGTGGCGGTCTCCAAAGTTGCCAGGAAATCCTCCCTGCCATTCGAGGACCTAGGTTCTCTAAAAGAACCTCTGGATAGGAAGGTGGACAGTTCCCTGAAGACAGCTTGGGAAGCCTCAGCAGGAGCACTAAGGCCAGCCATCGCGGCCACTTGTGTAGCCAGATCTCTTAAAATCTGGATAGACAACCTGGAGGAACAGGTAGAGAAAAAAGTTCCCAGGGAAACTATCCTGGAGGCAATACCAACTATGAAAGCAGCGGCGGTGTTTCTAGCTGAAGCATCAGCGGACTCGGCTAGGCTGGCAGCAAAGTCAGCAGCATTAGCCAACACAGGACGCCGTGCCGTATGGCTTAAATGCTGGCCAGGAGATACTCAGGCGAAGATGAAGCTCTGCTCTTTGCCTTGTGAGGGGAACTTCCTCTTCGGACCGGCTTTAGACGAGGTGTTGGAGAAAGCCGGGGATAAAAAGAAGAACTTCCCGAAACAGCCGTTTCAGCCCTTTCGTCGCTCCTTTCGGAGAGGTCAAAAATTCCGGAGACAGCAGTACAGAGACCGAGACAGAAGCAACCTGGACAAGCGACCCAGGGGAGGAAAGGGCTTCTATTTCGGCAAGTCCCCCAGAGACACCAAAAAACCCTCCCAGTGACGGTCCTTCTCAGGTGGGAGGGAGGCTCTCTCACTTCCTTCCAGCCTGGGAGAGGATCTCATCCAGCATATGGATCCGGCAGATCGTAGGATCAGGCCTAAAACTAAAGTTTCACCACTGGCCTCCAAGAAGGTATATGCAGACCCCAGTACAATCCTCTCAGGAGAAACAAGACAGTCTGGAAGGAGAAGTAACATCACTCCTAGACAAACACGTCTTGGAGGAAGTTCCTATAGAGGAAAGAAGGGAAGGATTTTATTCCCCTCTTTTTCTCATAAAGAAACCAGACAACTCCTGGAGGACAATAATAAACCTAAAAGGCCTCAACAAATTTCTTGTAATACCATCATTCAAGATGGAGACCATAAAATCAGCGGTGAAACTTCTCTATCCCCAGTGTTACATGTCCGTCCTCGACCTCAAGGACGCTTATTATCACGTCCCAATCAGACAACAAGATCGTCGGTTTCTCAGAGTGGCAGTCCAGATGGGGTCCCAGCTGCGTCACTTCCAGTACAAGGCTCTGCCCTTTGGGATAGCAACAGCCCCACGGGTATTCACAAAGCTGATAGCAGAGGTCACAGCTCATCTCAGAGAAAAAGACACTCTGATAATACCCTACTTGGACGACTTCCTGATAGTGGGGAAGAACTTTTCTCACTGTCAGGAACAGGTCAGGATAGTGATGGACACTCTTCAGACACTGGGATGGCAACTAAATCTCAAGAAGTCCAAGCTGGAGCCAGCTATGGTCCAGAATTTCCTGGGGATAACTGTAGACTCCGTGGCACAGGAGTGTCGCCTCCCAGAAGGAAAAGAGGAAAAAATCAAACAAATGATTATGACCACTTTAAAAAAACCGGAAATGACTTTAAGAAGGGCCATGTCGGTGTTAGGATCCCTAACCTCCTGCATACCGGCAGTAAAATGGGCCCAGTTCCATGCAAGAGAACTGCAATGGTGTGTGCTGCAGAACGACCAGGAACTTCAGGGGCAGTTAGAGCAGAAGCTCACTCTCCCACTCTCTGTGCTCCAATCTCTCAGATGGTGGTTACAGATAGAGTCATCCCCGAGAGGAGTTCCCTGGACATTCACAGCCTCCAAGGTGATCACAACAGACGCCAGTCCGTGGGGGTGGGGAGCCCACTCAGACACACTATGGGTCCAAGACCCCTGGGCTCAAGAGGAGAAAGATCTATCCTCAAACGAGTGGGAGCTCCTAGCAATAGAAAAAGCGCTAGAGAGATTACTTCCTCACTTGGCAGGGCATCATGTGAGAGTCCTATCGGACAACCGAACAGCGGTCGCATACGTGAACCACCAGGGAGGCACCCGCTCTCGGGCTCTGATGCACGTAACCACAAGACTCATGTCTCTAGCCGAAAGGCACCTCCTGTCATTATCGGCCCTGCATATCCGAGGCGTGGACAACATAAAGGCAGACTTTTTAAGCAGGAACCACTTGAGGCAAGGAGAATGGTCCCTAAAAAAGTCCGTTTTTCAACGGATAGTGCGCATGTGGGGAAAACCCAAGATAGACCTCTTTGCCTCAAAAGTCAACAAGAAAGTCCAAAAGTTCTGCTCCCTGAACCCAGCAGACAGGCCGTTGGCAGTAGACGCCTTCAGCATAGAATGGACGTCAGGACTCCTGTATGCCTTCCCACCGATATGTCTAATCCCAGTGGTTCTGAGGAAGATCAGGGAGGACAAGGCCAGGGTAATTGTCATAGCTCCCTTCTGGCCGAAAAGACCGTGGTTTTACTGGCTGAGAGTGATGTCAGTGACGGACCCATGGGTTCTCCCGGAAGACCAGGACCTTCTAACGCAGGGTCCCTTCAACCACCCGCAGAACTCCGGGCTTCATTTGACAGCCTGGCATTTGAGCGGTCGTTACTAGAGAAAGAAGGGTTCTCGGCTGGGCTAATATCCACCTTGCTCAGCAGCAGAAAGCCAGTAACGACCAAGATCTATGGGAGAATATGGAAGAAATTCCTCTCCAGCTCAGGGCCAATACGGGAAGGGGAGGTCCCAATAGTGGCAATACTGGAGTTCCTGCAGAAGGGCTTAGATCTGGGGTTAGTACCCTCAAAGTACACATTTCAGCCTTAGCAGCCCTATTTAACTGTGACCTGGCAAGTAATAGGTGGGTGGTGAGGTTTGTCCGAGCCTGTAGTAGAGCTGACTCTGTTCCATCTCCTACTCCTCCACCATGGGATCTAAATCTAGTGTTAACAGCCCTGACGGAAAGCCCCTTTGAGCCATTAAATACAACTTCTGATAAAATACTAACATTAAAAACCGCTTTGTTAGTGGCCCTTACATCAGCCCGTAGGGTGGGGGATTTACACGCGTTGTCAGCTGACCCCCCTTACACACAAATCATGGAAGATAGGGTTGTATTAAAATTAGATCCGGCATATCTCCCCAAAGTGGTATCGAGATTTCATAGGGCTCAGGACATAACCCTACCCTCTTTCTGTCCCAATCCCAGTAACCAAAAAGAGGAGAGACTCCATTGCCTAGACGTTAGGAGATGTATCCTACAGTATCTAGAGGTGACAAAATCCTGGAGGAAGCATAGGGCTTTATTTGTTTCATTCCAGGGGTCAAGGAAGGGCCTTAAAGCCTCAAAACAGACTATAGCTAGATGGGTGAGAGAGGCCATTATTCTAGCGTATAGTAGTGCAGGCAGGGTTGTTCCACAGGGTCTGAAAGCCCACTCCACGAGGGCCATGGCGACATCGTGGGCGGAGAGAGCAGATGCTACCATCGACCAAATCTGTAAGGCGGCCACTTGGTCCTCTCCGTCTACGTTCTTTAAACATTATAGGCTAGACCTATCTGCTACCTCTGATCTCACATTTGGGAGAAGAGTGTTACAAGCAGTGATCCCTCCCTAAAGAGAATACAATCTCTGTAACTCTCTCGTGGTGTCGTCATGTATGATGGAAAAACACGGGTATTACATACCTGGTAATGTGTTTTTTCATGAGACATGACGGCACCCTTATATTCCCACCCTTTTGATCACGTCATTAGTTGGGTGCATTATTAGCATTATTTGTATTATACACTCCCTGGGGTATCGGTGAATAGAACCGTATAGGATGTATTATTTATGTGTACACTAACCAGCGAAGTTCCTCTCGTACTCTGTAAACAACTGATGTGGAGAGAGGAGCCGCCCCTTTTATCTTGAAGGTTTCCTGTCCTTGATGGGCGGATCCCCTCTCTCCCGTGGTGCCGTCATGTCTCATGAAAAAACACATTACCAGGTATGTAATACCCGTGTTTTCTGCACCTTCTGGTCCAGCGCTGTCCTTTGTGTATCCAAGAAAACCAGACATTGTAAAAGTTACACAAATATGATATTAACTCAGGAGGAGCCGAACACCATGACAGCCGCACATACTCCGACACAAAAGGAAACGGCCATTGCTAGTGAGCACTTATGGACAAGATGACATTTCACCCAATAGAAGGGACACATTGATGATAAAAGGCTCGTTAAAAAACCTATTGTTTGATTAGTTCATATTTTATAGTACGAGGATTTAACTACTGGACTATTCTTCTTAAACACTTCAGAATTGACATGTTTAGTGATATAATAGAAAAAAAATTGTTACATGTATAAATAGGTGGTAAAAATATTGGTTGTTTTAATCTGGTTTTTAACATATAATTAGGATGAGACTGTATTTAGAAAACCACACTTGAGGATGTGATCACCTTTTTTCTTTTGGTTTGTTCAATGCATTCAGGTTGAAAATGCTGAGCAAGTTGTGTTATGATGATTAAGGCTACTTTCACACTAGCGTTTTTTGCAATACGTCGCAATGCGTCATTTTGACGAAAAAACGCATCCTGCAAAGTTGTCTGCAGGATGCGTTTTTCCCCATTGACTAACATTAGCGACGCATTGACACACGTCGCAACCGTCATGCGACGGTTGCGTCGTGTTCTGGCGGACCGTCGGCAGCAAAAAAACGTTGCTTGCAACGTTTTTTGCTGCGTCGAGAACGCCTTTTCTGACCGCTCTTGCGCGGCCGGAACTCCGCCCCCTCCCCGCACCTCATAATGGGGCAGCGGATGCGCTGAAAATCAGCATCCGCTGCACCCGTTGTGCAGCGCAAACAACGAGTGCGACGCTGGTGTGAAAGTAGCCTAAGATGTATTTATTCTGGCACTTCGGTATTTGTTTTTGTGTTTCTTTATTGTTGTATATAAATGTTGAATTCAGTAAGTTGTAATTTGAAAAGAAAAAAAAGAATCTCACACAAACATAAAATCAGATGATTCAAGGCTTAAAAAAAAAAATACAATACAAATTTGATAGGTCCCAAGTTGAATCCCTGTACAAATATAAACAAGAACACAAGTAACACACATGCATGTTTTAACAAATTTAAAACATACATTTTTTTCACAATTGTGCATCAAAATTTTTAATTTGATTTCTCCAAAACAAAATATAAAGAAACATAGTCTTGTGACATATCAAATGAAAGCCGGTACCGTTCTGAGAAAAATGATGCCTCTCCCACCTCTTTATCTTAATTCTAACCCGAGATATGATAAAAAAAAATGTAAAGCCATACCAGGCCAAAATTTGCGCTTTTTCAAAACTTTAGAAATCTGTAAAAAATTAACTGATGAAAATAATTCAAAACTTTTAATTTGTAATTAACTAAAGTTGTACTTCATAAAAACAAAAAATAAAAGAAAATCTAAAGACGTGAGGTAAAAAAAATATGGAATGACCCCTCATAGAGTATAATGCAGCCCCCTCATAGAGTATAATGTAGTCCCCTCAGTATAATGCAGCCCCCACACACAGTATTACGCACCCCCCACACACCACACACATTATAATGCAGCCCCCTCAGAGTATAAAGTAACTCCCTTCAAATTATAAAGTAGCCCTTACAGAGTATAATGCAGCCCCCCACACACACACACACACAGTATAATGCAGCCCCACACACAATATAGTGCAGCTCCCCCCCACACACTCACAGTATAGTGCAGTCCCCCCACGCACACACTATAATGCATGTGTACACACACAATGCTTACCTCTCCTCGTTCCCCCCTGCTCTGGCTTCTGCACTCTGCAGCGCGTCTCAGCTTCCCGGCTGGCACACGCTGAGGCAGAGATGGAGTGATGGGAGAGGGAGTGTCATGTGACACTCTCTCTCCTTCATCACTGCTTTCAACTGTATCGGTATCTATGATGCTGATAAGTTGAATGCGGGGAGAGGCGGCGCCTGGCCCCTCTTACTCACGGGCCCCATAGCGGCTGCGTGGTGTGCTGCTATTAGCGGCACGCCACTGGCTGGGGGCCTTGGAGGAGCCAGGGCTCTAGGCAGCTGCCTGGTCTACCTGCCCCTAACGCTGACCCTGCCTATGAGACTATTCCCTTTGGGTGACAAGGAGCGGCCAGTACAGGCATCGCAGTTTGTAGTCAACAGATCACCTTGTTTAACCTTGTTACTAGTGATGGCACAGCTCTAACAGCGGATATTTATGAAATGTGTTTTTTATGCTGCCCAAATGTCTCTAAAATAAAATGTTTGCTTTATTTTTTAATTACTGGCAATTCGGTGTTTCCAAGTGCACAGTAATTTTTACTTTTCTTCCCTGTAGGTTGATAGTCTTTCAGTGAACCCTGGGACAGATGGTATACCTGAGTTAATGGTGTCCCAGCCTGGTTGTGGATATGCAATTTTACGCTGCACCTGGGGAGAGGAGGCCATTTTTGGATCAGATGGATCAGGAGCTGCTGAAGCTAGGTGAGAGGTCTACAATGTTGCGAGGGTAAAAGTTAATCACTGAAGAACAAGTCTTCCAAGAATGCTTTGGATATTCAAGGGAACAAGTCACTTGGGGAAAAAAAAATGCTTTCTACCTGCTTAGCTATGGCCAAACGTTTTGAGTCTGACACAAATTTTGGTTTTCACAAACTTTGTTGGAGACAAATGAAGCTAGTGAAATTTTAAATGTACACTGCTGAAAAAATAAAGGAAACACTTAAACAGAATATAACTCCAAGTAAATCAAACTGCTGTGAAATCAAATCGTCCACTTAGGAAGCAACACTGATTGACAATCAATTTCACATGCTGTTGTGCAAATGGAATCTACAAGAGATGGAAATTATTGGCAATTATCAACACATTCAATAAAGGAGTGGTTCTGAAGGTGGGGACCACAGACCACATTTCAGTACCAATGCTTTCTGGCTGATGTTTTGGTCACTTTTGAATGTTGGTTGTGCTTTCACACTCGCGGTAGCATATGACAGACTCTACAACCCACACAACTGGCTCAGGTAGTGCAGCTCATCCAGGATGGCACATCAATGCGAGCTGTGGCAAGAAGGTTTGCTGTGTCTGTCAGCGTAGTGTCCAGAGGCTGGAGGTGCTACCAGGACACAGGCTAGTACACCAGGAGACGTGGAGGGGGCCGTAGGAGGGCAACAACCAAGCAGCTGGACCTCTACCTCAGCCTTTGTGCAAGGAGGAATAGGAGGAAAACTGCCAGAGCCCTGCAAAATGACCACCAGCAGGCCAGAAATGTGCGTGTGTCTGTGCAAACGGTTAGAAACTGACTCCATGAGGATAGTTTGAGTGCCCAATGTCCACAGATGGGGGTTGTGCTCGCAGCCCAACACTGTGCAGGACGCTTGGCATTTGCCAAAGAACACCAAGATTGGTAAATTTGCCACTGGCACCCTATGCTCTTTACAGATGAAAGCAGGTTCACACTGAGCACATGTGACAGAGTCTGGAGACGCCGTGGACAGCGATCTGCCTGCAACATCCTTCAGCTTGACCGGATTGGCAGTTGGTCAGTGATGGTGTGCGGTGGCATTTCTTTGGAGGGACGCACAGCCCTCCATGTGCTCGCCAGAGGTAGCCTGACTGCCATTAGGTACCGAGATGAAATCCTCAGACCCCTTGTGAGACCATACACTTTTGCGGTGTGCCCTGGGTTCCTCCTAATGCAGGACAATGCCAGACCTCATGTGGCTGGAGTGTGACAGCAGTTCCTGCAAGATGAAGGCATTGAAGCTATGGACTGGCCCGCCCGTTCCACAGACCTGAATCCAATTGAACACATCTGGGACATCATGTCTCGCACCATCCACCAAAGTCACGTTGCACCACAGAATGTCCAGGAGTTGGCGGATGCTTTAGTCTAGGTCTGGGAGGAGATCCCTCAGGAGACCCTCTACCCCCTCATCAGGTGCATGCCCAGGCATTGTAGGGAGATCATACAGGCACGTGGAGGCCACACACACTACTGAGCATCATTTCCTTGTCTTGAGGCATTTCCACTGAAGTTGGATCAGCCTGTAACTTAATTTTCCACTTTGATTTTGAGCATCATTCCAACTCCAGACCTCTGTTGGATATTAGTTGTGATTTACATTGATCATTTTTAGGTTTTATTGTTCTCAACACATTCCACTATGTAATGAATAAAGATTTAGAACTGGAATATTTCATTCAGTGATATCTAGGATGTGGGATTTTAGTGTTCCCTTCGTTTTTTTGAGCAGTGTATAAATTAAGAAACGCCTGATCTATCAAAATATTAAAATTTAATCCAGTCGGTAAACCATGTATTTAGAAAAAAAAACTACACACAAGAATTACTTTTTTTTTTTTTCTCCTACGCCTCATTGGGGGACACAGGACCATGGGTGTTATGCTGCTGCCACTAGGAGGACACTAAGTAAACACAGAAAGAATAGCTCCTCCCCTGCAGTATACACCTCCTGCTGGCTCTCGGTGAACCAGTTCTTGCTTAGTGTCTGTAGGAGGCACTTGGGTCTGCTTTCAGACCCCACCGTTTTTATTTTAGCTTTTTACTTTTTATTCTATTTTTCCTTAACGGAGCGAATGGGGGCGACGGATCCTTTCTAGGTTCCGATCTCCCCCGAACCATCAACAGGCAAGTACGTGGAGCGTCCCTCCCGTGTCCTTTCCTGCAACGTTGGATGCCAGCCCTGAGCTCATATTACGGGCGACGGTTCCTTCGCGTTCCGATCTCCCCCCTCCATAGCAGGCGACCACATGGAGTAGCCCTCCATCTACCTCTCCTGAAGCCAGGTGCATAGTCGGACATGATATATATGGCGTCCGTGCAGCCACCCTCTGCATCACCACTGATATAGCGGATGACGCATGGCGGCAGAAGCTCTCCACCCCCTCCCTGACTATGGCGACGGTGGATTGAGCACCGGCCCACCGCATCTACCGTGAGTACACTGCGGGGGCCAAGGCACTGGGGGGTCCTGGTCCCCGGGGTATGGGAGGTCTGCACCTTAAGCCTGTGTCAGTGGGTGGTCCGTAGTGCGGCAACCCCATGAAGGAGTGCAGCTAATGTTGGCGCTAATAGCGGCGCTGCAAGCCGCAACCGCAGAGAAGTTTAAAAAAAAAAAAAAAAAAATTCCCTCAATACAGGCCGGAGTTTTGGCCACACCCACCGGCAGTTAGCCCCACCCACTTTTCCTGGCGCTTCTCGTTCCCTGTGATGAACTCCCACTTCCTGGTCTCGGCGGCCACCTTGGGACACCCACAGTCCTGATGCTGCAGCACTGCTCCAGTGTTTCCTATCACAGCCCTCAGGACTAGCGTTTTTCTCTGCCTACTCTGCGGACCTGCCGTGGGGACTCAAGACACATGACCTGGGTAAGCTGCAGAAGCATAGCTTAACCCTTTCCCTGCTAGTAAGCGCTTTCCTCCAGGCTTCACTATGTCTCAACCAAAGCCTCACAAAAAGTCTGGGAAAACCCACACTGTATTTTTCGCTGCATGTACCTCTTGTAAGGTATCATTACCCCGGGGTCACACTACTGCATTATGCACAGCTTGTGAACCGGTGACGGCTCAGGAACCACCTGTTGCTGATACTGAACCCAGTGAGCCTAGTCCCCGAGTGGGCTACCTCCTTTTCCCGATCTATGGCATCCCTGGCAAAAGCGTTAGACTCTTTCCGAGACCCTTCCTCTAACCAGGGCACTAATACGGACGCCGCTTCCGATGGTCAGAACCCCTCGTACTCCAGGGGTCGTACCTTGCCAAGGAGTTCTCACTCTTCCAGGAAAAGGACTCATGCCATATCCCCAGACCATCACCGGTTTTCGGGTTCTGAGAGCTCCATTTCTCGCTCCCCTTCCATTGGGGCTAGTAGAGAACCTGTTTCAGAGGACGATTCTGACACGTCCTTAGATCAGGAATTTCATCATGATCAGGAGACTCTCGACTCTCTAAGTCTATGTTCACATTTGCGGTCTGCGCCGCAGCGTCGCCGCATGCGTCATGCGCCCCTATATTTAACATGGGGGCGCATGGACATGCGTCGCACTTGCGTTTTGCGCCGCATGCGTCACTGCGGCGCACGCGTCCGGGCGCAGAGGACGCAGCAAGTTGCATTTTTGCTGCGTCCAAAATCAATCAAAAAAAGGACGCATGCGGCGCAAAATGCAGCGTTGTGCATGCGTTTTGCTGCGTTTTTGTTTGCGTTGTGCGTTGCGGCGCCGACGCTGCGGCGCACAACGCAAATGTGAACGTAGCCTAAGGCTACGTTCACATTTGCATTGCGCCGGGCGCAGGTTCGGCGACGCATGCGTCATGCGCCCCTATATTTAACATGGGGGCGCATGGACATGCGTTGTCTAGCGTTTTGTGACGCATGCGTCATTTTTGGCGCAAGCGTCAGGGCGCAGAGGACGCTGCATGATGCAGTTTTTTTGTGCCAAAAATCATGCCAAAAATGGACGCATGCCTCACAAAACGCTGCGTTGTGCATGCGTTTTGCATGCGTTGTGCGTTGCGTCGCCGACACTGCGCCGCACAACGCAAATGTGAACGTAGCTTAATTGAGTCAGTGAATAAGGCTTTGAGACTTGAGGAGGAACCCTTATCTAAAACGGATCATGCCGTGTCCTTTAAGAGGACCAAACGAGCTCAGAGTGTTTGTCACCCATCCCGAGTTTAAGCAAATTGTTGAATCTCACAGGATCCGTCGAGATAAACGATTCACAGGGCAGAAGCCCATGGAGTCCAAATATCCCTTTGCCCAGGATCTAAGAACAGATTGGTCACAATCTCCCCCAGTAGATCCTCCGGTATCGCGCCTGGCTACAAAATCTGTTTTATCCTCCTCGGAGGGCATCTCTATTAAAAATCCAACCGATCGTCAGATCGACAATATGGCGCGTTCAGCTTTTGAAGCCTCAGGGGCCGCACTCTTTCCATTTTTTGCCGCTATGTGAATGGCTAAGGCTATGTCCCACTGGGCTGAGGTCTTGTCTTCAGCAGTACTGGATACCAATCTTCCCCCCGAGATAGCAAACCTCGCTACTCGGATAGCCAGAGCTGGAGATTTTGTAGTGACCGCGTCCCTGGATGCCGCTGACTGCGCTTCTCAAGCAGCAGCCAATGCCATCACCATCCGGAGGTCCTTATGGCTCAGGGACTAGCGTGCGGATTCTACTTCTAAAAGGTCATTGACTTCTTTCCCATATCAGAGCGGTCGCCTTTTTGGCGAAAAGCTCGACCAGTTAATTTCTGACACCACTGGAGGGAAGAGTAAATTTCTTCCACAACAGAGACCCTCTCAGCCCTTTCGGGACCCGCAACCACAGGCTCGGTCCCGATTTTTTTCGTTACAACTCAAACTGGTCCTCTACTTCCGTATCTCCCGGTTCCGGCCAGGCACAGCGTGGAGACAGAGGTTCACAGGCCTCTTTTAAGCCTTCCCCTTCATGGAGAGGCAGGCCAAGGCAGCCGGGATCCAGAGGCGCCAGAACGGGCAGACCTTCCACACAATGACTCACTGCAGTATCCGGGGGACACCTTCAAAGTAGGCGTCCGCCTGCTTTCCTTCAGTGCCGCATGGCTCTCGGTCGTTCACGACGAGAGGGTCCGCGGTCTAGTGTCCTCTGGATACAAGATAGATCTCTTATCTCGTCCTCCAAACCGTTTTGTCCTGTCTTCTCCTCCCAGGGCAAAAGCATCAGAGATTTTCAAAGCTATAAGCTCTCTGAGAAAAGACGGAGTTATTATTCTGGTCCCTCAAAACGAAAGGTTTCAAGATTTTTATTCAAACCTCTTCATTGTTCCAAAGAAGGACGGTACAGTACGGCCCATACTGGACCTAAAACTGCTGAACAAGTTCGTCAGGGTGTGACGGTTCCGGATGGAATCGCTTCGTTCTGTCATTGCCTCCATGGAAAAAGGCGAGTTCCTGGCGTCTATAGACATCCAGGACGCATACCTCCACATTCCTATTTTGCCTTCTCACCAAAGGTTTCTTCGCTTCGCAGTTCAGGAAGATCACTTCCAATTCGTTGCTCTGCCCTTCGGCCTCGCCACCGCTCCCAGGGTCATGGCGGCTGCCGTGGCCATACTCCACACCCGAGGAGTGGTGGCGCTCCCGTATTTAGATGATATCCTCATCAAAAGCCCCTCTTTCCGCTCCTGCAAGGAAGCCGTGGCCATCACAATAGATACCCTTTCTCGCCTGGGTTGGAAGATAAACTTCAAAAAATCTTCCCCTGTACCGGCTCAGCGAATTTCCTTTCTAGGAATGATACTAGACTCGTCTCAGGGGTTGGTACTTCTTCCCCCGGAAAAGATCTGTCTTACAGCGAGAAGCTCAGAAGCTCTCTCAGCCTCGCTCTCACTCTCTGCGCTTCAGTATGAGAGTCCTCAGCAGGATGGTAGGAGCTATGGAGGCGGTTCCATTTGCCCAACTACTCCTCCGTCCCCTACAGCATGCCCTCCTGGCTGTTTTGGACAGGAATCCGTTCTCCCTAGACCGTCGGTTCCTCCTTCCCCAGCGAGTCAGACAGTCTCTCAGGTGGTGGACATTGAAATCCTCCCAGAATCAAGGGAAGTCTTTTCTTCCAGTACACTGGCTGGTTGTGACGACAGACGCCAGTCTTCTAGGCTGGGAAGCGGTGTTCCTTCATCACACTGCTCAGGGCCGCTGGTCCCCCCAGGAATAACGCCTTCCAATCAACATCTTGGAAATCCGGGCGATCAGGCTGGCACTTCTCCTCCAGTTCCATCCCTTCCTAGCAGGTCGCCCAATCAAGATTCAGTCCGACAACGCCACTGCAGTGGCATACATCAACCGCCAAGGGGGAACCCGCAGCAGGGCGGCCATGACAGAGGTAGGCCACATCCACTGATGGGCCGAGGAAAACCGCTCAATGATCTCTGCGGTTCACATCCCGGGAGTGGACAATTCAGAGGCAGACTTTCTCAGTCGGCAATGCCTCGACTCCGGGGAGTGGTCTCTCCATCCGGAGATCTTCCACCAGATCTGCTGTCGTTGGGGAACCCCGGACGTGGATCTGATGGCCTCACGGCTGAATTCCAAGGTTCCCGACTTCATGGCTCGGTCCCACGATCCGGCAGCCATCGGGGCAGACGCTCTTGTACTCCCGTGGCATCATTTTCGGCTTCCATACATATTTCCCCCGCTTCCTCTCCTGCCGAGAGTCATCAAGAAAATCAGAGCGGAGAGGGTACCGGTAATCCTTATTGCGCCAGATTGGCCGCGCCGGGTAGTGGTACGCGGAACTAGTTCAACTAGTTGCCGACGTTCCCTGGTGATTACCGAATCGCGTAGATCGCGTATCTCAAGGCCCCTTTTACCACCAGAACTCAGAGGCCCTGTGTTTGACAGCATGGCCGTTGAGTCCTGGGTCCTAACCCAGGCAGGTTTCTCTCCAGAAGTCATAGCTACTATGATCAGCGCTAGAAAGCCTACGTCTATGCGTATCTATCATCGCACTTGGAAGACTTTCTTTTCATGGTGTACCGACCGAGGACGTTCTCCTCTACATTTTTCCATCCCTTCCATTCTCGAGTTCTTACAAACGGGTTTGGACTTGGGTCTCGCCCTTAATTCTCTCAAGGGGCAGATCTCAGCCCTGTCTGTTCTCTTCCAACGCAGGATTGCCAACAGATTACAGGTCAAGACGTTTATTCAGGGAGTCTCCCATCGGGCGCCCCCCTATAGGATGCTGTTGGAACCATGGGATCTTAATCTGGTCCTCGGAGTTTTGCAACAGGCTCTTTTCGAACCTCTACAGGAGGTTTCCCTGTCTCTTCTTTCATGGAAAGTTGCTTTTCTAGTGGCGGTCACCTCTATTAGGCTAGGGTCACATTGCGTTATGTGACCGCGTTTAACGGACTACGTTACACCGCGGCATAACGCGGTGTTAACGTAGTCCGTTAACGCCGCCATAGCCTGTAATAGTGAGCGCGTCGCTAGCGCCTGCCCACAATGGGCGGGCGCTAGCGATGTCGCGTCATTTGAGTGACGGACCTCGGACGCTGCTTGCAGCGTCCGCGGCGCGCCCGAGGTCCGTTCCTCGCTAGTGCAGATCGGGGATCTGCGCTAGCGGGGACGCCGAACGCGGACCCTAGGGAAGCATTGCGTTAGCGCAACCCGCTAGCGCTATGCGCTTAACGGATTGCCCTAACGCAATGTGACCCTAGCCTTAGACGAGTCTCTGAGCTGGCGGCTCTGTCCTCTCAAGTTCCGTTCCTGAATTTTCATCAGTATAAGGTGGTTTTGAGGACATCCCCGTCTTTTCTACCGAAAGTTGTATCCTCTTTTCATCTCAATGAGGAGATTCTTACCGTCACTCTGTCCGGCACCAGTCCATCGCATCGAGAAGGCCCTTCACACACTGGATTTAGTGAGAGCTCTTAGGAGATACATCATGCGGACAGCGTCTTTCCGCAGGTCAGATGCCCTATTCTTGCTCCCGGAAGGACCGAGGAAAGGGTTTCCCACTTCCAAGGCGACAATAGCCAAATGGATCCGTTCGGCTATTCAAGAGTCCTACCGAGTCAGAGGTCTTCCTGTCCCAGCAGGGATTAAGGCTCACTCCACTCGGTCAGTGGATGCGTCTTGGGCCATCCGGAACCAAGTTTCGGCAGCACAAGTTTGTAAGGCTGCCACTTGGTCCAGCCTGCATACCTTTACAAAACATTACCATATTCACTCTCAGGCCTCGGCAGATGCGACCGTCGGCAGACGAATTTTGCAGGTGGCCGTGCCGCATCTGTAACTTGTGGGTACAAGCAGCAATTGCAGTTGTTTTCCACCCAGGGACTGCTTTAGGACGTCCCATGGTCCTGTGTCCCCCAATGAGGCGTAGGAGAAAAGGAGATTTTTGTGTACTTACCGTAAAATCCGTTTCTCCGAGCCAATCATTGGGGGACACAGCACCCACCCTGTTAGCCTATTGGCTTTGGTTTTGTTTTGAGTTAAGTTGGTTTTGACATAGTTCATCCTTGTTAAATATTAAGCTCCTACTGCTTTGTTACCGAACTGGTTCACTGAGGGCCAGCAGGAGGGTGTATAGGTGGAGCTATTATTTCTTTGTTTACTTAGTGTCCTCCTAGTGGCAACAGCATAACACCCATGGTCCTGTGTCCCCCAATGATTGGCTCGGAGAAAAGGATTTATGGTGAGTACACAAAAATCTCTTTTGGTCGCCACAACATTTCAGTAAAATGCATTAACAGGTGATCAGAGCATCGTATCTACCCCAAAATGGTATCAATATAAACATCAGCTCGGTGCGCAAAAGAATAAGCTCTCACCCAACCCCAGATCCTGAAAAATGGGGATGCTACATGTCTCGGAAAATGGCTCCCTTTTTTTTTCACCACTTAAGTAAAAAAGAACCAAAACATGTTTTGGTATCTGCGAACTCGTAATGACCTGAAGAATCATAATGGCAGGTCAGTTTCAGAATTTAGTGAATGTGGTAAGAAAAAAAAATTGTGGTATTGCGCTTTTTTTGCAGATTCACCGCACTTGGATTTTTTTCCCCCCCGTTTTCCTATACACTACATGGTAAAATCAATGGTGTCGTTCAAAAGTACAATTTGTCCCACAAAAAATCAAGCCCTCACATGGCCATATTAATGGAAAAATAAAAAACTTAGGGCTCTTGGAAGAATGGGGGCAAAAAAAAATGGAAAATCTGAAGGTCATGAAGGGGTTAAATTGCTATGAAGAAAACTTCAGGGTGCTCAACAAAGTCCAGTAAGTGCTAGGATCATCACTTAAGGAGGATTCAGCAATAGTAAGGGTTGCTAAACAGTGGGAGGCAGCAGGCAGGGGTCAGTGCATCTGCACACACAGCAGGGGAAGGCTTTAGGAGGCTGCCTGGTGTCAAGAAGGGCAGGAAAGAAGTCGCTTCTTTCCAAGGAAAAACATCAAGGCCAGTATGATATTCTGCAGTAAGTACTAGGATTGGAGTGCAGAGAACTGGGCTCAAGTAATTTTCTCTAATGAAGATATTTTCCAACAGTTTGGGACAACTGGAAGAATGATTGTCTGAAGAATAACAGGTGGTCACTACCATGAGTCCTATGTCGTGCCCACAGTAAAGCATGTGTAGGGTTGCTTTTTGTCCTGTGGAGTGGGCTCACTCATAATTTTGCCTAAGATCACTTCCATCAATAAAGAATGGGATCTGAACATCGTCCAAAATCAACTTCTCCCAACAATCCAGGAGGACTTTAGTGAGGAACTAAAGGCCCCGTCTCACATAGCGAGATCGCTAGCGAGATCGCTGCTGAGTCACAAGTTTTGTGACGCAACAGCGATCTCAGTAGCGATCTCGCTATGTGTGACACGTACCAGCGATCAGGCCCCTGCTGCGAGATCGCTGGTCGTGTCGGAATGGCCTGGACCTTTTTTTGGTCGTTGAGGTCCCGCTGACATTGCTGAATCGGTGTGTGTGACACCGATCCAGCGATGTCTTCACTGGTAACCAGGGTAAACATCGGGTTACTAAGCGCAGGGCCGCGCTTAGTAACCCGATGTTTACCCTGGTTACCAAAAAAACAAACAGTACATACTCGCCTTTCGGTGTCCAGGTCCCTTGCCGTCCGCTTCCTGCTCTGACTGCCGGCCGGAAAGTGAGAGCAGATCACAGCAGTGACGTCACCGCTGCGCTCTGCTCTCAGTGTACAGCGGCTCAGTCAGAGCAGGAAGCAGACGGCAAGGGACCTGGACACCGAAAGGCGAGTATGTACTGTTTGTTTTTTTTGGTAACCAGGGTAAACATCGGGTTACTAAGCGCGGCCCTGCGCTTAGTAACCCGATGTTTACCCTGGTTACCGGGTGCTGCAGGGGGACTTCGGCATCGTTGATGACAGTTTCAACGATGCCGAAGTCGTTCCCCTGATCGTTGGTCGCTGGAGAGAGCTGTCTGTGTGACAGCTCCCCAGCGACCACACAGCGACAAAACAGCGACGCTGCAGCGATCAGCATCGTTGTCTGTATCGCTGCAGCGTCGCTGTGTGAGACGGGGCCTTAAGGCTAAGTGGTTCAATGAATAAAACATTGAAATTCTGGGTCTATGACCTGGAAACTTCCCAGATCAAATTGCTGTTGATAAATTGTGCTTAAGCCTCAAAAAGTGGCTGGACAAAGGAAAAACACAGAAATTGTAATAAACTCCAAGCACTGATTAGGCTAGAGTCAGCATGTCATGGCTAATTGCAAAAGTCTTGAATAATAAGGGTCAACACAGTAAATATTAAGTCTCTACATGAACTTGATGTATTTGTCAATAAACGTTAAACATTATGACATTCTTAGGCTATGTGCACACGTTGCGGTTTTTACCGCGGAACCCCAGCGATTTTGATGCTGCGGGTCCGCAGCAGTTTCCATTGCGTTTACAGTAAACATGTAAACCAATGGGAAACCGCAAACCGCTGTGCACATGCTGCGGGAAAAACCGCCCAGAAACGCAGCGGTTTACAACCCGCAGCATGTCACTTCTTTGTGCAGAATCTCAGCGATTCTGCACACATAGAAATGCATTGATCCGCTTACTTCCCGCATGGGGCTAGGCCCACGATGCTTGATTACTGTGGATATGGATCCAGTTGAGTAGTTTATTATAGTAAAATATTTGACATGCTCTAAACTGTACCTTTTACATTACACAGGGAGACTTCTGCTCGAGATGTCATCCTTCATCAAACTTCTGGCCGAATACATAATAAAAATGTTTCTACACACCTGATGGGAAACATCAAGCAAGGTATTATTTTGCTGGTGTAGGTGGGGGTCAGTAATTTGAAGGCTATTTTTTTTTAAGTCCGAACCAAGGCTTGACTATGTAACTGTACAGAAATGGTTAGCACTCAAAGAGAGTCTGTCACTAGAGTTTTGCCTTAGCAGTCAAAGAGAGTCTGTCACTAGATTTTTGCCATCTAATTTGAGTGCAGCATAATGTAGACCAACTCTGATTCCAGCGATGTGTCACTTACTGAGCTGCTTGCTGTAGATTTGATAAAATCACTGTTATCAGCAGGAGATTATCAGTAGAGCACTAGTGAACCTGCCAGGTAGTCTTCCATATTCATGAGCTCTGTATAACCCCACCCCCTCCACTGATTAGCCCTTTTCTGCTTATGCACTGTGTACACAGACAGAAGTGATGTGGGAGATGTCATACTGAGCTCAGCATTCATATAACTAGTAGATCAGTATCAGATAAACCAGTGATTTTATCAGAACTGTAGTAACCAGTAAGGTGAGTGATACATCACTAGAATCAGGGTCTCTGCCTCTGCATCATGCTGTTTTCTGATGGGATAGCAAAAACCTGCTGACAGATTCCCTTTTAAAGGGCACTTTAGACATGTATAAAATAGAGATGGGTGAGTAATTCGTTCATTCGTGAGAGGAGGTTGGCAAGGTTCTGATTTTTGTCTGAGTCAAAAAATGGATTTTAGGGTAAGTTCACACAGGGCGTTTTTGCTGCGTTTTTTTTCTGCAGCAAAACCTGATCATCTTGGCAGGAAAGAAGCTGTGCCAAAAACACGTTTTTGGTGCATTTTTTTTCTCTTTGTGCATGCCAATAAAGTTGAGTGCACACAGAGGGAAAAAAACAACTTCCTGTAGGTAGAATAATAGATGCGCCTTTTCTGGGCAGCTGCGGGCTGCTATTTTTAGGCTGGGGGGCCTATATCAATGGCCCCTTACCAGCTTGAGAATGCCAGCCCCCAGCTGTGAGCTTTAGCAAGGCTGGTTGTCAAAAATTGGGGGACCTCATGCCGTTTTTTTTTTTTTTCTTTTTTTAATTATTTATAGCGCAGGAGCTGCAGATGAAAACTCCCATCCGCTGCTCCTGCTGTCACTGTAATTAGCGGCTGTAGGTGTCAGATAATGGGAGCAGTAGTCCCATCAGCTGACACCAGGGATCATAGGTGAAGTTTACACCTCCGATCACAGCTGAGCGCTCCCTGCTGTCTTCTGACTGTGTGGGAACTGCGGCTCGCTGACCAGCAAAAAATGCAGCCCAAACGCCCTGTGTGAACTTACCCTCAGATCCACCACCTGATCTGCCAGCTGTGTATTCTGTCATGGGTGGAGGGAGAGGAGATCTGTGTGATGGGGCAGAGCAGCTCAAACACCAGTGTGAGCTGTGTAGGGAGAGCGGCACATTGGGAACTATGGGGAGGTGAGCTGTGCTCTGCTGCTGGGTGGCACAGAAGCTGCCGGCATTAACCCGCTAGCACCCAGCTCAGACTGATATGGAACTGCAGGAACAACAGCCAATAAGTAGTTGCTGAGAGATAAAATGGAGCAATGCCTCTCCCGTCCATGGCATGCCATCTTCTCTGGTCTTATTACCTGCTCTCATTAACTACTTCTTCCCACTTCCCCTGGGTAATAAAATGTCATTATGTTTTTTTCCTCACCTGTCTGTAAGAGGGTTAACCCTTTAATCATATCCTACATTCAACTGCTGTTATTTTTCCTGTGCAGAAGGAATGGTAAGGGTTAATGATTTTATATATATATATATATATATATATATATATATATATATATATATATATATATATATATATATATATATATATATATATATACTTGATCAGTGGTTTCTTACTTTTGCTTAATGCCCTCCATAAACTGGGAAAAAAAAGTTAGTTCTAATGGCTTGTTGTCACCCCACTGCTCCTTTCCCAGTCAGATGAGTAATCTAAAGAAATAAATAGTACAGCGTAAGCATGATCAGAATTGTATTCCCATAAGATGGCGTTTACTGAAGCCACGTTCTGGTATAGATTGGATAGGAAATTTGTTGGGCTGCCCTTGGCCGTGCCTTCCCACCGAGCCCCAGCCACACAATAAAACCAAATCTCATCCTTAATGGGTCAGCAACTTTATCTTTACTTTCGGATGTGCTGGGGACATGATATTGTGGCACTTATTATTATATTGGTATGGCAATATAGCCTGCTCTTGTTACTGCAGCTTTCTTCAGACTAAAGCTCTCCAGTCCATAACATGGCTGCTGCTGGAGGAGCATGTGAGCAGACCTGTCCATTGGTCTCCTCCAAATGAAAATCAGGTTTCCCATGTGAGGTGTTCTGCATTTGGAGGAGACTGATGGACAGGTTGGATCACATGTTCCTCCACTAGCACCCACTTTATGGACAGGAGAGCTGTGCTGTCTGTGAGAAAGACTGCACTATGAAGAGCACGACGAGAACCTGTAATACTAGAAGTGCCTCAAGATCATGTCCCCAACATGTCTTTTAGTAAAGATAATTTGGCCAACCCCGCTCTCTTATTCTGCAGCCAGGAATAGATGGTGTGAAACAAAGAGGCTATAGAATGCCAACGGTGCAAAAAACTTAATAAAGCCCAAATGCAAACCCAAGTGACTTTTTTTTTATATGACACAATTGCATGCATCTAAGTATAGAAAAAAAAGTTCCCCAACAGTGGGTGACCCCCTTTAAAAATAAATAAATGGAACAGCAATATCTTTGGGACACCCACCTACCATGCTGACCCCCTCTCCGTAAGCAGTGTGGCAACAATGACTGCATAAAGATAAGTTTAGGATTATGCAGGTTACAGAAAAACACATGCCACATCTCCACTTTCACAACTTGACTCATGCCTTTGTAGACAGTAAAGGGGCTGGCCACATTTTGGGACACGTTTTGCCAAGTTTGCCAAGGGTCCATTTGGACCGGCTGATAAGATTGCTCATTCCCAATTATCGGTTTGTGCAAGCAGTGGTCGCAAATGAGCAGAACGCTTGTTTCTCTGCTCCTAAAACCCATTGTCATTGGCTGTATATTGTCCTGTGTAAACAGTTGGGTGGCCGGCACCTACTGTAGGCGTACTAATGATATGGACCTATGCTCATTGGGCCACACTAGGGATTCACGCTATTGACCAGGAGAATGGTAACGGCTCCACAGTGTTCTATGAAGTGATGCGCCAGACCGATATAAGGAATACAGAGATAAGTGGCAAGTCCTCTGTAATGTGCGCGCACGGTCCCTGACAGCCATTACTACTCCATGGCAATACACATGTACATGCTGCCTTGTAGAACGGGTCTGGAAATGGACTTGTAGTTGATACTCTGGGTGTTCTACCGTTTCCTCTGAACATGTAATGCCTTAGATTTGAAGCCAAGATAACATGTTTAATGGAACATTCTAGAATTGGATACTGGAATACATGATTTATATAATATGAACACAACTTAAATGTGTAAAAAGCCTAAAATAACAGGAATATGTTTTATATATGCCAAATTAAATTTGTATTTTAGGGCCTGATGTTGGAAGCCGAGAACCTGGTCTGTTTGCACTTTGCACCCTTGATGGTAAGTGTTTTTCCTTTATTACTAAAGTAGTTGTCCTGTTTGGATTACTTTTTTTGTAAAGCAAAGGCCACATACAGATTAGATGACCTGGCCACCTTCGCTTTATTTTACCGGAGGTGCTGAGGACCTGTTTTGTGTACACTTACTTCTATATAAGAATCACCGGTCCTCCTCGTGGACTTGATACTGCAGCCTTCCTCACAGACTGCACAGCTCTCTTGTCCATAAAATGGCTGCTGCTGGAGGAGCTTGCGACCTCACACAGGGAAGCTCCTTTTCTATTGGAGGAGGCTGACGGACAGGTCTGGTCACGTGCTTCTCCATCAGCAAAAGAACCTGAAGACCTACCTCTTCCGACAAGCCTACAACCTGCAGTAACCACCGATCAACCAAACCGCTGCACGACCAGCTCTATCCTCACCTACTGTATCCTCACCCATCCCTTGTAGATTGTGAGCCTTCGCGGGCAGGGTCCTCTCTCCTCCTGTACCAGCTGTGACTTGTATTGTTTAAGATTATTGTACTTGTTTTTATTATGTATACCCCTCCTCACTTGTAAAGCGCCATGGAAGAAATGGCGCTATAATAATATATAATAATAATAATAATCAGCAGCCATTACGTGGACAGGAGAGCTGTGCAGTCGGTGAGGAAAGCTGCAGTAACAAGAGCAAGGCACAGACTTGTCACACTTACAGTGAGGGTACACAAAATCATGGCCTCCACACACGTGTAAAATATGTCACCGGTTTAACAATCATAATGCCGACCATTGTTCAAATTTGAGTCCATATTACCAGTTATATTTGTTGAACCTTCCTTTTTAAACCTTCTTGTTTAGTTCTCTTTTGGAACATGAACCTGTGATTGTTTGATCACATATACTATATACTGCAGTACCAGAGTATTGTAGTATATAGTGTAAATCGCAGTCTCCTGTGAAACTCAACCTGGACTGCTCTTCACAGGGGTAACGACATGGCAGCCGCTTGGGTTCTTTAGCAGGTCCCTGGCTGCCACAGTAACCCAATGGTGCCCAGCGATTGATTCACAGGGGAGTGATTAAGGAGGTGTGCGCACACACCATGGTGCCAATAGGAGGAGGAGGCGCTCACACCATGGTGCCAATAGGAGGAGGAGGCGCTCACACACACTTTCGTGCCAATAGGAGGAGGTGTGCGAGCACACACCATGGTGCTAATAGGTAGAGGAGGAGGCGCGCACACACCATGGTGCTAATAGGAGGAGGAGGCGCGCACACACACCATGGTGCCAATAGGAGGAGGAGGCGCTCACACACACTTTCATGCCAATAGGAGGAGGCGCGCACACACCATGGTGCTAATAGGAGGAGGAGGCGCACACACAATGGTGTCAATAGGAGGAGGAGGTGCTCACACACACTTTAGTGCCAATAGGAGGAGGTGTGCGCGCACACACCATGGTGCTAATAGGTAGAGGAGGAGGCGCTCACACACCATGGTGCTAATAGGTAGAGGAGGAGGTGCGCACACACAGCATGGTGCCAATAGGAGGAGGTGTGCGTAGAGGAGGAGGCGCGCACACACAGCATGGAGCTAATAGGAGGAGGTGCTCACACACCATGGTGCCAATAGGAGGAGGAGGCGCTCACACACCATGGTGCCAATAGGAGGAGGAGGCGCTCACACACACTTTAGTGCCAATAGGAGGAGGTGTGTGCGCGCACACACCAAGGTGCTAATAGGAGGAAGATGCACTCGCACACCATTGTGCCAATAGGAGGAGGAGGAGTTGCGCACACACACCATGGTGCCAATAGGAGGAGGAGGAGGAGGTGTGTGCGCGCACACACCATGGTGCTAATAGGTAGAGGAGGAGGCGCTCACACACCATGGTGCTAATAGGAGGAGGATGCACTCACACACCATTGTGCCAATAGGAGGAGGAGGAGTTGCGCACACACACCATGGTGCCAATAGGAGGAGGTGTGTGCATACAGCATGGTGCCAATAGCAGGAGGAGGCACTCACACACACCATGGTGCCAGTAGGAGGAGGCACGCACACACCTTGGTGCCAATAGGAGGAGGCGTGCACACAGCATGGTGCCAATAGGAGGAGGAGATGTGTGCACACAGCATGGTGCCAATAGGAGGAGGAGGTGCGCACACACACCATGGTGCCAATAGGAGGAGGCGGAGGCGCGCACACAGCATGGTGCCAATAGGAGGAGGAGGTGCGCGCACACACACACACCATGGTGCCAATAGGAGGAGGAGGTGTGCACACACACCATGGTGCCAATAGGAGGAGGAGGCGCTCACACCATGGTGCCCATAGGAGGAGGAGGTGCGCATATACACCATGGTGCCAATAGGATGTGCGCGCACACAGCATGGTGCCAATGGGAGGGGGAGGCGCGCACACACACACACACACACACACACACACACACACACACACACACCATGGTGCCAATAGGAGGAGGAGGCGCATACACACACCATGGTGCCAATAGGAGGAGGAGGCGCGCGCACACACACACACACACACCATGGTGCCAATAGGAGGAGGAGGCGCATACACACACCATGGTGGCAATAGGAGGAGGAGGCCCACACACACCATGGTGCCAATAGGAGGAGGAGGCGCACACACACCATGGTGCCAATAGGAGGAGGAGGCGTGCACACACACACCATGGTGCCAATAGGAGGAGGAGGCGTGCACACACACACCATGGTGCCAATAGGAGGAGGAGGCGTGCACACACACACCATGGTGCCAATAGGAGGAGGAGGCGCACACACACCGGGTTGCCAATAGGATGAGATGCCCACCCGCACCAGCAACCATTCTATTTAAATGAGATTGACTTTGGCATCTAAATTGTAAACCATGATCGGCGCTCGGCTCAGGGTGCATCTGTTACAGAAGATGCCTATGTTACATCTACAGTGTGTGGACAGAGCTGATCACCTGAGCCCCCTCACCAGTAACCCAAGCAATGACAAACAGGTACTTCATTTAGGGCTGACCAGCATTGTATTCCAACAACCAAAACTCACCATTCTTACTTGGAGCAGTAATTTTGCTGTATATTTGTAAAACCTGGTCAGTTGGGTCTATGTTGCAATTTCTTCTGACCCTTGTTTTTCCATTGCATCTGTAGGTACGCTAAAGCTCATGCAGGGATCCGACAGGCTGTTATGGTCAGTTCAGGTTGATCATCAACTCTTTGCTTTGGAGAAGCTTGATGTGACGGTGAGACTGTGCCTATTTTGTGCCACCAAAATGTTCTTTACAAAATGATATATTCCTGTCCACAATTAGATTCACTATTTTCACGATTTACACCTCAGTGGGCACCTTTAAAACAATTACCAAAAAGCAAAGTTTCACCGATAGGTTGTGGATGGCTTTGTATGTCATGGTTAGGGATTTGTACTGGAGTCTCTAGGCAATGGGGAGCCAGTGAAGGGATTGACAGAGGGGAGAGGCAGGGGAATAGCGGGGGGACAGGTGGATTAGTCAGGCAGCTGAGTTCACACTGTGTGCAGAATTATTAGGCAAGTTGTATTTTGGAGGATTATTTTTATTATTGATCAACAACTATGTTCTCAATCAACCCAAAAGACTCATAAATATCAAAGCTAAATATTTTTGGAAGTTGGAGTCGTTTTTTTGTAGATTTGGCTATCTTAGGAGGATATCTGTTTGTGCAGGTAACTATTACTGTGCAGAATTATTAAGCAACTTAATAAAAACCAAATATATTCCCATTTCACTTGTTTATTTTCACCAGGTAAACCAATATAACTGCACAAGATTTAGAAATAAACATTCCTGACATGCAAAAACAAAACCCCAAAAAATTAGTGACCAATATAGCCACCTTTTTTATGATGACACTCAGCAGCCTTTTATCCATAGATTCTGTCAGTTGCTTGATCTGTTTACGATCAACATTGAGTGCAGCAGCCACCACAGCCTCCCAGACACTGTTCCGAGAGGTGTACTGTTTTCCCTCCCTGTAGATCTCACATTTTATGAGGGACCACAGGTTCTCTATTGGGTTCAGATCAGGTGAACAAGGGGGCCATGTCATTATTTTTTCTTCTTTGAGACCTTCACTGACCAGCCACGCTGTGGAGTAGTTGGGGGCATTGTCATGCATGAAAATCACATTTTTCTTGAATGATACCGGCTTCTTCCTGTACCACTGCTTGAAGAAGTTGTCTTCCAGAAACTGGCAGTAGGTCTGGGAGTTGACCTTCACTCCATCTTAAACTGCAAAGGTCCCACAAGTTCATATTTGACGATACCAGCCCATACCAGTACCCCACCTCCACCTTGCTGGCGTCTGAGTCAGAGTGGAGCTCTCTGCCCTTTACTGATCCAGCCTCTGGCCCATCAAGAGTCACTCTCATTTCATCAGTCCATAACACCTTTGAAAAGTCAGTCTTAAGATATTTCTTGGCCCAGTCTTGATGTTTTATCTTATGTTTCTTGTTCAAAGGTGGTCGTTTTTCAGCCTTCCTTACCTTGGCCATGTCCCTGAGTATCGTACACCTTGTGCTTTTTTTACTCCAGTAACGTTGCAGCTCTGAAATATGGCAAAACTGGTGGCAAATGGCAGCTTCACGCTTGATTTTCCTCAATTCATGGGCAGTTATTTTGCGCCTTTTTTGCCCAACACGCTTCTTGCGACCCTGTTGGCTATTTGCCATGAAACGCTTGATTGTTCGGTGATAAAGCTTCAAAAGTTTGGCAATTTCAAGACTGCTGCATCCCTCTGCAAGACATCTCACAATTTTGGACTTTTCAGAGCCCGTTAAATCTCTCTTCTGACCTATTTTGCCAAAGGAAAGGAATTTGCCTAATAATTAAGCACACCTTATATAGGGTTTTGATGTCATTAGACAACACCCCTCCTCATTACAGAGATCACCTGATTTACTTAATTGGTGGTTGGCTCTCAAGCCTGAACAGCTTGGAGTAGGACAACATGTATAAAAAGTATCATGTGATCAAAATACAACTTGCCTAATAATTCTGCACACAGTGTAGAATAGATTTGAGGGGTGTGAGTGTTCGAGGGGAGGCCACAGAGCAGGAGGTTGCAGTAGTCAAGGCGGGAGATGATGAGGGCATAGACTAGGGTTTTTGCAGATTCTTGGTTTAGGAATGTACGGATCCGTGAAATATTTTTGAGTTGAAGGCGGCAGGAAGTGGAAAGGGCTTGGATATGTGGTTTGAAGGAGAGATCAGTGTCAAGGATTACCCCGAGGCAGTGAGCTTGTGGGACTGGGGAGGGTGGGCAGCCGTTTACTGTAATGGATAGGTTCATTGGGGGGGGGGGGGGGGTGTCGCGTGAGATGGGGGAAAGATGATGAATTCTGTTTTGTCCATGTTAAGTTTTAGAAATCTAGCGGAGAAGAAGGATGAAATAGCAGACAGACATTGAGGGATTCTGGTTAGTAGGGTGGTGATATCTGGTCAAGAGATGTAGATCTGCGTGTCATCAGCATAGAGGTGATACTGAAAGCCGTGAGATTCTATGAGCTGTCCCAGGCCAAAGGTGTAAATGGAGAAGAGCAAGGGCCCTAGGACTGAACCTTGCGGCACTCCGACAGGTAGGGGGCGAGGTGAGGAGGCGGTGTGTGAGTGGGGGACGCTGAATGTCCGGTCTGTTAGGTATGACGAGATCCAGGATAGGGTCAAGTCTATGATGCCAAGGGATGAGAGGGTCTGTAGTAATAGGGAATGGTCCACTGTGTCAAAGGCTGAGGACAGATCCAGGAGGAGGAGGACAGAGTAGTGTTGCTTGGTCTTGGCGTTTAATAGGTCATTGGTGACCTTATTTAGGGCAGATTCAGTGGAGTGGTGTGACCGGAAGCCAGATTGTAAGCGGTCGAAAAGGGAGCAGGAAGATAGATGGGAGGACAGTTCAAGATGGACGTGTTGTTCCAGTAGTTTTGAGGCATAGGGGAGAAGTGATATAGGGCGATAGCTACATACAGAGCTTTTTCAGGATAGGTGTGATTGAGGCATGTTTAAAGCTCGAGGGGAAAACACCAGTTGTTAGTGATAGGTTGAAGAGATGGGTTAGGGTTGGGATGAAGTGGGATGGGATCGTGTCAAGTGCACAGGTGGTGAGATGTGATTTTGAGATTAGAGTGGAGAGTCGATTTTCTGTAATAGTGGAGAAGTTAGTTTTGGAGGTGGAGGGCTGGGCAGTTGGTAGGAAGGGCTCCGGAGGTTGTCGACCAAAACTGTCTCTGATGTTATCAATCTTCTGCTTGAAAAATGAGGCAAAGTCTTCAGCTGAGGTGAGTGGCTAGGGAGGAGGTGCTGGGGGACAGAGGAGAGAATTGAAGGTGTTGAATAACTGTTTAGGGTTGTGAGACAGGGAGGATATGAGAGATGAGAAGTAGGTTTGTTTAGCTGTGGCGAGTGTGGCCTTGAAAGTAGTGAGGGACTGTTTGAATGCGATGAAGTGCTCGTTGGACCCAATCTTTTCCATCTCCGCTCAGCAGCCCTGGAAGCTCGCCTCCGTTCTTTAGTCAGGCTGGTGTGCCAGGGCTGTCTGTTGATTTTGCGGGCTTTGGTATGTGTGAGAGGGGCAACAGATTCCAAAGCTACAGCTATTGTGATGTTATATAGAGCAGCAGCGGCATCTGCATTGTCTAGGGAACTTATTTCTGTAAGAGGGAGAAGGGATTCAGAGAGTGAGTGTAGATCGAGGTGTTTAAGATTTCTGCGAGGGTGTGCAAGTTTGTGGGGTGGGGATTGTAGACAAGGAGTGGAGAATGTGAGTAGGTTGTGGTCAGAAAGAGGAAGAGGTGAGTTAGAGAGGTTAGATAGGGAGCAGAGGCGGGTGAAGATGAGGTCCAGTGTGTGGCCATCTTTGTGGGTGGCTGTAGAACAGTGTTTCTCATCTCCAGTCCTCAAGACCCCACAGCAAGTCATGTTTTCAGGATTTCCTTAGTATTGCATAGGCGATGGAATTAATGCTTGAGCAGGTGATGAAATTATCACCTGTGCAATACTAAGGAAATCCTGAAAACATGACCTGTTGTGGGGTCTTGAGGACTGGAGGTGAGAAACACTGCTGTAGAAGATCATTGAGTGAGGCCGAAAGAGGAAGTGAGAGATAGAAGCTTAGTGGCAGCTGAGAGGGAAGTGTCAATGGGGATGTTGAAATCACCCAAGATGATAGTGGGGATGTCAGCGGAGAGGAAATTAAGTAGCCAGGTGAAGTGGTCAACGAAGGTGGTGGCTGGCCCTGGGGGGTGGTAAATGACAGCCAGTTGGAGGGGGAGTAGATGCGCACAGAGTTCGCCTCAAAGGAAGGGAGGGTAATAGAGGGTGGTAATTGGATTGGGGTGAAGGAGCAGTTATCTGACAGGAGAAAACCAACTCCTCCACACTGCTTGCTGCAGGGGCAGGGTGTGTGGGAAAGGTGGAATCCACCATACGAAAGTACAGCTGGAGAGGCTGTGTCAGAAGGGGTGAGCCAGGTTTTGGTGATGGCGAGGAAGGAAAGTTTGGTAGTAACAAAAAGATCATGGATGTAGGAAAGCTTGTTGCAGACAGAGCGAGTGCTCCACAGAGCTCCTGTTAGTGGGACTGGGGAAGCGGGGGTTGGGTGAATGGGTGTAAGGTTAGAGTGGTTACGGAAAGTTGTTATAGAGCGTGGGTGGGAGGTAGAAATGACTGTGGGAATGTGGTGAGGAGGACCAGGATTTGGAGAGATATCACCAGCAGTGAGAGAGAGCAGAGAAAGTGTTAGCAGGTGGGAGCGGACCGTCGGCACAACAAAAGCTACATGTAACTTTTTTGTGCGACGTGTCCGCCATTTCCGACCGCGCATGCGCGGCCGGAACTCCGCCCCCGCCTCCCCGCACCTCACAATGGGGCAGCGGATGCGTTGAAAAAACAGCATCCGCTGCACCCGTTGTGCGGCGCTTACAACGCTAGCGTCGGTACGTCGGCCCGACACACTGCGATGGGCCGAGTACGACGCTAGTGTGAAAGTAGCCTTAGGCTTCTTTCACACTTGCATCGGTACGGGGCGGTCGCAATGCGTCGGCCCGACACACGTTGTGAAAATTGTGCACAACGTGGGCAGCGGATGCAGTTTTTCAACGCATCCGCTGCCCAGTCTATGTCCTGGGGAGGAGGGGGCAGAGTTACGGCCACGCATGCGCGGAAATGGCGGACGCGACGTACAAAAAAAAGGTTACATTGAACTTTTTTTGTGACGACGGGGCTAAAGTTATGGTTAGGGTTGGGGCTAAAGTTAGGGTTAGGGTTAGAGTTGGGATTAGGGTTTGGATTAGGGTTGGGATTAGGTTACGTTTGGGATTAGGGTTACATTTGGGATTAGGGTTGGGATTAGGGTTAGGGGTGTGTTGGATTTAGGGTTTTGATTAGGGTTATGGTTAGGGTTGAGATTAGGGCTGTTTTGGGGTTAGGGTTGTGATTATCGTTAGGGTTGTGATTAGGATTATGGATCGGGTTGAGATTAGGGTTAGGGGTGTGTTGGAGTTAGGGTTGGAGTTATAATTTGGGGGTTTCCACTGTTTAGGTACATCAGGGGGTCTCCAAACACGACAGCCAATTTTGCGCTAAAAAAGTCAAATGGTGCTCCCTCCCTTCTGAGCTTTGCCGTGCGCCCAAACAGTGGTTTACCCCCACATATGGGGCATCAGCGTACTCGGGATAAATTGGACAACAACTTTTGTGGTCTAATTTCTCCTGTTACCCTTGTGAAAATAAGAATTTGTGGGCAAAAAAATCATTTTTGTGAAAACAAATGCGATTTTTTATTTTCACGGCTCTACGTTATAAACTTCTGTGAAGCACTTGGGGGTTCAAAGTGCTCACCACACATCTAGATAAGTTCCTTAAGGGGTCTAGTTTCCAAAATGGTGTCACTTGTGGGGGGTTTCCACTGTTTAGGCACATTAGGGGCTCTCCAAACGCGACATGGCGTCCGATCTCAATTCCAGCCAATTCTGCATTGAAACAGTCAAACGGTGCTCCTTCACTTCCAAGCTCTGCGGTGCGCCCAAACAGTGGTTTACCTCCACATATGGGGTATCGGCGTACTCAGGAAAAATTGCACAACAAAATTTGTGGTTAAATTTCTGTTTTTACACTTGTGAAAATTAAAAAAAAAATGGTTCTGAAGTAAAATGTTTGCAAAAAAAAGTTAAATGTTCATTTTTTTCTTCCACATTGTTTCAGTTCCTGTGAAGTACGTAAAGGGTTAATAAACTTCTTGAATGTGGTTTTGAGCAGCTTGAGGGGTGCAGTTTTTAGAATGGTGTCACACTTGGTTATTTTCTATCATATAGACCCCTCAAAATGACTTCAAAGGTGATGTGGTCCCTAAAAAAAACATGGTGTTGTAAAAATGAGAAATTGCTGGTCAACTTTTAACCCTAATAACTCCCTAACAAAAAAAAAAAATTGTTTCCAAAATTGTGCTGATGTAAAGTAGACATGTGGGAAATGTTATTTATGAACTATTTTTTGTGACACATCTCTCTGATTTAAGGGCATAAAAATACAAAGTTTGAAAATTGCAAAATTTTAAAAATTTTCGCCATATTTCCATTTTTTTCATAAATAATCGCAAGTAATATCGAAGAAATGTTACCACTAACTTGAAGTACAATATGTCACGAAAAAACAATCTCAGAATCAGCGGGATCCGATAAAGCGTTCCAGAGTTATAACCTCTTAAAGTGACACTGGTCAGAATTGTAAAAATTGGCTCGGTCATTAAGTACCAAATTGGCTCTGTCACTAAGGGGTTAAGTCCCTTTATTTGAAATAAAAATAACAAAACAGTTATACTCACCTAACGCCCATTCCATTGAAGCCAATGTCTCCTGTAATAAAACAAAAAAAAAATCCCTCACCTGTACAAGTATGCAGCTTTTAACCCCCACAGTTTATTGATTGTATGCACATACCCTTAGCTTTAGCAAATAAATGTTACTTTTTGTATAATGAAACATAAATGCTGTAAACAGAAATATATACGGTAACTTTGGAATAAGTGCCCACAATAGCGGCTGGTGGAATCGTGACCCACCCGCCGCTATTAACTAGTTAAATGCCGCTGTCAAACTCTGACAGTGGCATTTAACTAGCGCTTCCGGCCATCGGGCCGGAAATGCGCACACCGGTGACCCCCGTCACATGATTGGGGTACATCGGTGCGTATAGCAATGCAGTAATTCAGCTAAATAGGAGCGATCAGTTTTAGCATTTAGTGAACCTAGCAAAAAAGCTAAACAAAAAACAAGTGTGGGATTGCACTTTTCTTTGCAATTTCACCACACTTGGAATTTTTTCCCGTTTTCTAGTACAAGACATGGTAAAACCAATGGTGTTGTTGAAAAGTACAACTCGTCCCGCAAAAAACAAGCTTTCACATGGCCATATTGACAGAAAAATAAAAAAGTTATGGCTCTGGGAAGAAGGGGAGCGGAAAATGAAAACGAAAAAAGGACAGCGGCGTGAAGGGGTTAAATCGAGAGTGGTGTTACACAAAATAGTTAATAAATAAGATTTCCCACATGTCTACTTTACATCAGCACAATTTTGGAAGCATTTTTCCAACTAAATTTACAAAACCATTTTTTTAGGGACCATCTCATATTTGAAGTGAGTGTGGGGTGTCAGTATAACAGAAAATACCCAAAAGTGACACCATTCTAAAAACTGCACCCCTCAGGGTGCGCAAAACCCCTCAACAAGTTTATTAACCCTTCTGGTGCTTCCTGAGAACTATAGCAATATGGAAGGAAAAAATGAACATTTTTACTTTTTTTCACAAAACATTTACTTTGGAACCAATTTTTTTTTATTTTCACAAGGATATCAGGAAAAATTGACCACAACATTTGCCACTGTTTGGGTGCATGGAAGGGCTCAGAAGGGAGGGAGCACAGTTTGACTTTTTGAACGCAAAATTGGCTGCAATCAATGGTGACGCCATGTCGCCTTTGGAGACCCACTGATGTACCTAAATAGTGGAAGTCCCCCCCAATTCTATCTCCATCCCTAACCCCAACACACTCCTAACCCTAATCCCAACCCTAACCATAACCCTAAAAACAGACCTAACCCTAATCCCAACCCTAACTTTTGCCTAACCCTAATGGCAAAATAGAAATAAATACATTTTTTTAATTTTATTATTTTTCCCTAACTAAGGGGGTGATAAAGGGAAGGTTGATTTACTATTTTTTTTTATTTTAATTATTGTGATGGGGTCTATCACAGTGATCAAAATGAACCAGTAGAAAAAAATTCCTATTGGTGCCGAGCAGCAGATCTCGGCGGGCGCACATTTTCTTCCCGGAAGAAGAGTCCACCAGCAGGGAGACTTCACGGGGGGATTCAGGGACACCGGAGGTACCGGGGGGGCGATCAGGGGGCCCCATTTCTACTCTGATGTGTGATCACATCAGAGAATAGAGAAATTAAATGAGAAATCGGACTTTTATTTTTGCTTTTGCCGTTATTCCGTTAATAACGGTGATCGCAACACTGGGGTCGGTAAAACCCGACCCGACTCATGTTCTCTGGGGTGTTATGCACGTTAAAAATGATAATTACTTACGGGTAATTTGATTTCCCAGAACCATGACAGCACCGCACATGAGAGATGGCATCCGCCCCCAGGAACAGGAAACCTGTAGCAGAGATAAAAGAATGGGGCGGCCACTCTCTCCTCAGTTTGTTTCAGAGTATGGAAGATGACCGCTTTGTTAGTACACATTCGTATATCATATTTACATTGTATAGCTGTATATTAGCTTATATATATATATATATATATATATATATATATATATATATATATATATATATATATATATATATATATATATAATATTTATTTATGATCTATTCATTTATCTATATATATTATTTTATTTTTATTTTTTTGTGAATCACACAACCATCACCAAGATAGGGCGGGAATTAATGCGGTGCTGTCATGGTTCTGGAAAATCAAATTACCCGTAAGTAATTATAATTTTTTCCCTTCACCATGACAGCACCGCACATGAGAGGAAGAAATAGAAGACTCCTTAGGGTGGGACAACAGCAGATAACACCTTTCTCCCGAAAGACAAGTTTGATAGACCTAAGTCTAGCCTATAATGACGGAAGAAGGTAGAGGGTGAGGACCATACTGCCGCCCTACAAATCTGCTCCACCGAGGCGATTGCCCTTTCCGCCCAGGATGTGGCAATAGCACGCGTGGAGTGGGCCGTAACACCCTGTGGGGGGATATGGCCAGAAGAGGAATACGAAAGTGAAATAGCCGCACGCAACCACCGTGCAATAGTTGCCTTCGAGGCCTTTTTCCCCCTGTTTGTCCCCTGGAAGGTGACAAAAAGGGCTGATGACTGACGCCAAGATTTTGTGGCTTCTATGTATTGAAGCAGGCAGCGTCTGACATCAAGACAATGGAAGGTTTGCTCTCCCTGGTATTTTGGTTGAGGACAAAATGAGGGTAGGATAATTTCCTGGTCCCTATGAAATTTAGAATTGACCTTTGGTAGGAAGGCCGGGTCAGTTTTGATAATTACCCTGTCATCCTGGAAGGTAGTGTAAGGGGGGTTCACTGAAATAGCCTGCAGCTCGCAAGTACGGCAGGCTGAAGTTAAAGCAACCAGGAGGACAGTTTTAAGGGTCAAAGATTTTATTGAAATAGAATCAAGAGGCTCAAAAGGGGAAACAGTTAGAGAATTTAAAACTAAATTTAGATCCCAGGGAGCCACCTTGGGAGATAATTTTGAGGGTCTAGATGTAAAGGAGGCTTGGATGAACCTATAGACCCAAGGGTGGTCAGCAAGTTTGTGATCAAACAGCGCACCCAGGGCGGAGACATGCACCTTCAGGGTGCTAGTAGATGGCCCTCTCTCCAACCCTTTTTGGAGAAATTCTAAAAAATTTTTTTACCGGGACTTCTTGGCTTGTCTGGGACAACTGTCGCCCCGAGAATTCCAGAAATTTTTGCCAAATTTTTTGATATTTTTCTGAGGTGACTTTTTTCCTGCTAGCGAGCAATGTGGTCACTAAAGGGTTCGAGAAACCTTTTGCTAGTAGCAGTCCCCTCTCAAGTTCCAGGCGGTGAGATGTAGCCTGTGTACTTAAGGGTGTTGAACTGGTCCCTGGTGTAGGAGATCCGATGTATCTGGAAGGATCCACGGGTCCGAGATAGACATGCGTCTGAGCCACGTGAACCATGCCCTTCTCGGCCAAAAGGGAGCTATGAGTATCACTCGTGCCTTGTCTTCCTGAATTTTTCTGAGGACTGTCGGGATTAACGGAATTGGGGGAAATGCGTATGCCAGATGGAAGTTCCACTGGTATAGAAACGCGTCTACCCCTTCTGGTTGTTCTCTTGGGTTTAGAGAATAGAACTTCTTCACTTTCCGATTTTGTTTTGTGGCGAATAAGTCTATTTCTGGAACGCCCCAGTTGGCACATATTTCCCCAAAGACTTTCTGGCTCAGGGCCCATTCCCCTTGATACATCAAGGCGTTCCTAAGCCGTCACCCGTTACAACGGGTGACGGCTTAGGAAGTCGGCAACTTGATTCTCTGATCCTCTTAAGTATGTTCCGGTTAGAGAGAGAAGGTTGCTTTCGGCCCACAAGAAAAGTTCTTTGGCTTCTGCCATCAGGGATGGTGATCTTGTACCCCCTTGGCGATGTATATAAGCTATTGTTGTGTTGTTGTCAGATAACACCACCACATGCCTTCCTGGTATTCTTTCTCCCATTTGAAGAAACGCTTGTCTCACCGCTGACAGTTCTTTTAGATTGGAAGACGCTGTTGTCATTGAGGGCTCCCATTGACCTTGTAGGACCTGATCCTCCACATGCGCTCCCCATCCCCATGGGCTCGCATCGGTGGTGAGGACTACTGGATTTTGTAATGACCATGGTACCGCTTTGCTCAGATTTTCTGGTTTTAACCACCATTTTTGTGAGTCTTGGACCCTTGGAGACAGGAGAATCTTCCGATTCAGATTGCAAGGATTTCTTGCTTGCTCGGCTAGTACCTGCCATTGCAACTCTCTCGTGTGGCTTTGGGCCCACCGTGTTGCAGGAATTGTCGCCGTTAGAACTCCCAGGAGCGACATTGCCTTCCGTTGAGAAATAGATCGTTGCAGCTGAAGAAGTTGTACCTTCTGTTGGATAGACTGGATCTTCCTCTGTGGGAGGATACACTCCTGTTTGATGGAATCTAGTAGGATCCCGAGGAATTCTTGAGACTGTGTTGGGACGAGTCTTGATTTCTTCAGATTTATCATCCACCCCAATTTCGTTAACACGTCTAGAACTGTTGTGACTGCTTTCTCGCAATCTTCTTTGCTGTTTGCTATCACCAAGAAATCGTCCAAATAAGGCACCAGCAATATGTCTTCTTTTCTGATGAAGGACGCCACTTCGGAAATAATTTTGGTAAATACGCGGGGTGCTATGGCTACCCCAAATGGAAGACATTGATACTGTAGGTGGGTGGGAGTTTTTTCGAGGTTTACTAGCAGTCTGAGATATTGCTGATGTTGGATTGCGATTGGCACATGGTAGTAAGCGTCTGTAAGATCGATTACTGCCATATAACAGTTTGGGTTGAGTACTTTTATCACCGTCCTTAAAGTCTCCATCTTGAATTTCTCTATTTGAATGTAACGATTTAAGGCCCTCAAGTTGAATATCACTCTCAACGAGCCGTCTGGTTTTTGCATTAGGAACAGGGTGCTGTAGAACCCTTTCCCTATTTCCTGATGAGGAACCTTCACTAAGGCTACGTTCACATTTGCGTTGTGCGCCGCAGCGTCGGCGACGCAACGCACAACGCAAACAAAAACGCAGCAAAACGCATGCACAACGCTGCGTTTTGCGCCGCATGCGTCCTTTTTTTGATTGATTTTGGACGCAGCAAAAATGCAACTTGCTGCGTCCTCTGCGCCCGGACGCGTGCGCCGCAGTGACGCATGCGGCGCAAAACGCAAGTGCGACGCATGTCCATGCGCCCCCATGTTAAATATAGGGGCGCATGACGCATGCGGCGACACTGCGGCGCCCGACGCTGCGGCGCAGACCGCAAATGTGAACGTAGACTAATACCTCTTTTTGTATGAGGAGATGAATTTCTCTTTCCAGCGTGGCCTGATTTTTTTCCGCCACTTGGGTCATTGTCACACGATTTGGTGGGAGGCTGGAGAATTTGAGTTTCAGACCCTCCGGTAACAGGTTGGTTATCCACTGAGAAGCCGGCAGTGCCGCCCAGTGGTGGACAAACCATTGGAGTCTTCCCCCCCCCCCACCGGGATCCTGGCGTCATTGGTGTTTGGGATCAGACTTAGGGGGAGGCTTGTTGAAAAGGAATCCCTTTTCTTTTCGATCTCTCCAAGGTCTGCCTCGGCCAGACCTGTCATCTGAACGGCCGCGGGTCCCCCTGTATCCAGATCCACGAAAGGACGAACGGGAAGTTTCCCATCGGCGCCTAGGAAAGGAAGGAGGTGGAAACCGCTTCTTCTTGTCAGACGCTTTTTCAAGAATCTCGTCCAGCGCTTTACCGAAAAGATATTGCCCTTCACAGGGTACTCCACAGAGCTTGACTTTTGACTGGAAGTCAGCCGCCCAATTCTTCAGCCATAATGCTCTACGCCCAGAGTTGGATAAAGCACAAGCACGTGCGGCTCCTCTGACAGAATCAATTGATGCATCCGCCAGGAATTTTGCGGCACCTTGTAGGGAGGGCAATGCCTCCAGTAGTCTTTCTCGTGGACACTTATTTTTGATATGGTCACTTAACTCCTCAAAACCACTTGACCATAGCACGTGCCGTGCAAGTGGCCGCAACCCCGGGTTTAAATGACCATGTTGATGCCTCCCAAGCCGATTTTAGAAAGGCATCTGCCTTCTTGTCAAGGGGGTCTTTTAGGACTCCCATATCCTCAAAAGGCAATGCTACCCCTTTAGAGGTGCTGGCTATGGCGGCGTCTAATTTAGGAGCCTTTTCCCATTTTTCACATACCGCTTCATCAAAGGGGTACTTGCGTTTTAAGGCTTGAGGAATGGAGATCTTTTTATTGGGCTTTTTCCATTCTTTCTTGATTAGATTCAATATATTATCATGGAAGGGAAAGACCTTTTGCTTCTTCCCCTCCAAGTTACTGAACATGCTATCCTGAACTGACCGCGGCTCCTTTGGGGTTTCCACCCCCATAGTTGCTCTGACTAGTTTGAGCAGTTTCCCAATATCCTCTGACTGGAAATAAGGGTGGCCATACTCCTCATCCGAGGAGTCTAAGTCTGAGGCATCAGAGGGGGTTAACACTCCCGGCTCATCCCCTGAATCTATGTCCGACCCCTGTTCACTTGCTGGGGGAGGGGTTTTTTCTTTAGCCGTATGATGTTTCAGCTGCTCTTTGACTGTGGATTTAACTTCTTCCCGTATTATTGTTTTAATGTTCTGTAATAAGGAAGGTGTTTCTTCTGCGACTGTTTTATCTATACAGGCCCGGCAGATTCTTTTGGTATATAGCTTAGGGAGTGTCTCCTTACATAGTGGACAAGCCCTATTCTTTTGTTTGGAGGTGGCTTTCCTTCCCTAAAAAGACACAGTATATAGTGTATCAGTGTGTGTGATCTTGCCTTACAAAGGCACTCACCCCTCCAGGACCCCGGATACCGCGGTAGCTTGTGCCTCCTCAGACATTCTGGGTGCAGGCGTCTCCGGATCCATCGCTGGTTCGGTCATTCTAGCAGGCAAACTGCGTGCTGCAGAGGACCAGCGGCTTATCGGTTGCTCCCAGTATATAGAAGGAGCGGTGTGCGCGCCTCTGGAACAGCTTCCGCCCGGAAGTGTCCAGCACACCGGCTCCTTCGGCGTGTGACGTCACTTCCGGCGCGACCGGAAGTCGTCATCCTTCACTTCGGCGGCCGGCGTCAGTGAAGGACACGCCCCCTACCCCGGACCTGCCTCCTGCCCAGAGCGGTCGCCGGGGAGTCCAGCGAGGGGAAACAGGCGCGGTACAGCAGCTCCTTCACCCGGACAGCACCGCACGCAGTGCCGCCGAGCATGGCTGGTCCCCCCCGCGGACCTCGGCCTCCGGACCGGAATCATCAGAGGGTATCCCTCTGGAGGTATGAGCTCTGCCACAGGCGTCCACCTGCAGGAACAGGAAACCAAACTGAGGAGAGAGTGGCCGCCCCATTCTTTTATCTCTGCTACAGGTTTCCTGTTCCTGGGGGCGGATGCCATCTCTCATGTGCGGTGCTGTCATGGTGAAGGGAAAAAAGCGGCGCTGAGAAATAAGTACCCTTAATTACCGCCATTAAAAGGCATTGATATGGTCGTTAAGGTGTTAAAGATCCAGCCATGGACCATGGCTGGAGACAAGTCTGGTCCGACTCCACCCCAGCCTGTCCTTCCCAGTTCTATTAGAGGCCATTGATACATCTCAAGACTTGTCACTCACCTGCAACATCATTGGCATGAGGTAGCTGAGTGGATCCAGACTAGTCACGTCTCTTGCTATGGTCTAAGCCGGATCGTTAAAGTATATTTTTCTATAAAACAGTTTGGACAGCATGAGTCAGACAACAGGTTTATTGTCTTTAATACTTGCCTACCTTGGTCCTGATGCACCATTAGAGTAGTCAGATCTGCTTACTGCTGTTAACATTAACTAGCATCATTAGATTTTAGCGACGGACAGACTCTAAAGATATCAAAAGGCAGAAAAGGGCAACTGTGAAAACCTGCGCTTACTGTTATTTCAGGGTAACGGACAAGAAGAAGTTGTGGCTTGTGCATGGGATGGGCAAACCTACATCATTGATCACAAGCGCACGGTCCTCCGCTTTCAGGTTGACGAGAATGTCAGTGCCTTCTGTGCAGGTAGGTGCATGATGATAAACTATGGTACAGACATTATGGCGCAGTTGAAATTTTTTTTTCTGATTTTCTTACTAGGACTTTATGCCTGCCGGGGTAATCAGAATACTCCATGTTTGGTTTATGTCGGTTTTAATCAGAAAATATATGTATATTGGTCTATAACACTTGAAAGGATAGAATCTTCCAATCTTCTGCAAGTATTAGAGGGAAATGAGGAATTCACATCCCTGCTTAGTAAATTGCATATAGGTAAGTGCACATTATCTGATTTGTGTAAATACATATTTTCATGACTCGTCTTATAGGGAATATATTGTCAGAAAATCACTTATTATTTAAATCAGGTTTTTGTGATGAATGTATTTCTTAAAGGGAATCTGTCAGCAGTATTGTGCACAGTACCTTGGTTGATGAAATCCGTCTTGTGGTTCTTGTTTAATCTTTGTTTTCAGTTTTGAGTTCATGATTTGCTTGTGCTCCGGGGCGGCTTGTGTGTGTGTGTGTGTGTGTGTGTGTGTGTGTGTGTGTGTGTGGTCTTCATGTCGTGCTCTGATTGGCTATTCATAATGCAGCCTGCTGACAGGTCACTGATCACTCACTGACCTGCCCCCTATTGTACATAATGAATATTGTATATACCGTATATACTTGAGTATAAGCCGACCCGAGTATAAGCCGAGGCACCTAATTTTGCCACGGAAAACTGGGTAAGCTTATTGACTCGAGTATAAGCCGGGTATGCATTGTTCCCTCATCCCTGTCCTGCTAAGTGTGGCTCCCCGGTCTCCTAGTTGTATGCATGGCTCACCGTCCTCCCCCCTTCTATGTATGGCTCCGCGTCCTCCCCCTTCTATGCATGGCTCGGCATCCTCCCCTTCTATGTATGGCTCGGCGTCCTCCCCCTTCTATGTATGGCTCGGCGTCCTCCCCCTTCCATGCATGGCTCGGTGTTCTCCCCCCTTCTATGCATGGCTCAGCGTCCTCCTCCCTTCTATGCATGGCTCCGTGTCCTCCCCCTTCTATGCATGGCTCAGCACCTCCCACCTTCTATGCATGGCTCAGCACCTCCCCCTTCTATGCATGGCTCAGCACCTCCCCCTTCTATGCATGGCTCAGCAACTCCCCCTTCTATGCATGGCTCAGCACCTCCCCCTTCTATGCATGGCTCCGTGTCCTCCCCCTTCTATGCATGGCTCAGCACCTCCCCCCTTCTATGCATGGCTCAGCACCTCCCCCTTCTATGCATGGCTCAGCGTCCTCCCCCTTCTATGCATGGCTCAGCGTCCTCCCCCTTCTATGCATGGCTCAGCGTCCTCCCCCTTCAATGCATGGCTCAGTGTCCTCCCCTTTCTATGCATGGCTCAGCGTCCACCCCCTTCTATGCATGGCTCAGCGTCCTCCCCCTTCTATGCATGGCTCAGCACCTCCCCCTTCTATGCATGGCTCAGCGTCCTCCCCCTTCTATGCATGGCTCAGCACCTCCCCCTTCTATGCATGGCTCAGCGGCCACCCCCTTCTATGCATGGCTCAGCGGCCACCCCCTTCTATGCATGGCTCAGCGTCCTCCCCCTTCAATGCATGGCTCAGCGTCCTCCCCTTTCTATGCATGGCTCAGCGTCCACCCCCTTCTATGCATGGCTCAGCGTCCTCCCCCTTCTATGCATGGCTCAGCGTCCTCCCCCTTCTATGCATGGCTCAGCGCCTCCCCCTTCTATGCATGGCTCAGCGTCCTCCCCCGTCATACTCTCCCTCCTTGCACGGTCCTGCACGTCCCTGTATCTCCATTGTCCTGGCGCCGGCAGCTCTCCTCTCCTCTACTCAGCGGTCACGTGGTACCGCTCATTAAGGTAATGAATATGCGCTCTACGCCTATGGGAGTGGAGATACGTACATATTCATTACCTTAATGAGCGGTACCACGTGACCACAGAGGAGAGGAGAGCTGTCTGATAACGGAGATGCAGAGACGTGCAGGACTGCGCGAGGAGGGTGAGTATACTCCTCCCCCGCCGGCTTTCTGGGACTGTGACTCGTGTATAAGCCAAGGTGGGCGTTTTCAGCACAAAAAAGTGCTTAAAATCTCGGCTTATTCACCTGCAGCAGGCAGGGGCCGGCGGCGGCTCCTGCTCTACAGCCGATCCCATGGGTAATGTGCAGTTAATTATTTTTTTGTTTATTTGTATCAATTAATGTACACCATAATCAGTCTGAAAATGGCGCTGGCCACACATACGCAGCAGCAGATATCGGTGATCAGATAGCTGCTACTGTGCAGGCGACGGTGGCGCCATTTTGCTAGAGAAAAAAAAATCCTCCAAGATGTCGCCGCCTGCACAGTAGCAGCTATCGGATCGCCGATAGCTGATACTGTGCAGGCTTGGCCGGCGCCATTTTCAGATTTATTTTTGTAAATTAATGTATACCATAAAAAAAAATTAACTGCACATTACACATGTGATCAGGCTGCAGCACCTGACTGCTGCAGGTTTTTTTTTTTTTTTTTTTCAAATATATAATATTAATTATGTAAAATAGGGGGCATATAGGGTAATAACGGCGCACAACACAACCCTGCTGATAGGTACCCTTTAAATAAAATCTGTCAGGTTTTTTCGATTTAACGTGAGAGTGAGATAATATAGGGTACTGTTTACCGCGATGTCACATATTGAACGCTACGTATGCTGTAGCTTCAATACAGTCAGTGTTTTATCATCAGGAGATTAGCACTACAGGACTTCAAGCAGTCAGGCTAATCTGTGTAACCATGCCCCACCACTGATTAGCAGCTTGCTGACAATTGTCAGTGTACACAAGAAGCTGTCAGTCAGGGGTGTTCTATACAGCCCAAAAGTCTTAGCTCTGCAACATCTACATCAGACAAACGAGGATTCTATCAAAACTACACTAAAGTTAAGGCCCCGTCACACACAGCGACGCTGCAGCGATACAGACAATGATGCTGATCGCTGCAGCGTCGCTGTTTTGTCGCTGGGGAGCTGTCACACAGACCGCTCTCCAGCGACCAACGATGCCGAGGTCCCCGGGTAACCAGGTAAACATCGGGTTACTAAGTGCAGGGCCGCGCTTAGTAACCCGATGTTTACCCTGGTTACCAGCGTAAAAGTAAAAAAAAACTAACACTACATACTTACCTTCCGCTGTCTGTCCCCCAGCGTTCTGTTTCTCTGCACTGTGTAAGCACAGCGGCCGGAAAGCAGAGCGGTGACGTCACCGCTGTGCTGTGTTTTCCGGCTGGCCGGCGCTCACAGTGCAGAGAAGCACAGCGCCGGGGGACAGACACCGGAATGTAAGTATGTAGTGTTTGTTTATTTTACTTTTACGCTGGTAACCAGGGTAAACATCGGGTTACTAAGCGCGGCCCTGCGCTTAGTAACCCGATGTTTACCCTGGTTACCAGTGAAGACATCGCTGAATCCGTGTCACACACACCGATTCAGCGATGTCAGCGGCACCTCAACGACCAAAAAAAGGTCCAGGCCATTCCGACACGACCAGCGATCTCGCAGCAGGGGCCTGATCGCTGGTACGTGTCACACATAGCGAGATCGCTACTGAGGTCGCTGTTGCGTCACAAAACTTGTGACTCAGCAGCGATCTCGCTAGCGATCTCGCTATGTGAGACGGGGCCTTTATACATCACTGGCATCCTTGCCACAGCTGTCTGTTTAGCCTTTGCTGGTTTGTTATAGGGAGACCATATATCTTATTTCTGGGGTCCCCGTAAATTCACCAGTAAATGCTAAGCAAACTTCTGTGAGCTGTTATAATAGCCTGGGAACATTTTAGGATATTGTGCCTTTTCCCAGATTATTAACATTAACCCCCAGCCGTGGTCTTTCCATCTGCTGGTTATGAAAATTTTGCGGGAGCCCACGGGATTTTTTTTTTTTTAATTCTTAATTTTACACAGGATATTCACAGCTGCTGTTGAATACAACTCCCATCATTGTCTCCTGGTCGCACTGATCACAGGGAGACCAAGCAACAATGATGAGCGCTGCCTTCAGCAACCGGCTCCTGGTAACTGTACGGCTTTTCCCAGATGCCGGTATGTGTCACACTGATGACACACGGATTTTTTTATCTGTGTCATCAGTATTCACATGTGCAGCACGTATTTTGTCCGTTCTGTGTGTAAAAACTGTTATGTTGGGTTTTTGAACACGGTCCTTGTGGAAAACCTGACATGTGCGCACCACCATTGAATACAATGGGTGTTTGTATGTCCGTATTTGTGGTCCTTAAACATATGGCATACCGACATACAGTAAAAAAAAAAAATTTCTGGTAAAACATCACGATTGCATCACTTTATCACAAATATATAATCTTCAAACTTTACGATCCCTATTATACAAAGCTTTGTTCAGCACACCTGTCACGACACAACTGTCTGGAGACCTGGGACCAGGGGCGCCTTTTCTGGCCCTACTACTAGGGGGCGCCCTAGCTCGCCCTGTTCCCCGGGATACTTCAGATGGCGAAGACGCCGGGGCCTTCCCCCTTGTTTTATCTCCTACAATAGCCCTCTGTCTGTTCTTTTCCCCCAACCAAGGAGAAGTGGCGCTACTGTGCACCGCTGTACACCAACCCAACAAACAAGGCAACACAGACAAGGAGAAAATGAAAACTCCACGCACACCAAATATTCGCTCACATATAACAGAGGAATCCACCGGGGTGTGCAGGAAGGGGAAGAAACCATAATCGAGAAAGATAAGGAATTACCACACATACAAACCAAACAGTCACTTATAACTCCTCCAGCTCTCCTTCTCATACCAACTCCTTTCCCTTCTTTAGCCATGCAGCAAGAGCTAACTCTGACAAGGATTAGTAATAGAGCCCAGATTATATAGGGAAAAGAAGTGGCTAACCAAGCACAGCTGAGCACAGGGATTACCAACATGGCCGATTAACCCGTTCTGCTGGAAGAAATAAACATGTTTAATAAGCTTCTTCACAGCGCCGGAGTAGGAGCAACCAGACGCTGCGGTCCTCTGGCTCTGCTCTGTCGCGGTAACCCTGTGACAACACCACTAGCTCTATGTATTGCCTATAAAATATTACACCACCTTGCATTTCTGATCTCTTTATGTTTCTGACAATTCGTTCTTTTCGGTATTTTATTTTTTGAGGCTAAGTTAGAATTGTTTTATGTTTCAGATGTGAATGATGTCTCCGCTGTACGCGCTCTTGTCCATAAAACCTTCTATCGTTCTAATGGTAAACGTGAGGACTGTTCCAAAAAGGAGGCGACAGAGACAATGGGACTTTGACTTCCACTCCATGTTCCACAAATCAGTGTGAACTTATCATACACTTTGTGCCTGGTCTGCAACAATACCAATATAAAAAATATGCTCTACTTGATGATTATTTCAGATTTTGGATGTTTTCCTTTCTTTTTCTCCCATAGTATAGGGGTTTGCTTTTTCTAGCTCCCAAGGCCCTCATCAGCTGTTTGTGGGCACTACAAACTCATCATCTGGCTATGTTCACATGCAGTGGCATTTGTGTGTTGTACAATTTTTTGTGATAATGGGATGTATATAATCGAAATAAATCAATGTTCCTATGTCCGTCTATTTGGGCTTTATTAGGCTAAGAGCCTTTCCCACAAATTTAATGGAAGAAATAGTGCAGCATCAAGAACTCTTCTAAATGAACCAGATGGACCTGTACCATATCACTGGGGATCGTTGTGCAACAGATCTGCAACATTATGTCTCTTGGGGCTTGTGTACACGACCGATATTATCTGACAAACGCTATGTGTAGTTTTCACGGATAGCATTCGAACATATGATATTTTGTGAGGCTGTGCCCATTTCTAAGTGGTCCGAGGAAAATTATCAGACATGTCCGATTTTCATTCACTGCCAGACTGGAGAGGGTGGAGAAAATGTTTTTGTTGTTCTTCACCTCTGAGAAAAACGGTAGTGTGCACATTATAAAAAGAAACTATGATGCAGATGTCAACAGAACCCTAATGTATTGATAGTAATGATTGAAAATGTTTTTATATATATTTAGATATATATTTTGTACTTTTTTTTTTTTTTTCACAATGTTGCAACCCTGTAAAAAAAAAAAAAAAAAAAAACATGAATAACTTTACAGTTGGAGAGATGTTAAACTGGTATTCCCATCTCAGTCATATATACCATATCCACAGTATATATCGAAAATGTCTGGGGCCCACACCTATTTTGAGAAACCAAATAGTTGGACTTGATGAACCCACAAGTATCAGATGTTTAGGCTCTGCTGTTCATATCTAAGAGTGTGCTAATCCTAACTACAATATGCACAAGACAGGTTTGTTAATATGTACAAAAATAATCTCTGAAGAAGAGGTGTTAGTAGTTGTTTCTTTAGTATTTTTGATCAGTCATCCATAACTACTAGAATTAAAGGTGACTCGGTTCTCAGTTAAGTTGTATTTTCCACAACTGCTCTTCTACTTCCTTTTTTCCTCTTTTACTAAAGGGTTGCTCCATTACTGTTATTAGTAGGTCATCAATATCAGATTATTTGAGGTCTGACTCAGAGCCCCCCAGCCAATCCAACTGTTTTCAGTGCTGGCAGCAGCTGAAGGTTAGCAGCTGTCGTGCTGAATAGCACAGTTCAGTCAACTGTTGGTGACGGCCGTAACAACATCCGGCTGCTGCCTGCACTGAGAGCTGCAGATCGATGGTGGTGCCAAGTGTCGGTCATCCATTGATCTAATATTGATGATCCATCATGAATATAAAAATAGTGGAGTAACCCCTTAATATTCCTCTCCTCTGGAGCACTTTATATGATCTTAATCTGCTATTTATTCAGACTCGTATATTTAGCATTGCGTTTTAAATACAATCTGGTGGCTTAAAAGGGATTGGTCACAAGGTTTCACAATACAAGAACAAGCTGCATTCATTATTATATTGTTCTCTAAGGCTGGCTTCACATTTGCGGGTGTGTCCGCATGCGTCTTGATTTTTAACATTGTAGATGCAGGTGCATACGTTTGCCCGCGTTTGCTTACGCATGTGTTTTTTTCGCGGTGTGCGTCAGGGCGCGGCCAACGCACCATGTTGACATTTTTGAGGCGTCAAATAGGCGCAGGCATGCGGATGAGTGCGTTAAAAAAAAAAAAAAAAAGGATTACTGTCTATGGGAACGTATGCATGCGTCCGATGTGCTTGCGTACTTCAGACTCCGCATGTCCAGGAACTGATTTAGACACGCCCTCCTGGAAATATCAAACGCATGAGCATAAATCGCACAAACGCATGTAAAAAAGCATGCATACGCTGCATTTTTTGCCTTCATGCGTAAGCTGATGCGGATAAACGCTGCGTTATCATGCGTTTTTGCATGCGTTTGCGCACGATACGCTGTGGACCGCAAATGTGAACCTAGCCTTAGACCTAATGAGGCTGCTGTAATTATAAAGTGGTTGACGGCTGCTAAATATTATATATATTAATATATATATATATATATATATATATATATATATATATATATATATATATATATATTTATTAGATGGTGGCCCGATTCTAACGTATCGGGTATTCTAGAATATGTAGGTAGTATATAGCACAGGCTACGTACTATATTGCACAATGACGTAGTATATAACACAACCAACGTAGTATATAACATAGCTATGTAGTATGTAACAGAGCGTACTTAGTATATAGCAGAGCTACGTAGTATATAACATAGCCACGTAGTGTATTGCACAGGCACGTAGTATATTGGTCAGCCACGTAGTATATTGCACAGCTACGTTAGTGTATTGGTCAGCGACGTAGTATATAGCAGAGCCACGTAGTAAATAACATAGCCACGTAGTATATTGTAGAGGCACGTAGTATATTGCATAGCTACGTAGTATATGGCACAGCCACGTAGTATATAACAGAGCCACGTAGTATATTGCACAGTCGACGTAGTATATAACAGAACCGACACAGCCACATAGTATATTGCACAGCTACGTAGTATATTGGACAGTCACGTGGTATATTGCACAGTCACGTTGTATATTGTCCAGCTACATAGTATATAGCACAGAGATGTAGTATATAACAGAGCCCACGCAGTATGTAACACAGCCCACGTAGTATATAGCAATGTGGGCACTATATGCGTGGTTTAAAAAGACTTAAAATAAAAAATAAACATATATTCACCTTCCGAAGGCCCCTTGAAGTCCTGGCGCCTGTGTGCGGTGCACACGGCAGCTTCCGGTCCCAGGGTTGGTATGAGCGCAGGACCTGTGATGACGTCGCGGTCACATGACTGTGACATCAGGGCAGGTCCTTCTCGCATGGCATCCTTGGCACCGGAACCTGCCGCTTGCACTGCCGAGGACAGCGCGCGACGTCGGAAGGTGAGAATAACCTTTTTTTTTTTATTATTATTATTTGTAACATTAGATCTTATTACTATTGATGCTGCATACGCAGCATCAATAGTAAAAAGTTGGTCACAGAGGGTTAATAGCTGCGTTAACGGAGTGCGTTACACCGCGGCATAACGCGGTCCGTTAACGCTGCCATTAACCCTGTGTGAAGGGCTGACTGGAGGGGATTATGGAGCGGGCACTGACTGAGGGGAGGAAGGAGCGGCCATTTTGCCGCCGGACTGTGCCCGTCGCTGATTGGTCGTGGCTGTTTTGCCGCGACCAATCAGCGACTTGGGATTTCCGTTACATACAGACAGACGGAAGTGACCCTTAGACAATTATATAGTATATAGATATAGATAAACACAGTACAGACCAAAAGTTTGGACACACCTTCTCATTTAGGCTATGTGCACACGTTCAGGTTTTTTCGCGATAAAAACGCTATAAAAACTCATTAAAAACGCATATATTATGCATCCTATCATTTAGAATGCATTCTGCATGTTTTGTGCACATGGTGCGTTTTTTTTCCACAAAAAAAAGCATCGTGGTAAAAAAAGAAGCATGTTCATTAATTTTGCGGATTTTCCGCGTTTTTCCTGCAATTCTATGCATTTGGAAAAACGCACAAAAACACGTAAAAAAAAGCTGTAAAAACGCATGCGGATTTCTGGCAGAAATGTCCGGTTTTTGTCAGGAAAATTTCTGCCAGAAATCCTGACGTGTGCACATAACCTTAAAGATTTTTCTGTATTTTCATGACTATGAACATTCACACTGAAGGCATCTTTTAAAACTATGAATTAACACATGTGGAATTATATACTTAACAAAAAAGTGTGAAACTGAAAATATGTCTTATATTCTAGGTTCTTCAAAGTAGCCACCTTTTGCTTTGATGACTGCTTTGCACATTCTTCTAAGGGGTATCTTTAAGTCCTCTTTTTCTCAGAAGAGGCAATTTGCATATTTAAATTCCCAGAGGAGCATTGTACGGCAAATAAGCCTCCTTACCTTGACAAGCCAGAGATGGTATGTCACTCTCCATAAGGAGAAACGATACCCCTTAGACCCCATGTCCAGAGCCTCTCACCTAGCCAAATCAGTTCTCATGCTTCGCACTGACGAGGGCCAACAGCCCGAAACACCGTGTCTGCGAATTGAGATACTGATTTGGCTTTTATCCTAAGTCATATTGCACGACTCGTTAAAGGGTTGATTGTGACTTGTAGGATCGCTACTTCCAATAGGTGGCGCTGTAGAGTTTAAGTCCTCTTTTTCTCAGAAGAGGCAATTTGCATATTGCACATTCTTGGCATTCTCTTGATGAGCTTCAAGAGTTAGTCACCGGGAATGGTTTTCACTTCACAGGTGTGCCCTGTCAAGTTTAATAAGTGGGATTTCTTGCCTTATAAATGGGGTTGGGATCATCAGTTGTGTTGTGCAGAAGTCTGGTGTATACACAGCTGATAGTCCTACTGAATAGACTGTTAGCTGCTTTTTTCTTGCCATAATACAAATTCTAAGTAAAGAAAAACGAGTGGCCATCATTACTTTAAGAAATGAAGGTCAGTCCGAAAAATTGGGAAAACTTTGAAAGTGTCCCCAAGTGCAGTGGCAAAAAAACCATCAAGCGCTACAAAGAAACTGGCACACATGAGGACCGCCACAGGAAAGGAAGACCAAGAGTCACCTCTGCTTCTGAGGATAAGTTTATCCGAGTCACCAGCCTCAGAAATCGCAGGTTAACAGCAGCTCAGATTAGAGACCAGGTGAATGCCACACAGCGTTCTAGCAGCAGACACATCTCTACAACAACTGTTAAGAGGAGACTTTGTGCAGCAGGCCTTCATGGTAAAATAGCTGCTAGGAAACCACTGCTAAGGACAGGCAACAAGCAGAAGAGACTTGTTTGGGCTAAAAAACACAAGGAATGGACATTAGACCAGTGAAAATCTGTGCTTTGGTCTGATGAGTCCAAATTTGAGATCTTTGGTTCCAACCACCATGTCTTTGTGCGACGCAGAAAAGGTGAACGGATGGACTCTACATGCCTGGATCCCACCGTGAAGCATGGAGGAGGAGGTGTGATGGTGTGGGGGTGCTTTGCTGGTGACACTTAGGGATTTATTCCAAGTTGAAGGCATACTGAACCAGCATGGCTACAAAAGCATCTTGCAGCGGCACGCTATTACTGTATATCCGGTTTGCGTTTAGTTGGACCATCATCTATTTTTCAACAGGACAATGACCCCAAACACACCACCAGGCTGTGTAAGGGATAGTTGACCAAGAAGGAGAGTGATGAGGTGCTACGCCAGATGACCTGGCCTCCACAGTCACTAAACCTGAACCCAGTCGAGATAGTTTGGAGTGAGCTGGACCGCAGAGTGAAGGCAAAGGGGCCAACAAGTGCTAAGCATCTCTGGGAACGCCTTCAAGATTGTTGGAAGACCATTCCCGGTGACTACCTCTTGAAGCTCATCAAGAGTGTGCAAAGCAGTCATCAAAGCAAAAGGTGGCTACTTTGAAGAACCTAGAATATAAGACATATTTTCAGTTGTTTCACACTTTTTTGTTAAGTATATAATTCCACGTGTTAATTCACAGTCTTGATGCCTTCAGTGTGAATGTACAATTTTCATAGTCATGAAAATACAGAAAAATCTTTAAATGAGGTGTGTCCAAACTTTTGGTCTGTAGTGTGTGTGTGTGTGTGTGTGTGTGTGTGTGTGTGTGTGTGTGTGTGTGTGTGTGTGTGTGTGTGTGTGTGTGTGTCATACATACATTCATTCATTCCCCAGACCTGAATCTGATTGAACACATCTGGGACAAAATGTCTCGTACCATCCACCAACGTCACGTTGCACAACAGACTGTCCAGGAGTTGGCGGATGCTTTAGTCCAGGTCTGGGAGGAGATCCCTCAGGAGACCATCCGCCGCCTCATCAGGAGCATGCCCAGGCATTGTAGGGAGGGCATACAGGCACGTGAAGGCCACACACACTACGGAGCATCATTTCCTTGTCTTGAGGCATTTCCACTGAAGTTGGATCAGCCTGTAACTTCATTTTCCACTTTGATTTTGAGCATCATTCCAAATCCAGACCTCCTTGGGATATTAGTTGTAATTTACGTTGATCATTTTTAAGTTTTATTGTTCTCAACACATTCCACTATGTAATGAATAAAGATTTACAACAGGAAAATTTCATTCGGTGATATTTTGGATGTGGGATTTTAGTGTTCCCTTTATTTTTTGGTGCGGTGTACATACATACATACATACATACTCTACCGTTCCAAAGTTTCGGGTCACCCATACAATTTTGTGTTTTCCATGATAACTCATACTTTTATTAATCAAATGAGTCTCCAAATGAATTTATACACAGAAAGCTGCTACTGCGCAGGTGGTGCCAGTTCCAATGTTATTTTTCCCTAGCTGGATAACATCAAGAAAATATATTATTGCCACACTAACCATGCGATTATGTTGCAGAGCAGGTGGCATAAGCCCTCACTGGACCCCAGATCATGAAAAAACTGAGACACTACGGGTATCGGAAAATAGAACTATTTTTTTTTTTTTTAGAATTTTTTTTCACTACTTAGATAAAAAAGAACCTAGACATGTTAGGTGTCTATGAACTCATCATGACCTGGAGAATCATAATGGCAGGTCAGTTTTATCATTTTGTGAACCTAGCAAAAAAGCCAAACAAAAAACAAGTGTGGGATTGCACTTTTTTGCAATTTCACCGCAATTGGAATTTTTTTCCCATTTTCTAGTAAATGACATGCTAAAACCAAGGGTGTCGTTCAAAAGGACAACTTGTCCCGCAAAAAGCAAGCCCTCACATTGCCATATTGATGGAAAAAATTAAAAAGTTATGGCTCTGGGAAGAAGGGGAGCGAAAATGCAAAACCAAAAATACACCGGGTTTTTAAGGGGTTAAAGCATCTTGATTTATTCAGTATTGAGTATGAACACCATGCGCAAAACTATGCGCACTTACACGCCTTGGCTGCTATCAGGTTATTAATGGGTGCCTGGGAATGTTCTGCAATGCTGAATGCACTTCAGCCCGGAAATCATCAAGATCTGCTGCTGGCAGCTCTCTTTGTAATTGCTGTCCAATGATGTCCCAGTTGTGCTCGATGGGAGACAAGTCTGGAGATGCTACATATCATGGTAGCTAAGTTTGACCAAGCAGCCTGCTTGCAGTAGCACAAGCAACATGCAGACTGGGGTTATCTTGTTGAGAAATGTCTCCTGGGGTACTTGATGAAATGACCGTACCAGTGGTTTCACGGCTGATCAATTCTGTACTGCAAATGAAAGTAAATATGACATACAGAGTGTCAATGTCTTCTCAAACCAACACAAGATTTTTTTATAAAATTGGGCTACAGGCCAGACGTCCAAGCACAGCTGTGCCATGGACCTAAAGCCACCCGTTCTATTGTGATGGACGGCAATGGAAGCTGAAATCCAGGTTTATCCTAAGCTACGAGTCCCGCTTTTATCGGAGACAACGACAGCTGAAGATCAGGCTGTAGACCACATGGGCAAGGCCATGAAAGGCCTTCATGAGGGAACGCAAAGGCGTCCCATTAGCTATTTCTCAACACACCAGCCCCATGTTGCTCATGCTATTGTGCGTAGCTTGTGTAATGTAGTAACATACAAATAAATAAGGCAGCACACTAGCGCCAAAACTTGCAAACATTAAATATGAAAATTGAATTGCACTAGAAATATGAAAAATTGAGAAAGTTTAGCACATAAATTGGCCAATTCATGTGTACCTGGTATCCATGATTGATAAGGCATTTCTCGTTTACCAGGACCTATCAATGCCATCCTCTCTGAGAATAAAGTCCTCATCTGAATGGGAACCTTATGTGAGTCCTCTCTTAGACTAAAATATCTCTCTCTGTGGAGGGGTAGTGGTCCTGCTGGGATTAAAAACACCTGGCAGGACCACTACCCCTTCACAGAGAGAGAAATTTTAGTCTAAGGGTATGTTTCCACGTTACGGATGGGCGGCGGTATCGCCGCAGCGGCGAAGCCGCTCGGCGCTAAGCCCCGCCCCCTTAATGGGACGCGATGGTGCCGGATGTGTACAGTACACATCTGGGATCATCGCACCCCTCGCCATAGGGCCCTGTGATATGCCTTGCGGGGACGCTGCGTCCCTGCAAGGTGTACAGACATGCTGCGATCTGAAAAGACGCGCAGCATGTCCGGAGTCGCAGGGCCGCCGCGTGCGGGTTTCCACACATAGTGGAGATGGGATTTCATAAAATCCCCTCCACTATGCTGGAACATCTGGACGCTGCTTGTTTGACGCTGCAGCGTCAAACAAGCAGCGTTTACTTACCGTGGAAACATACCCTAAGAGAGGACTCACATTAGGTTCCCATTCAGATGAAGACTTTATTCTCAGAAAGGATGCCATTGATAGGTCCTGGTAAACGAGAAATACCTTATTGTGGCTACTAGGTACACATGAATTGGCCAATTTATGTGCTAAACTTTCTCAATTTTTCATATTTCTAGCGCAGTAATGCAATTCAATTTACAAATTTCATGTTCACAAGTTTTGGCGCTACAGTGTGCTGCCTTATTTATTTGACTGTATATGACTCTAGGTTCAGCACCTGTTCACACTTAGTCTATGTTTGGATGTGACGGTCAGTTTTTTTAAATTTAACATAGTAACAGTTATTAAGGTTGAATGAAGACTTTAAGTCCATCTAGTTCAATACATGTGTAACCTAAGGTATAAGCTTGGTACCATGCCCTACAGCATCTCGACTCATAGTCCATCTGGGGCATCATTGGTCGGCAATTGCAAAGGGAGCTGCCAGCAACAGATCTTGATGATTTGCAGAGGTGCATTTAGTGTGGCAGAACGTTCCTCAGACAGAAGTGAATAACGTCACTGATAGCGTGCCAAGGTGTATGTGTGTACTTCTCTATGTGACGCCTCATACTCCATACTGAATAAATAGCGATGTTTTGTTCTCATTTTTCCATCATTTGCAAATCACTACGCTATCACCCCTCCTGCGATTGCTGGAATTCCTGCTTTTCCTCCATGGCGAGGAGTGTATACCCAGGGCTCTCGTAGACTATATACAGTTATCTGCCCAGGCTGTAGATGTCAGCACAGGTGTAGCCCGGCTTCCTCTGGAACCAACGAGTTGCCGTCTGTTCCCCCCAGCCTGATGGCGCCTAGACCACCTGATGCCTCACCTGTATGCCCTCCTCAGCACCACATGCAGAAGCCTCACTCCGTCCCGGCTACACCGGCTGCCACTGGTCACCCGCCCCTCGCTACTTCTAGTACTAGCGCCAGCATGTACCCTAGTGCTCAGACACAAGCGCTGGACTGCCCACAATAAAGATGGCGTCGCCTTATGTTTTATTTGCGTCTAGCTGTGAATTTACCATTAGTAAAAATGGCGGCATTGACATCAATGTACACGCTAGATGCCAGCTGCGCTGTAACCTTTACCCTGTTGGCAAGGGGCGTGGTAATGTTCCCCAGCAAGCCGCCATATTGCCTGTTGTCCTGTCTAAGGGGTATAGTCTGGAGCGTTGTCTTTGCAAATTACATTTGGTGTCGGAACGAAGTGTGCGGATCCAGGAGGCCGAGTGACGGAGCAAGCAATGACCAGGAGGCGGAACAAGCAGGGAAGCAGCAAGAGAGAGCGAGCGGTGGGGCAGCAGAGGCCGGGGAAAGGGTCCCCTTCTCCTGATGGACCAGAGACAGATGCCAGAGAGAGTCCTGACGAGATGGGCACAGGGGGGCAGGTAACGTGCCAGCTGCGACCCTGTGTAATAATACCACATCACGTGGAGTGTGGAGGCTCACACCGTCCACTGGGAGATGCTGGTCTGTGTCTGTGCACCCTCCCCTACTATATACTGTGCACCCTCCCCTACTATATACTATATACTGTGTACTGTGCACCCTCCCCTACTATATACTGTGCACCCTCCCCTACTATATACTGTGCACCCTCCCCTACTATATACTGTGCACCCTCCCCTACTATATACTGTGCACCCTCCCCTACTATATACTGTGTACTGTGCACCCTCCCCTACTATATACTGTGTACTGTGCACCCTCCCCTACTATATACTATATACTGTGTACTGTGCACCCTCCCCTACTATATACTGTGCACCCTCCCCTACTATATACTGTGCACCCTCCCCTACTATATACTGTGCACCCTCCCCTACTATATACTGTGCACCCTCCCCTACTATATACTGTGTACCCTCCCCTACTATATACTGTGCACCTCCCCTACTATATACTGTGCACCCTCCCCTACTATATACTGTGTACTGTGCACCCTCCCCTACTATATACTATATAGTGTACTGTGCACCCTCCCCTACTATATACTGTGTACTGTGCACCCTCCCCTACTATATACTGTGCACCCTCCCCTACTATATACTGTGCACCCTCCCCTACTATATACTGTGTACCCTCCCCTACTATATACTGTGCACCTCCCCTACTATATACTGTGCACCCTCCCCTACTATATACTGTGTACTGTGCACCCTCCCCTACTATATACTATATAGTGTACTGTGCACCCTCCCCTACTATATACTGTGTACTGTGCACCCTCCCCTACTATATACTGTGCACCCTCCCCTACTATATACTGTGTGTACTGTGCACCCTCCCCTACTATATACTGTGTGTACTGTGCACCCTCCCCTACTATATACTGTGTGTACTGTGCACCCTCCCCTACTATATACTGTGTGTACTGTGCACCCTCCCCTACTATATACTGTGTGTACTGTGCACCCTCCCCTACTATATACTGTGTGTACTGTGCACCCTCCCCTACTATATACTGTGTGTACTGTGCACCCTCCCCTACTATATACTGTGTGTACTGTGCACCCTCCCCTACTATATACTGTGTGTACTGTGCACCCTCCCCTACTATATACTGTGTGTACTGTGCACCCTCCCCTACTATATACTGTGTGTACTGTGCACCCTCCCCTACTATATACTGTGTGTACTGTGCACCCTCCCCTACTATATACTGTGTGTACTGTGCACCCTCCCCTACTATATACTGTGTGTACTGTGCACCCTCCCCTACTATATACTGTGTGTACTGTGCACCCTCCCCTACTATATACTGTGTGTACTGTGCACCCTCCCCTACTATATACTGTGTGTACTGTGCACCCTCCCCTACTATATACTGTGTGTACTGTGCACCCTCCCCTACTATATACTGTGTGTACTGTGCACCCTCCCCTACTATATACTGTGTGTACTGTGCACCCTCCCCTACTATATACTGTGTGTACTGTGCACCCTCCCCTACTATATACTGTGTGTACTGTGCACCCTCCCCTACTATATACTGTGTGTACTGTGCACCCTCCCCTACTATATACTATATAGTGTACTGTGCACCCTCCCCTACTATATACTGTGTGTACTGTGCACCCTCCCCTACTATATACTATATAGTGTACTGTGCACCCTCCCCTACTATATACTGTGTACTGTGCACCCTCCCCTACTATATACTGTGCACCCTCCCCTACTATATACTGTGTACCCTCCCCTACTATATACTGTGTACCCTCCCCTACTATATACTGTGCACCCTCCCCTACTATATACTGTGTACCCTCCCCTACTATATACTGTGCACCCTCCCCTACTATATACTGTGCACCCTCCCCTACTATATACTGTGTACTGTGCACCCTCCCCTACTATATACTATATAGTGTACTGTGCACCCTCCCCTACTATATACTGTGTGTACTGTGCACCCTCCCCTACTATATACTATATAGTGTACTGTGCACCCTCCCCTACTATATACTGTGTACTGTGCACCCTCCCCTACTATATACTGTGCACCCTCCCCTACTATATACTGTGTGTACTGTGCACCCTCCCCTACTATATACTATATAGTGTACTGTGCACCCTCCCCTACTATATACTGTGTACTGTGCACCCTCCCCTACTATATACTGTGCACCCTCCCCTACTATATACTATATACTGTGTACTGTGCACCCTCCCCTACTATATACTGTGTGTACTGTGCACCCTCCCCTACTATATACTGTGTGTACTGTGCACCCTCCCCTACTATATACTGTGTGTACTGTGCACCCTCCCCTACTATATACTGTGTGTACTGTGCACCCTCCCCTACTATATACTGTGTGTACTGTGCACCCTCCCCTACTATATACTGTGTGTACTGTGCACCCTCCCCTACTATATACTGTGTGTACTGTGCACCCTCCCCTACTATATACTGTGTGTACTGTGCACCCTCCCCTACTATATACTGTGTGTACTGTGCACCCTCCCCTACTATATACTGTGTGTACTGTGCACCCTCCCCTACTATATACTGTGTGTACTGTGCACCCTCCCCTACTATATACTGTGTGTACTGTGCACCCTCCCCTACTATATACTGTGTGTACTGTGCACCCTCCCCTACTATATACTGTGTGTACTGTGCACCCTCCCCTACTATATACTGTGTGTACTGTGCACCCTCCCCTACTATATACTGTGTGTACTGTGCACCCTCCCCTACTATATACTGTGTGTACTGTGCACCCTCCCCTACTATATACTGTGTGTACTGTGCACCCTCCCCTACTATATACTGTGTGTACTGTGCACCCTCCCCTACTATATACTGTGTGTACTGTGCACCCTCCCCTACTATATACTGTGTGTGCTGTGCACCCTCCCCTACTATATACTGTGTGTGCTGTGCACCCTCCCCTACTATATACTGTGTGTGCTGTGCACCCTCCCCTACTATATACTGTGTGTGCTGTGCACCCTCCCCTACTATATACTGTGTGTGCTGTGCACCCTCCCCTACTATATACTGTGTGTGCTGTGCACCCTCCCCTACTATATACTGTGTGTGCTGTGCACCCTCCCCTACTATATACTGCTGTGTGCTGTGCACCCTCCCCTACTATATACTGCTGTGTGCTGTGCACCCTCCCCTACTATATACTGCTGTGTGCTGTGCACCCTCCCCTACTATATACTGCTGTGTGCTGTGCACCCTCCCCTACTATATACTGCTGTGTGCTGTGCACCCTCCCCTACTATATACTGCTGTGTGCTGTGCACCCTCCCCTACTATATACTGCTGTGTGCTGTGCACCCTCCCCTACTATATACTGCTGTGTGCTGTGCACCCTCCCCTACTATATACTGCTGTGTGCTGTGCACCCTCCCCTACTATATACTGCTGTGTGCTGTGCACCCTCCCCTACTATATACTGCTGTGTGCTGTGCACCCTCCCCTACTATATACTGCTGTGTGCTGTGCACCCTCCCCTACTATATACTGCTGTGTGCTGTGCACCCTCCCCTACTATATACTGCTGTGTGCTGTGCACCCTCCCCTACTATATACTGCTGTGTGCTGTGCACCCTCCCCTACTATATACTGCTGTGTGCTGTGCACCCTCCCCTACTATATACTGCTGTGTGCTGTGCACCCTCCCCTACTATATACTGCTGTGTGCTGTGCACCCTCCCCTACTATATACTGCTGTGTGCTGTGCACCCTCCCCTACTATATACTGCTGTGTGCTGTGCACCCTCCCCTACTATATACTGCTGTGTGCTGTGCACCCTCCCCTACTATATACTGCTGTGTGCTGTGCACCCTCCCCTACTATATACTGCTGTGTGCTGTGCACCCTCCCCTACTATATACTGCTGTGTGCTGTGCACCCTCCCCTACTATATACTGCTGTGTGCTGTGCACCCTCCCCTACTATATACTGCTGTGTGCTGTGCACCCTCCCCTACTATATACTGCTGTGTGCTGTGCACCCTCCCCTACTATATACTGCTGTGTGCTGTGCACCCTCCCCTACTATATACTGCTGTGTGCTGTGCACCCTCCCCTACTATATACTGCTGTGTGCTGTGCACCCTCCCCTACTATATACTGCTGTGTGCTGTGCACCCTCCCCTACTATATACTGCTGTGTGCTGTGCACCCTCCCCTACTATATACTGCTGTGTGCTGTGCACCCTCCCCTACTATATACTGCTGTGTGCTGTGCACCCTCCCCTACTATATAATAATAATCTTTATTTTTATATAGCGCTAACAAATTCCGCAGCGCTTTACAGACATTATCATCGCTGTCCCCAATGGGCTCACAATCTAAATTCCCTATCAGTATGTCTTTATATACTGCTATATCTGTGTAATACACCCCTCCCCTACTATATACTGCTATATCTGTGTAGTGCATACCTCACCTACTATATACTGCTATGTACATGTACAGTTATGGCTGAAAGTGTGGGCACACGAGAAATTGTCCGAGAAAACTATTAAAATTACACACGTTTTGTTATACACATGTTTATTTCCTTTGTGTGTATTGGAACAAGACACAAAAAAATAGAGGAAAAAAAGGCATATTAAACATAATTTCACCCAAAATTCCCAAAATGGGCAAGAGTAAATTAATATTAAGGCTATGTGCACACATTGCAGATTGTATGCGTTTTTGCAGTGTTTTATCGCCGCGAAAACGCATGCACGACACAGCCCATTGAATTCAATGGGATTCCACAATGCTGTGCTAATGCTGCGTATTTCTCCGCAGCGGAATCGCATCTTGGAAAAATACGCAGCATGCTCATTCTGTGTGCGGAATCGCGGCAATTCCGCACACATAGGAATGCATTGATCCACTTACTTTCCGCGGATCATGTGCGGTGGTACCCGGATCTGGAGGAGAGGAGACTCTCCTCCAGGCCCTTGGGAACCATATTTCTGTAAAAAAAAAAAAAAGAAAAAAGAAACTCGAGTATAAGCCGAGACCCCTAATTTTGCCACAAAAAAACTGGGAAAACTTAATGTCTCGAGTACAAGCCTAGGGTGGGAAATGCAGCAGCTACTGGTAAGTTTCAAAAGTAAAAATAGATACCAATAAAAGTAAAATTAACTGAGACATCAGTAGGTTGTGTTTTTGAATTTCCATATTGAATCAGGAGCCCCATATAATGCTCCATACAGTTTATCATGGGCCCCATAAGATGCTCCATACAGTTCATGATGGGCCCCATAAGATGCTCCATATTAAACTATGCCCCATATAATCCTGCATAAAGGTTAATAATGGCCCCATAAGATGCTCCATAGACACATTTGCCCAATATAATGCTGCACAAATGTTGATTATGGCCCCATAAGATGCTCCATAAAGATAGTTGCCCCATACAGTGCTGCACAAACGTTGATTGTGGCCCCATAAGATGCTCCATACAGACACATTTGCCCCATATAGTGCTGCACAAATGTTGAATATGGCCCCATAAGATGCTCCATAGATTATGCCGTATATGCTGTTGCTGCGATAAAAAAAAATCACATACTCGCCTCTCGTCTCTCAGGCCCCCAGCACTTTCAATATTCACCTCTCTTCGTTCCGGGCGCCGCTCCGTCTTCAGCGTCTTCTGCACTGACGTTCAGGCAGAGAGCGCGCACTAACCACGTCATCGCGCCCTCTGACCTGAGCGTCACTGCAGAAGACGGAGCGGCGCCCGGAACGAGGAGAGGTGAATATCGCGCAGCGCTCCTCCCCATTATACTCACCTGCTCCTGGCGTGGTACCAGGTTCTCCGGCGCCGCAGCTTCTTCCTGTACTGAGCGGTCAGTTACCGCTCATTACAGTAAAAAATATGCGGCTCCACCCCTATGGGAGTAGAGTCGGGTCCATATTCATTACTGTAATGAGCGGTACCATGTGTCCGCTCAGTACAGGAAGAAGCTGCGGCGCCGGTAGAATCGGGGACCACGCCGGGAGCAGGTGAGTATTATTAGACTCCCCTCCTCTGCAGACCCCTGGGTATGACTCGAGTATAAGTCGAGAGGGGGACTTTCAGCCCCCAAAAATGGGCTGAAAATCTCGGCTTATACTCGAGTATATACGGTACTTGCCCTCCGATGACCCCCGGAGTCCTCCTGCCTCTCGGCGGTGCACTCGGCGGCTTCCTGGGACCTGGGATAATGTTGCAGTCACGTGACCGTGACGTCACAAAGGTCCTTCACACTTTGCATCCCTGGGAACGGAAGCCACCAGGAGCGCCGCTGAGGAGATCGGGGGCCGTCAGAAGGTGAGAATAAATATTTTTTTTTATTTATTTATCTTTTTATTATTTTTAACACTCTATCTCTTACTATTGATGCTGCATAGGCAGCATTATCCCCTTTCTGACATTGGACGTACTATCCCGTCGAGGTGGGGTGGGCCCGTATGACCACCGACGGGATAGTACGGCCAGAGCGATCGGCCGCGCTCACGGAGGGAGCGCGGCCCGGGTGTCAGCTGCCTATCGTAGCTGACATCCGGCACTATGTGCCAGGAGCGGTAACGGACCGCCCCCGGCACATTAACCCCCGGCACACCGCGATCAAACATGATCGCGGTGTGCCGGCGGTATAGGGAAGCATCGCGCAGGGAGGGGGCTCCCTGCTGGCTTCCCTGAGACCCCCGGAGCAACGCGATGTGATCGCGTTGCTGCGAGGGTCTCTTACCTCCTCCTCCTTGCAGGCCCGGATCCAAGATGGCCGCGGCATCCGGGTCCTGCAGGGAGGTGGCTTCACTGCGCCTGCTCAGCAGGCGCCGGGAAGCATAGAAAAAGTGCACGTCAGATCGGTGATCTGACACCGTGCACAGCAAAGTGTCAGATCACCGATCTTACACTATAACATGATGCCCCCCCTGGAGCAATGTTATAGTGTAAAAAAAAAAAATTGTTCCTATAAATACATTTCTTAATCTAAATAAAAAAACAAACAATAAAAGTACACATTTAGAATTGCCACGTCCGTAACAACCCCACCTATAAAACTATATCACTAGTTAACCCCTTCAGTGAACACCGTAAAAAAAAAAAAAAAGAGGCAAAAAACGCTTTGTTCTCATACCGCCAAACAAAAAGTGGAATAACACGCGATCAAAAAGACGAATATAAATAACCATGGTACCGCTGAAAAAGTCATCTTGTGCCGCAAAAAAACGAGCCGCCATACAGCATCATCAGCAAAAAAATAAAAAAGTTATAGTCCTCAGAATAAAGCGATGCAAAAATAATTATTTTTTCTATAAAATAGTTTTTATCGTATAAAAGCGCCAAAACATAAAAAAATGATACAAATGAGGTATCGCTGTAATCGTACTGACCCGAAGAATAAAACTGCTTTATCAATTTTACCAAACGCGGAACGGTATAAATGCCTCCCCCAAAAGAAATTCATGAATAACTGGTTTTTGGTCATTCTGCCTCACAAAAATCGGAATAAAAAGCGATCAAAAAATGTCACGTGCCCGAAAATGTTACCAATAAAAACGTCAACTCGTCCCGCAAAAAACAAGACCTCACATGACTCTGTGGACTCAAATATGGAAAAATTATAGCTCTCAAAATGTGGTAACGCAAAAAATATTTTTTGCAATAAAAAGCGTCTTTCAGTGTGTGACGGCTGCCAATCATAAAAATCCGCTAAAAAAATCCCGCTATAAAAGTAAATCAAACCCCCCTTCATCACCCCCTTAGTTAGGGAAAAATTAAAAAAAAAATGTATTTATTTCCATTTTCCGGTTAGGGCTAGGGTTAGGGCTGGGGTTAGGGTTGGGGCTAGGGTTGGGGCTAGGGTTAAGGCTACAGTTAGGGTTGGGGCTAAAGTTATGGTTAGGGTTGGGGCTAAAGTTAGGGTTTGGATTACATTTACGGTTGGGAATAGGGTTGGGATTAGGGTTAGGGGTGTGTCTGGGATAGAGGTGTGGTTAGGGTTACCGTTGGGATTAGGGTTAGGGATGTGTTTGGATTAGGGTTTCAGTTATAATTGGGGGGTTTCCACTGTTTAGGCACATCAGGGGCTCTCCAAACGCGACATGGCGTCCGATCTCAATTCCAGCCAATTCTGCTTTGAAAAAGTAAAACAGTGCTCCCTCCTTTCCGAGCTCTCTCGTGTGCCCAAACAGGGGTTTTCCCCAACATATGGGGTATCAGCGTACTCAGGACAAATTGGACAACAACTTTTGGGGTCCAATTTCTCCTGTTACCCTTGGGAAAATACAAAACTGGGGGCTAAAAAATAATTTTTGTGGAAAACAAAAATATTTTTTATTTGCACGGCTCTGCGTTATAAACTGTAGTGAAACACTTGGGGGTTCAAGGCTCTCACAGCACATCTAGATGAGTTCCTTAGGGAGTTTACTTTGCAAAATTGTGTCACTTGTGGGGTGTTTCTACTGTTTAGGTGCATTAGGGGCTCTGCAAACGCAGTGTGACTCCTGCAGACCATTCCATCTAAGTCTGCATTCCAAATATCGCTCCTTCCCTTCCGAGCCCTCCCATGCGCCCAAACGGTGGTTCCCCCCCACATATGGGGTATCAGCGTACTCAGGACAAATTGGACAACAACTTTTGGGGTCCAATTTCTCCTGTTACCCTCGGGAAAATACAAAACTGGGGGCTAAAAAATTTTTGTGGGAAAAAATTTTTGTTTTATTTTTACGGCTCTGCATTATAATCTTCTGTGAAGCCCTTGGTGGGTCAAAGTGCTCACCACACCTCTAGATAAGTTCCTTAGGGGGTCTACTTTCCAAAATGGTGTCACTTGTGGGGGGTTTCAATGTTTAGGCACACCAGTGGCTCTCCAAACGCAACATGGCGTCCCATCTCAATTCCTGTCAATTTTGCATTGAAAAGTTAAACGGCGCTCCTTCCTTTCCGAGCTCTCCCATGTGCCCAAACAGTGGTTTACCCCCACATATGGGGTATCAGCGTACTCAGAAGAAATTGAACCCCAAAAGATGTTGTACAATTTGTCCTCTTACCCTTGGGAAAATAAATAATTGGGGGCGAAAAGATAATTTTTGTGAAAAAATATGATTTTTATATTTTTACGGTTCTGCATTATAAACTTCTGTGAAGCACTTGGTGGGTCAAAGTGCTCACCACACCTCTAGATAAGTTCCTTAGGGGGTCTACTTTCCAAAATGGTGTCACTTGTGGGAGGTTTCAATGTTTAGGCACATCAGTGGCTCTCCAAACGCAACATGGCGTCCCATCTGAATTCCAGTCAATTTTGCATTGAAAAGTCAAATGGCGCTCCTTCGCTTCCGAGCTCTGTCATGCGCCCAAACAGTGGTTTACTCCCACATATGGGGTATCGGCGTACTGAGGACAAATTGTACAACAACTTTTGGGGTCCAATTTCTCCTGTTACCCTTGGTAAAATAAAACAAATTGGAGCTGAAGTAAATTTTTTGTGAAAAAAAGTTAAATGTTCATTTTTATTTAAACATTCCAAAAATTCCTGTGAAACACCTGAAGGGTTAATAAACTTCTTGAATGTGGTTTTGAGCACCTTGAAGGGTGCAGTTTTTAGAATGGTGTCACACTTGGGTATTTTCTATCATATAGACCCCTCAAAATGACTTCAAATGAGATGTGGTCCCTAAAAAATAAAATGGTGTTGTAAAAATGAGAAATTGCTGGTCAACTTTTAACCCTTATAACTCCCTAACAAAAAAATGTTGGTTCCAAAATTGTGCTGATGTAAAGTAGACATGTGGGAAATGTTACTTAAGTATTTTGTGTGACATAGCTCTGTGATTTAATTGCATAAAAATACAAAGTTGGAAAATTGCAAAATTTTCAAAATTTTCACCAAATTTCCATTTTTTTCACAAATAAACGCAGGTAATATCAAAGAAATTTTACCACTATCATGAAGTACAATATGTCACGAGAAAACAATGTCAGAATCACTGGGATCCGTTGAAGCGTTCCAGAGTTATAACCTCATAAAGGGACAGTGGTCAGAATTGTAAAAATTGGCCCGGTCATTAACGTGCAAACCACCCTTGGGGGTAAAGGGGTTAATAGTAAAAAGTTGGTCACACTTGTCAAACACTATGTTTGAGAAGTGTGACCAACCTGTCAATCAGTTTTCCAAGCGATTACGCTTGGAAAACGATAGTGTTTAGCGGGAAAACGCATGCGATATAACTGCAGCAGGGAGTTGCAGAATTGCCGCAGACATTTCCGTGATAATTCTGTAACGTGTGCACATAGCCTAAGACCTGCTTGGGTCTAAACATGTTGGTTTCTATGCCTTTTTTTAAAAATCATGAGTGTATCCAAACTGCCTGACCTTTTTTTTTTTTTGTTACCTGTTTTTATTTTGAAGAAATAAATGTTTTAAGAAACCTTGGATTTTCTGGGATTGTTTGTCCAAAGAGGCGCTGGATGTTAACTATTTGATGGAGTAAATTATTGGGACCTTCCCAGTAATGTGGGGTGACAACTTTTGTTTCAAGCATGTGATGTTCATTCAGACTCAGCTGTAGGCAATATGAAAATCACACCTGAAACCAGATAAAGGCTATGTGCACACAGTGCGATTTTTCTGCGTTTTTGCAGCATTTTTTCCGCACAGAAATGGGCCAAAAACGCTATGGAATCCTTACGCAAGCTTATTCATTGACAATCCTGAAGTGTTGTAAATCAATTGTTGTTGAAGATCAGTAAATTTCTGTGTGTATTTGCAGTGTTTTTTTTCTGCAGCATGTCAATTCTTTTTGTGTTTCTGCACCCATTGACTTCAATTGAGTCGGTCGAATCCGCAGGTATGAAAACGCGGGTATAAATATATTTGCGGATTTGCAGATTTTTTTTTTTTGCTTTTTACCGTCTTCCTATGATGTTTCCCAGGCTGTCACCTGGTTCTTATTGGCGGTAACGCAACTGCCGGTAAGACCGTTGGTCAGAGCGCTGTGAGATCATGCTGGCAGATCAGCTGTGACTGTGACCCGCAGGCATGGACTGATGAGACTACTGCTCCCATCGGGCTACGTCTGCTGTCACTGATAACAGATATGAAAAAGGTGGTGTTAAACCAAGAAATTACATCACAAAACTTTAAAAAAAATCTTTAGCTCAAAAGCGCATACAAAAAAGTGGCAAAAAACACACCAAAAATGTGGTGTTGTTTTTTTCGCATCATTTTCCTGCCAAGAGATGCAGAAACCTTGCAGAAATTTTTGTAAGCAAATACTCAACGTGCACACATAGCAAAAAAGTTTACTCAATCTTTGCACTGTGTGCCACACTGATCTTGATTTTCCTTTGTCCACGGTGCGCAATGCAATCAAGAACTTTACAACCCATGGCACTGTAGGTAATCATTGATGAAAGGTTGCAATGCAGGATAGTCTGGGTGGTGGACAGGCAGCCCCAAATTAAGTTCCCAAGAAATTCTAGCTTTCCTGCAGGCTCAGGGTGCATCAGTGTCCACGCAAACTACATTTTAATGAAGTGAAACACTATGTCAGGAGACCCATGAGGACCCCGCTACTGACATAAAAATGTAAAAACCTTTACTACAGTTTGACAAAATGTTGAACGGGGTTTTCATCCAGTAGGACAATGACCTAAAACATACTTCCAAGAAATGGATAGAAACAAAGAGCTGAAGAGTTCTGAAGTGGCCACCAATGAGTCTGAATCTAAATCCCATTGAACACCCGTGGACAGATCTTAAAATTGCTATTGGGAGAAGGCACTCTTCAAATATGAGAGACCTGGAGCAGTTGGTAAAAGAAACATGGTCCAAAATTCCAGTTGAGAGGTGCAAGAAGACTGTTGATGCTTATAGGAAACTATTAATAATTGTAGTTACTGTATATACTCGAGTATAAGCCGAGGCATCTAATTTTGCCACGGAAAACTGGGTAAGCTTATCGACTCGAGTATAAGCCTGGTACGTATTGTCCCCTCATCCCTGTCATGTTTGTTTTTATGCGTGGATCCCGACGTCGCTGTCTTGGTATGCATGGCTTCTAGCCCCCCCCCCTTCCCCGGTTGCTGTCCTGGTATGTGTGGCTTCCCCCTCCCTGTTGCTGCCCTGGTATGTGTGGCTCCCCCCTCCCTGTTGCTGTCCTGGTATGTGTGGCTTCCCCCTCCCTGTTGCTGTCCTGGTATGTGTGGCTTCCCCCTCCCTGTTGCTGTCCTGGTATGTGTGGCTTCCCCCCTCCCTGTTGCTGTCCTGGTATGTGTGGCTCCCCCCTCCCTGTTGCTGTCCTAGTATCCTAGTATGTGTGGCTTCCCCCTCCCTGTTGCTGTCCTGGTATGTGTGGCTTCCCCCTCCCTGTTGCTGCCCTGGTATGTGTGGCTCCCCCCTCCCTGTTGCTGTCCTGGTATGTGTGGCTTCCCCTCTCCCTGTTGCTGCCCTGGTATGTGTGGCTTCCCCCCTCCCTGTTGCTGTCCTTGGTATGTGTGGCTTCCCCCCTCCCTGTTGCTGTCCTGGTATGTGTGGCTTCCCCCCTCTCTGTTGCTGTCCTGGTATGTGTGGCTTTCCCCCCTCCCTGTTGCTGTCCTGGTATGTGTGGCTTTCCCCCTCCCTGTTGCTGTCCTGGTATGTGTGGCTTTCCCCCTCCCTGTTGCTGTCCTGGTATGTGTGGCTTCCCCCCCCCCTCCCTGTTGCTGTCCTGGTATGTGTGGCTTCCCCCCCCTCCCTGTTGCTGTCCTGGTATGTGTGGCTTCCCCCCTCCTGTTGCTGTCCTGGTATGTGTGGCTTCCCCCCTCCCTGTTGCTGTCCTGGTATGTGTGGCTTTCCCCCCTCCCTGTTGCTGTCCTGGTATGTGTGGCTTTCCCCCTCCCTGTTGCTGTCCTGGTATGTGTGGCTTTCCCCCTCCCTGTTGCTGTCCTGGTATGTGTGGCTTCCCCCCCCCCTCCCTGTTGCTGTCCTGGTATGTGTGGCTTTCCCCCTCCCTGTTGCTGTCCTGGTATGTGTGGCTTCCCCCCCTCCCTGTTGCTGTCCTGGTATGTGTGGCTTCCCCCCCCTCCCTGTTGCTGTCCTGGTATGTGTGGCTTCCCCCCCCTCCCTGTTGCTGTCCTGGTATGTGTGGCTTCCCCCCCCCCCCTCCCTGTTGCTGTCCTGGTATGTGTGGCTTCCCCCCCCTCCCTGTTGCTGTCCTGGTATGTGTGGCTTCCCCCCCTCCCTGTTGCTGTCCTGGTATGTGTGGCTCCCCCCTCCCTGTGGCTGTCCTGGTATGTGTGGCTCCTCCCTGTGGCTGTTCTGGCATGCGTGCCCCCGTCGCTGTCCTGGTAGTGGTGTATGCGTAGTGAGCAGCGGCTGTAACCACATCTCCGACCCTGACTGACAGCATGCTCAGCACTATTGGGGTCGGGTGCAGTTACAGCTGCCCCTCACTATACACGAAGAAGGGGCAACCGTTCTGACGCCAGTCCTGTGAATGAAAGCGCGGGGCTGCCAGAGGGAATAAAGATCACTTCCTCCCGGGGGTCCAAGTACGGGCTCTGGGCAGGTTCAGAACACTATTAACCTGCGGATTAACCCTCATATCTGCAGGTTAATAGTGTTGTTTTACGTAATGGATTCCCTTTAAATTATTTTTTATTAAAAAATGCCAGCAAATTTTTATTTTCAAACAAAAGAAATAACTCTGCTCCTCTCATCTTTTTCTTGACGATTCAGTGCTGATGCCCTGGAGATCCAATGTATTTGTTTTCAAGCAGCTAACATGTGACTGCTGTAGCCAATCAGTAGCCTCAGTGGTCATGTGCTCCTGTCCTGCATGACATCCAGTGGTACGTCACATGACCTTTGCAGTCACTGATTGGCTGCAGCAGTTCCTTGCTGACCACTTGTAAGCACAGCAAGGGCGTTCTCCCAGTCTTTACTGGAAGTGTATAGACCCCGGTGTTTCCGTTTTTTTACTCAATAGTTGGATAGCCCCTTCATATGGCAAACAAGATTCGAAGTGAATTTCTAGAATAGAAGAGTTCTTCCCAGGCCACGAGACTTCACAATTACTGCTGTGTACAAAAAAACCCTAAAATCATTACCCCCTCTCCCTCCCTCATCCGCCTCACAGAAGTTCACATGCCAACTTTCCATAGAGAACACATTTTTGATCAAATATATTTGAATTTGACAGATTTACATTGGAACTATCGGCTCGGTGAGAAGCTGCATAAATTAGGTTTTCCATTTTTTTGTGAGCAGATTTCTGCCCAACCTGCTGGAGAATGACAGATCCTGTTAGTTACTAAGTGCATGTGTTACATAGGCTATTCCTATCAGTTAGACCTACTGTAACTTATTATGGGAGGACATAACTTGCCTCCCTCTCGTGCTCTCAGGATCATGAGGAATCAGATCGCCCATCTTTGGTGACCTGTGGGCATAATACTGTCGCCCCCTCTGGCCATTCTGTATTTTGTCTGAGAGATTCAGTGAGTTACGACCTGATGGGGACATGGTTTGGAATAAACTTGTGCATTAATTGAATATATTCTTTGCTTTTTATGTTCAATTAGTTCGTGCTGCTTTCCTCCTTGTGCATCTTTGTGATTGTGCGATCTTCTGTCCAGGTATTGCCGTCTTCGAGTGAATTTGTACAGACATGCTGCCTGCTGTGTCATCGGGAGAAGAAAGATTGGCTGAGTGCGGCCCCGCACAATGGACTGCTGTCACCTGTGGATGAAATTCCGGCCTCTTTCATGCCCTCCTTAGCACAGAACCTTCTGGGTGAAATGCCACTGTGGATTTGCCAGAGTTGCCGGAAGAGTGTAGAGGAAGAAGAAAGACAGGCCGCCCCAGAGCAGCCATTAGCGGTAATACTCCTGATTGACCAGCTGAGGATAAGCTGATCCCAAGTTTGTCACTGGGTAAAGCTGCCAGTGCTTAGAGCCATTTATCTCCCAAGTGATGTATGATGGGTTTGCCTTTCCTTAATCAGATCACACTCAATTACAAAAAATACAATTTTTGCATTTTATAATCGAAAAAAACACAAACTTGAAATAACGTAACTAGTCTCAGTAATACCAAAAGAAAGTACTGGTTCCCGTTTTTACTTGTTAGAAGATTAGAAATCTTTAAAGGAAAGGAAATCTTGTCGCCAGATTTTGGCCACCTAATCTGAGAATAACGTAACCTTGGAATCAGGGTCTCAGTCACTTACTGGGCTGCTTGCTGTAGTTTTGATAAAATCTTCCATCAGGAGATTCATTAGAGGACTAGTATACCTGCATATTCATAAGCTGTGTATAAACCCCGCCCCATCACTGATTGGCAGTTGTGTTCACAGTGCATAGGCAGAAAGCTGCCAATCAGTGGTGTGGGCGGAGTTTTACAGAGCTCAGCATTGAGAGAACTGTTACATGTACAGCAGATAAGTGATTTTATCAAAATGACAGCAAGTAGCCCAGTAAGTGACACATCTCTGGTATCAGCGTCTCTGCCCCTACATCATGCTGCTCTCAGGTAGGGTAGCAAAATCCTAGTGACCGATTCCCTTTTAAGATCTTAATGGAAATGAACGATCATGTAATCAGAGGTTAAGCAAACCTGCCACTAACCTTATATTTATTTCTGTTACAAAGTTGGCACATGAGACCTTTATACGTTTCGCCATACTTTTGCATGGGGTTTACAAAAAATCTGCTGTATAAGAAAACGTTTAGATGGGTGGGAATAATTTTCAGTCACAGACATTTCGACAACCAGTCTGCCGCGTCTTTCATGTTGCTATGTGGCCTGTTAGGGTATGTGTCCACGTTCAGGAAACGCTGCGTTTTTGACGCAGCGTTGAGCCGCAGCGTCAAAAACGCAGCGTCCAGATGTTACAGCATAGTGGAGGGGATTTAATGAAATCTTGTCTCCACTGTGCATTAATAAACGCATGCGTTTTTCCCGCAAAAACGCACATGCGTTGCATTTTTTCAGAACGCAGCATGTTGCTACAATGAGCAAAACACGCAGGAACACCGCAGGTGACCTGCCAGTGACCTCAGGTGCATTTTTGGTCAGGATTTTACCTGCATAAAATCCTGACCAAAGCCTGAAGCAAACCTGACCGTGGACACATACCCTAAGGCTGCATTTATAGAGTTTATTCTGCTGCATATCTTTGTGCTTTTAATATGCATATTACAGTTCCAGCAAAATGTATGGGATTTATATATATTAAAATAACCTCTCTTGCCCATGTGCAGAAACCAGCCTAAGGTATAATTCTGAAAGCTGTAAGATGTCAGTTTCTCCTATAGTAAATGTGTGTTGTTGTTTTTTTTTTTGTTTTTTTTTGTTTTTTTAAATTTGTGGATTATCTCCATGAACTTAAATGAGATGAGGAAAATCCACAAATTAAATAGGACTCCTTGTATAATTTGAATGCAGTTCTGCCACGTAAACGCAGTAAAAATGCATGTAATCCAACTGTTTCTGTATCAATAAAATGTTATTAAAGGGCCACTGTCACCCCCCCCCAGGCGTTATAAACTAAAAGAGCCACCTTGTGCAGCAGTAATGCTGCAGTCTAACAAGGTGGCTCTTTTAGTTTTTGATTAAGTTATTACCGCAATAAAACGTTTTAAAAATTGGCCAAACGTACCAGCGATTGTACCGGGAGGCGGTCCGAAGCGTCCTCTATGAATCTTCAAACTGCCGTCACTCTTCTCTTCAGGGCCGATGGTACCCGCCCCCTTCGCGTTGTTGCTTCAAATCCGGCGCCTGCGCTGTGCGTGCCTGCCTGGGGCCTGCGCAGTCTTCTTTGGCCGTCATCACTCACACGCAGGGTGCCTGACTGCGTCTGTGCGGGCAGTGCGGCCGCCCTGTTACTGAATCCCCGCCCCGCACTGTGTTATTCATTATGCACACTGCGGGGCTGGCATTCCTGGGCATGCGCACTGCACTGCGCTGTTCAGGCCCTCCCCCATCTCGGACGTTCTCCCTTGTCTGACGTTGCCCCTGCTCCCCCGCCTTCCGGCATTATTTTCGGCTGCCAGATTCCAAAATCTGGTGAGGATTAGTGTATATGGCGGCAAGCTGCTGTGTGCTTTGTCTCTCTCTGTGTTTGTATGTTTTAATGCAAATGCATATTTACACCAGCAGCAATGAAAATTTGGTACTTGTGTGGGTGGCCATAAATTACAAAGCACTGATGATCAATACTGTTTTTTTGGGGAGCATTATAGGTTTACATTGCGTTCGGGCAATACGTTTTGCGAATATAGCTAGCGTATTGCACCAGCGCAATGTCTTTAGCGGGATTGCTTTTGCCGATCCCGCTATCGCAGATCCACAATCTGCGCTAGCGAGGAACGGAGCTGGGACGCTGAAAGCAGCATCTGAGGTCCGACTGAAAATAACGGCACATCGCAAGGGCGTGCCTAAAAAATGGCATGCGCTAGCGATGCGATCCAGATCCTAAACACATTGCCGTCAATGGGTGCGCTAACGGACCCGTTGCATGGCGTAACTTGCGACAATCACGCCATGCAGCGTACTCCTTTAGCGTTAACCCATTAACGCTTAGAGAACCTATTCGTAACGCACTGAACATCACTAAAGGAGGAGGGGTCTGCATTATACCACATCAAAGAACAATAAACGTTGAGGGGTGACCATTATTACACCGTACTGCAGATCAATGCACGGTCAGGCATCTGCATTATTATACCGCACTGATCATCAATAAACGGTGAGGGGGATCATTATTATTCCGCACTATAGATCTATAAACGGTCATGGTGGAGCATTGAGTGGAGCACTTAAATACGTGGCACTGAAATACGTGGCACTGAAATACGTGGCACTGAAATACGTGGCACTGAAATACGTGGCACTGAAATACGTGGCACGTGGCACTGAAATACGTGACACGTGGCACTGAAATACGTGGCACTGAAATACGTGGCACGTGGCACTGAAATACGTGGCACGTGGCACTGAAATACGTGGCACTGAAATACGTGGCACGTGGCACTGAAATACGGGACACGTGGCACTGAAATACGTGGCACTGAAATACGTGGCACGTGGCACTGAAATACGTGGCACGTGGCACTGAAATACGTGGCACTGAAATACGTGGCACGTGGCACTGAAATACGTGGCACGTGGCACTGAAATACGTGGCACTGAAATACGTGGCACTGAAATACGTGGCACGTGGCACTGAAATACGTGGTACGTGGCACTGAAATACGTGGCACTGAAATACGTGGCACTGAAATACGTGGCACTGAAATACGTGGCACTGAAATACGTGGTACGTGGCACTGAAATACGTGGCACTGAAATACGTGGCACGTGGCACTGAAATACGTGGCACGTGGCACTGAAATACGTGGCACGTGGCACTGACGTGGCACTGAAATTCGTGGCACGTGGCACTGACGTGGCACGTGGCACTCAGTGCCACGTATTTCAGTGCCACGTGTCACGTATTTCAGTGCCACGTATTTCAGTGCCACGTGCCACGTATTTCAGTGCCACGTATTTCAGTACCACGTATTTCAGTGCCACGTGTCACGTATTTCAGTGCCACGTATTTCAGTGCCACGTGTCACGTATTTCAGTGCCACGTGCCACGTATTTCAGTGCCACGTATTTCAGTGCCACGTACCACGTATTTCAGTGCCACGTATTTCAGTACCACGTATTTCAGTGCCACGTGTCACGTATTTCAGTGCCACGTATTTCAGTGCCACGTGTCACGTATTTCAGTGCCACGTATTTCAGTGCCACGTGTCACGTATTTCAGTGCCACGTATTTCAGTGCCACGTGCCACGTATTTCAGTGCCACGTGCCACGTATTTCAGTGCCACGTGCCACGTATTTCAGTGCCACGTATTTCAGTGCCACGTATTTCAGTGCCACGTGCCACGTATTTCAGTGCCACGTGTCACGTATTTCAGTGCCACGTATTTCAGTGCCACGTATTTCAGTGCCACGTGCCACGTATTTCAGTGCCACGTGCCACGTATTTCAGTGCCACGTATTTCAGTGCCACGTGCCACGTATTTCAGTGCCACGTGCCACGTATTTCAGTGCCACGTATTTCAGTGCCACGTATTTCAGTGCCACGTATTTCAGTGCCACGTGCCACGTATATCAGTGCCACGTACCACGTATTTCAGTGCCACGTATTTCAGTACCACGTATTTCAGTGCCACGTGTCACGTATTTCAGTGCCACGTATTTCAGTGCCACGTGTCACGTATTTCAGTGCCACGTATTTCAGTGCCACGTGCCACGTATTTCAGTGCCACGTGCCACGTATTTCAGTGCCACGTGCCACGTATTTCAGTGCCACGTATTTCAGTGCCACGTATTTAAGTGCTCCACTCAATGCTCCACCATGACCGTTTATAGATCTATAGTGCGGAATAATAATGATCCCCCCTCACCGTTTATTGATGATCAGTGCGGTATAATAATGCAGACGCCTGACCGTGCATTGATCTGCAGTACGGTGTAATAATGGTCACCCCTCAACGTTTATTGTTCTTTGATGTGGTATAATGCAGACCCCTCCTCCTTTAGTGATGTTCAGTGCGTTACGAATAGGTTCACTAAGCGTTAATGGGTTAACGCTAAAGGAGTACGCTGCATGGCGTGATTGTCGCAAGTTACGCCATGCAACGGGTCCGTTAGCGCACCCATTGACGGCAATGTGTTTAGGATCTGGATCGCATCGCTAGCGCATGCCATTTTTTAGGCACGCCCTTGCGATGTGCCGTTATTTTCAGTCGGACCTCAGATGCTGCTTTCAGCGTCCCAGCTCCGTTCCTCGCTAGCGCAGATTGTGGATCTGCGATAGCGGGATCGGCAAAAGCAATCCCGCTAAAGACATTGCGCTGGTGCAATACGCTAGCTATATTCGCAAAACGTATTGCCCGAACGCAATGTAAACCTATAATGCTCCCCAAAAAAACAGTATTGATCATCAGTGCTTTGTAATTTATGGCCACCCACACAAGTACCTAATTTTCATTGCTGCTGGTGTAAATATGCATTTGCATTAAAACATACAAACACATAGAGAGAGACAAAGCACACAGCAGCTTGCCGCCATATACACTAATCCTCACCAGATTTTGGAATCTGGCAGCCGAAAATAATGCCGGAAGGCGGGGGAGCAGGGGCAACGTCAGACAAGGGAGAACGTCCGAGATGGGGGAGGGCCTGAACAGCGCAGTGCAGTGCGCATGCCCAGGAATGCCAGCCCCGCAGTGTGCATAATGAATAACACAGTGCGGGGCGGGGGGATTCAGTAACAGGGCGGCCGCACTGCCCGCACAGACGCAGTCAGGCACCCTGCGTGTGAGTGATGACGGCCAAAGAAGACTGCGCAGGCCCCAGGCAGGCACGCACAGCGCAGGCGCCGGATTTGAAGCAACAACGCGAAGGGGGCGGGTACCATCGGCCCTGAAGAGAAGAGTGACGGCAGTTTGAAGATTCATAGAGGACGCTTCGGACCGCCTCCCGGTACAATCGCTGGTACGTTTGGCCAATTTTTAAAACGTTTTATTGCGGTAATAACTTAATCAAAAACTAAAAGAGCCACCTTGTTAGACTGCAGCATTACTGCTGCACAAGGTGGCTCTTTTAGTTTATAACGCCTGGGGGGGGGGTGACAGTGGCCCTTTAAAGTTAGGTAGCTGAGCAACTGTGACATTTTCAAAAGAAAGTACGGTAGTTTTACAACCCCAATTCCAAAATAGTTGGGCTATTTCATTCTATTCTCATTTTAATATCTGCATTCTGACATGGAATTTCAAAGCAAGTACATCCACCTCCTCAGGTCTAAGGAACCTGAAATTGTATGCCGTGTGTGAACTGTGGTGCTGGCTTTCTTATACAGTGCTATTAACACCGTAATTTGCTACTATTGCAGGTCTCCTTGTCACACACATCCTGCAAGTCCCAAACTTGTGGTGGTGGCTCACACTCCTCATCATCCTCGTCATCCTCCTCTTCATCCTCCACATCATCTTCTTCCTCCTCCTCTTCGTCTTCATCTTCCTGCCAAGGAAACTCTGGGGACTGGGACCCTAGTTCCTTCCTGTCTGCTCACAAGCTATCGGGACTCTGGAATTCGCAGCACTCCAATGGACCCCACGGAGCTGGACCTGCAGGTAATGACTTACTGGCCTGTCAGTCTAGAAAGGAATGCTTACCGTGCCTGCTATTATCTGGAAACGTCGGATGGTTTGTAAATGTGGATAAAGCTTAGTGTTGGCATCTGGATTCCAGCAAGCCGCAGTACATTTAGGGTGCCGCCATCGCGCGGGCTTACTCTGAGCGCTGCTGCCATCGGGTGCGGGTGTCGGCCCTATCTGAGCTGTTTTGAATAGCTGACAAGTGCCTGGAGTGGAATCTCGATCCTCCCGCATCTATTAACCTGTTTAATGCTGCTGTCAAACGCTGACAGCATCATTTAACATGCGCTTCTGGCAATTGTGTTGGAAATCCGCCCACCGGTGACCCTCGTAATGTGATCGTGGGTCACCGATAGGTTGTCATGACAACCAGAGGTCTCCTGCAGACCTCCATGGTTGTCACTACTGGCTTGCATTGAGCGCCGCCCAGTGGTCGCCGCTTATAACAAGTAATTCAGCTACATATAGGCGAACTGATCATCGCCTCTAAGTAGCAGAGCCGATCTGGTTATAGCAGCTTCTAGCCTCCCATGGAGACTATTGAAGCATGCCAAAAGTAAAAAAAAAAAAAACGTTTAAAAAAATTAAATAAAATAAAGATCAAATCACCCCCCTTTCACCCCATTCAAAATAAAACAATAACTAAAACTCAAACTTGCACATATTTGATATTGCCGCATTCAGAATTGCCCGATCTACCAATAAAAAATAAGGATTAACCTGATCGCTAAGTCAAAAACACCAGAAGTACTTTTTTTAGTTGTGCCATATTGCATTAAAATGCGATAACGGGCGATCAAAAGATCATATCCGCACAAAAATGGTATCATTAAAAGCGTCAGCTCGGCACGCAAAAAATAAGCCCTCACCCAACCCGAGATCACGAAAAATGGAGACTCTACGGGTAAAGGAAAATGGCGGTTTGTTTTTTTTTTTCACGAAGTTTGGAATTTTTTTTCACTACTTACATAAAAAAGAACCTAGACATGTTTTGGTCTCTATGGACTCGTAATGACCTGGAGAATCATAATGGCAGGTCAGTTTTAGCATTTAGTCAACATGGTAAAAAAGCAAAACGAAAAAAAAGTGTGGGATTGCTTTTTTTTTTTTTTTTTGCAATTTCACCGCACATGGAATTTTTTTTCCCTTTTTCCAGTACATGACATGGTAAAACCAATGATGTCGTTCAAAAGTACAACTTGTCCGACAAAAAACAAGCCCTCACATGGCCATGTTGACCTAAAAAATAAAAAAGTTATGGCTTTGGGAAGAAGGGGAGCAAAAAATGCAAAAAACGAAAATACCTCCAGGGGTTAAAAGGGTTTTCCTACGAATAAATCTTGATCTTAATCACTAGATCTTGGAATAATAATAAGGCCGGGGTCACACATGCGAGTTTTACGGACAAAAGTGCGCAGAAACTACGTCCGTAAAACTTGCATAACATACGGCACAATTATTCTCAATGGGGCTGCTCCTATTAGCCGTATATTACGGTTCAGTATTATATGGCTTTCTATGGCCGTACAAAATCGCAGCATGCTGCGTTTGTCAGCGTATTGCGCAAAAAAATCGCCAATGAAAGTCTATGGGGGCGAGAAAAATACGTATTCCACATGGACCAGCAGTGTGACTTGCGAGAAATACGCAGCGGTGTTATTGAAAAGTCGGTAATTCAATTGCCGGCTTTGCATTTCTCCTGCACAAACCCGACAGGATATGAGACATGGTTTTCATACAGTAAACCATCTCATATCCCCTTTTTTTTTGCATATTCTACACTACTAATGTTAGTAGTGTGTATGTGCAAAATTTCAGCGCTGTAGCTGCTGAAATAAAGGGTTAAATGGCGGAAAAAATTGGCGTGGGCTCCCGCGCAATTTTCTCCGCCAGAATGGTAAAGCCAGTGACTGAGGGCAGATATTAATAGCCAGCCGTCAGGTCCCTTGCCGTCCGCTTCCCGCTCTGACTGAGTGCCGCCGTACAGTGAGAGCAGAGCGCAGCGGTGACGTCACCGCTGTGATCTGCTCTCACTTTCCGGCCGGCAGACAGTCAGAGCGGGAAGCGGACGGCAAGGGACCTGACGGACATCAGATGGTGAGTATGTACGGTTTGTTTTTTTTTACTTTTACGCTGGTAACCACGGTAAACATCGGGTTACTAAGCGCGGCCCTGCGCTTAGTAACCCGATGTTTACCCTGGTTACCAGCGAACGCATCGCTGGATCGCTGTCACACACAACGATCCAGCGATGACAGCGGGAGATCCAGCGACGAAAGAAAGTTTCAAACGATCTGCTACGACGTACGATTCTCAGCAGGGTCCCTGATCGCTGCTGCGTGTCAGACTCTGCGAGATCGTAACGATATCGCTAGAACGTCCCGAATCGTGCCGTCGTAGCGATGAAAATGCCACTGTGTGACGGTACCCTTATTCACAGGAAATCTCCTTTCAGGTTGAACGTACTTTGAAGATATTTATGGCTGAAACAGAGCATAGATGGGTTTTTGTAGATAGTCATTATGAGGAAGGTTTCTTAACGATAATAATTGGATTAATAAAGCAGCTGTTAAAAATACCATTACAGAGCAGCAAACTGGTATTTGAAGCTGCCGGTGCCTCTAAAGTCCCTCAAAACATGTTGTAGGATCCTCCAAAGTGCTTGCAGTTGTGCATAAACCTGCTACTCGGGCCACTGCTAAACTCTGCTCACAAGCAGAAAATGTAACCGTGGGCCCTGACATGGTGGCTTGCAAAAGTATTCACCATCTTGGCATTTTTTGTGTTTTGCTGCATCGCAATCTGGAATGTCACAGTTTTTTTTTTTTTGAGGGTTTACATCAGTTCATGTGAACATTCCTACAACTAAAATATTTGGTTTTCTTTTTATTGAAAAATAAAAAAATAAAAATAAATATTGAAAAATATATAATCTAATAAAAAATAAAAATGATTATATATATATATATATATATATATATATATATATATATATATATATATATATATATATATATATATATATATATATATATATATATATATATATATATATACAGGTCCTTCTCAAAAAATTAGCATATAGTGTTAAATTTCATTATTTACCATAATGTAATGATTACAATTAAACTTTCATATATTATAGATTCATTATCCACCAACTGAAATTTGTCAGGTCTTTTATTGTTTTAATACTGATGATTTTGGCATACAACTCCTGATAACCCAAAAAACCTGTCTCAATAAATTAGCATATTTCACCCGTCCAATCAAATAAAAGTGTTTTTTAATAACAAACAAAAAAACCATCAAATAATAATGTTCAGTTATGCACTCAATACTTGGTCGGGAATCCTTTGGCAGAAATGACTGCTTCAATGCGGCGTGGCATGGAGGCAATCAGCCTGTGACACTGCTGAGATGTTATGGAGGCCCAGGATGCTTCAATAGCGGCCTTAAGCTCATCCAGAGTGTTGGGTCTTGCGTCTCTCAACTTTCTCTTCACAATATCCCACAGATTCTCTATGGGGTTCAGGTCAGGAGAGTTGGCAGGCCAATTGAGCACAGTAATACCATGGTCAGTAAACCATTTACCAGTGGTTTTGGCACTGTGAGCAGGTGCCAGGTCGTGCTGAAAAATGAAATCTTCATCTCCATAAAGCATTTCAGCCGATGGAAGCATGAAGTGCTCCAAAATCTCCTGATAGCTAGCTGCATTGACCCTGCCCTTGACGAAACACAGTGGACCAACACCAGCAGCTGACATGGCACCCCACACCATCACTGACTGTGGGTACTTGACACTGGACTTCAGGCATTTTGGCATTTCCTTCTCCCCAGTCTTCCTCCAGACTCTGGCACCTTGATTTCCGAATGACATGCAAAATTTGCTTTCATCAGAAAAAAGTACTTGGGACCACTTAGCAACAGTCCAGTGCTGCTTCTCTGTAGCCCAGGTCAGGCGCTTCTGCCGCTGTTTATGGTTCAAAAGTGGCTTTACCTGGGGAATGCGGCACCTGTAGCCCATTTCCTGCACACACCAGACTCAGTCCACTGCTTCCTCAGGTTCCCCAAGGTCTGGAATCGGTCCTTCTCCACAATCTTCCTCAGGGTCCGGTCACCTCTTCTTGTTGTACAGCGTTTTCTGCCACATTGTTTCCTTCCAACAGACTTACCATTGAGGTGCCTTGATACAGCACTCTGGGAACAGCCTATTTGTTGAGAAATTTCTTTCTGGGTCTTACCCTCTTGCTTGAGGGTGTCAATGATGGCCTTCTTGACATCTGTCAGGTCGCTAGTCTTACCCATGATGGGGGTTTTGAGTAATGAACCAGGCAGGGAGTTTTTAAAAGCCTCAGGTATCTTTTGCATGTGTTTAGAGTTAATTAGTTGATTCAGAAGATTAGGGTAATAGGTCATTTAGAGAACCTTTTCTTGATATGCTAATTTATTGAGACAGGTTTTTTGGGTTATCAGGAGTTGTAGGCCAAAATCATCAGTATTAAAACAATAAAAGACCTGACAAATTTCAGTTGGTGGATAATGAATCTATAATATATGAAAGTTTAATTGTAATCATTACATTATGGTAAATAATGAAATTTAACACTATATGCTAATTTTTTGAGAAGGACCTGTATGTATATATATATATATATATATATATATATATATATATATATATATAATATATATATATATATATCTATCTTATAGATCTTCATATAAATAAGGATTATTATGCTATAGCACTTGCCAAATAAGCTGCAGAGGGACCCCGGATACATGGAGGGTTCGGCCGATCAGCTGTTCGGCTCTGCAGCTGCATGTGTCACGGCTGTGTCACTGTCACAATACATGCACGGAGAGCCCAACAGACCGGGTTGGTACAAAAAGAACCGCACCATCAGTAGCCAAATCTTCATGCATGCCAATGCACATCTCATGCTGCAAAGAATGCCTGAGTCACGGGCTAAAAGAAAAGAAGCTCATAGTGTGGCCACCCTCCATTCCCCTCAACTCAACCCGATTGAGAACCTTTGAAGTATCAGGCATAAGATATGAGGGTAGGGGGCAGTTTACATCAAAACAGCAACTCCAGGAGGCAGTCCTGACATCATGCAAAGAAATTCAACTATCCAAATATCATAAGTTCATTGGATGCGAGAGTTGTGAAGGTGATATCAAAGGAGGAGTCCTATGTTAACAAGTAACTTGGCCTGTTAAGATGCTTTTGATTTCAATAAATGTGACTTAATGCTGAAAATTCACCATATGATCATTTTAAGTTCTATACAACATATAAGATTTTTGGAAACTCTTGTGCGTAATAATTTGGAACAGTGCATTTTCAGTTTTTCAAAACAAGGGGCTACAAGAAGCTGAGGTGCCGTTCTTCCAGCACAGCTTCCATTGTTCCATCTGGATCTCATTGCTGCACCAATGTCACCTGTCCGTGCTGCATCACAACTGCTTATCCGGACCAAGACCTTCGAGGATCCTCCTCACCAGGATTAGCGGTGTCTGGAATATCATACATGACAACATGTGCTTGTGCTGATTATGAAAACTGCCGTCTTTGTGAAATAACCGACCACTAATTCTGCCTCTCTGACAACACTCAGTGATATTATTGAGAAGTTGAGAGAATCGCAGCAACTCAGCCACAAAGTGGAGACCCCGACCCCGTAATGTTACATAGCGGGAGTCCGAGTGATAAGGAGCAGAGGGCAGAAAATTCACCAATGCTCTGCTGACCCCATAACTGCAGAGTCCAGACCTTCTCTGGTATTAACAGCATCACAAAAGCTGCGCCCCTGGCGGGAGCTTCATGGCTAAGCAGCTGCATGCAGCCATACATCACCAAGAACAATGCCGAGCGTCGGATGGAGTGGTGTAAATCTTAATGATTGAGCACAAAACATTGTGGACAACTGTAGCTTCCAGCTTTTTTGGAACAGTTTGAGGAAGGCTCTTTTCTGTTCCCCATGACTATGTACAATGTCCATAAAGGCAATGAGGGGTAGTCTGGTAGAAGAAATTGATCGGCCGAACAGCAGCAAAACCTAAACCGCGTCCAACACCAAAAATGGAGATTGTGAGCCCGGCCTCTCAACGTCATCACTATCTGACCTCATAAATGCTTTTCTGGATGAAGGGACAACAATTCCCACAGACTCCTCCAAAATCTTGCTCCCCAGAAGAGCGGGAGCCGTTATATCTGCAGAGGGGCCAACTCCATAATAATGTCTATGGATGGAGAATGGGAGGTCAGGAAAACTCTTGTATTTGTAATGTGGACGGGGCAAATACAGTCATATGAAAAAGTTTGGGCACCCCTATTAATCTTAAGCTTAATGTTTTATAAAAATGGTTTTTTTTGCAACAGTGGCACCATCTGCAGCAAGTTGATGCTGCAGCTCTCTGGAGATGGTCTGAGGATTGTCCTTGACTGATCTCGCCATTCTTCTTCTCTGCCTTTCTGATGTTTTTCTTGGCCTGCCACTTCTGACCTTAACAAGAACTGTACCTGTGTTCTTCCATTTCCTTACTATGTTCCTCACAGTAGAAATTGACAGGTTAAATCTCTGAGACAGCTTTTTGTATCCTTCCCCTGGACAACTATGTTGAATAATCTTTGTTTTCAGATCATTTGACAGTTGTTTTGAGGAGCCCAGGATGCCACTCTTCAGAGGAGATTCAAACAGGAGAACAACTTACAAGTGGCCACTTTAAGTAGCTTTTCTCATGATCGCATACACCTAGCTATGAAGTTCAAAGCTCGATGAGGTTACAAAACCAAAAAAAAGTGCTTTAGTAAGTCAGTAAAAAGTAGGTAGGAGTATTTAAAACAAGAAAATGATAAGGGTGCCCATACTTATGCACCTGTCAAATTTTGTTTGAATGCAGATTGCACATTTTCTGTTAGTACAATAAACCTCATTTCACGGCAGAAGCATTACTGTGTCCAACAGTTATTAGATATATGAAACTGAAATAGCTGTTGCAAAATAAACCATTTTTATAAAACATTAAGCTTAAGATTAATAGGGGTGCCCAAACTTTTTCATATGACTGTACTTTTCTCCATACTGTGTAGATGAACCCTTTTCTAAAAATCTCTGATGCAGCAGAAAACGGTGCATGTGATGCCCAAACCCCATAACCTCCCTCTCCAAGATCACTGAAGGGGGGGCTTAATTGTCTCCTCTCCAGATCGCACCTCACCACCTATGCGCTTGACCCCATCCCATCCCACCTCCTCCCCACCACACTTATCCCATCCCTAACCCACCTCTTCAACCTATCAATAACTTCTGGCACCTTCCCTTCTGCTTTCAAACATGCCACAATCATGCCTATCCTTAAAAAGCCATCCCTCGATCCATCTGCTATGTCCAGCTATCGCCCAAAATCACTACTCCCATTCGCTTCCAAACTCCTGGAGCAGCACGTCCACGCTGAACTTTCCTCCCACCTCTCATCTAACTTGTTCTTTGACAATCTACAATCTGGTTTCCACCCAAATCACTCAACTGAGACAGCCCTGACCAAAATCACTAACTACCTACTTACAGCCAAAGCTAACGGACAATACTCTGTTCTCCTCCTTCTAGACCTGTTCTCTGCTTTTGACACAGTTGAACACTGCCTCCTACTACAGATCCTCTCCTCCTTTGGCATCAAAGCCCTCGCCCTATCCTGGATCTCCTCATACCTTTCCAACCGCACTTTCAGCGTCTCCCACTCCCACACTACCTCCTCATCCCACTGTCTCTCTGTTGGAGTACCCCAAGGCTCTGTCCTAGGACAACTACTCTTCTCAGTCTATACACTTGGCCTGGGACAACTCATAAAGTCCCATGGATTCTAGTACCACCTCTATGCTGATGACACTCAGATCTACCTCTCTGGCCCAGACATCACTTCTCTGCTGTCCAGAATCCCGGAGTGTCTATCAGCCATATCCTCCTCCTTCTCCTCCTCTCGCTTCCTCAAACTCAATGTGGACAAATCTGAACTCATCATCTTTCCTCCATCTCATAGATCTTCCAAACCTGACCTATCTCGCAATTAACGACATCACGCTGTCCCCAGTACCGGAAGTCCGTAACCTCAGAGTAACCCTTGACTCTGCCCTGTCCTTCAAACCACACATCCAAGCTCTTTCTACCTCCTGTTGCCTCCAGCTCAAAAATACCTCCAGAATCCGTCCTTTGCTCAACCGTCAATCTACTAAAATGCTTGTGCATGCCCTCATCATCTCCCACCTTGACTACTGCAACATCCTTTTCTGTGGCCTCCCTGCTAACACCCTTGCACCTCTCCAGTCCATCCTTAACTCTGCTGCCCGACTAATCCATCTCTCTCCTCGCTACTCCTCCGCTTCCCCTCTCTGCAAATCTCTTCACTGGCTCCCATTCCCTCAGCGTATCCAGTTCAAATTACTAACACTGACCTACAAAGCCATCCATAACCTGTCTCCTCTGAATCTCCCGATATCTTCCCTCACGTAATCTCTGGTCCTCCCGAGACCTCCTTCTCTCCTCCACACTTATCCGCTCCTCACCCAACCGCCTCCAAGACTTCTCCTGAATATCCCCCATCCTCTGGAATTCTTTGCCCCAACACATCCGACTATCAACCACATTCGGATCCCTCAAACGGAACCTGAAAACCCATCTCTTCAGGAAAGCTTATAGCCTGCACTGACCCCGCTGCCTCCTCACCACTACCGGAGCTACCGCCTCACCAACACCGGAGCTCCTACAACCCTCAACCTATTGTCTCCTTCCCCATAATCCTGTAGAATGTAAGCCCGCAAAGGCAGGGTCCTCGCCCCTCTGTAATAGTCTGTCATTGTTAGTTTACTTACTGTGATATCTGTAACTTGTATGTAACCCCTTCTCATGTACAGCACCATGGAATCAATGGTGCTATATAAATAAATAATAATAAAAAAATAAAAAGTAAAAAATCACTGGGAGGTTTGTCAGATAAAATTTGATTTATAATCTTACGGTTGATGTGAACAATGTACTGACTCATTTGCATCAACCATTTAGGAATATCTGAGAGAAAATAGCATTTGCATAGTAACTTGGAACATGGTGTACAGTAATGCTGTGGCATAGCTGTGTAGAGCACAAGCGATAGTTCAAGGACTAGCACGTATAGTGGAAAAGCAAAATGTTTTTAAAATATTTTTAAAAAATTCCAGTCTATCAAAATATAAACAAATTAATCTGATTGGTAATTGGCATGAGAAAACAAATCAAAACACCAGAGTTGCGTTTTCTCCTTCGCCTCATTGGGGAACACAGACCGTGGTGTATGCTGCTGCCACTAGGAAGCTGACATTAAGCTAACAAAAAAGTTAGCTCCTCCTCTGCAGTATACACCCTCCTGATGGCTCCCAGAGACCCAGTTCTTGCTTAGTGTCCGTAGGAGGCACATGGATTGGTCTGCTATTCAGACCCCAAACTTTTTTTTATTGTTTTTATTTTAACAATTTTTACGTTTTTTGTTTTTTTTTTTATTTTATTTTTCACAATGGACGAAGGGGCGACGGATCCTTTCAAGCCTCCGATCTCCCTGAACCATTAACAGGCAAGCACGGAGAGTGTTGCCTCTCCTTATTCTCTCCTGCGACTTGGGATGCCAAGCCTGAGCTGATTCTTAGGGGCGATGGGTCCCTTCAAGGGCACCGATCTCCCCACACCTTCGACGGACGAGCACATGGTGTCACCTCCACGTATCCTCTTCCGCAGCTAGGCCTATTGCCGGACATTCATCCCTGTCCCTTCCTAGGGGATTAACCTCTTGGATATACAGAGGCCCACCTCGTGGCGTCTGAGCAGCCCCCACTGCACTACCACTGTTAAAGTGAATGATACAAGGAGGTGGACGGTCCCTCTCCACTTCCCTCCTAGAGGGATGGTGGATTGAGGGTTTTACCCCTTATCCCTGCACTGTCCAAACCAGCCTCAGCACAGACTCTATCTGCCATCAGGACGGAGGTAGCAAGTGTTGCGCAGGGTCCACGCAGTCGGACACAGACATGGGTAAGGGAGCGCTGCATTTTACAGATTGAATCACTCCGGGATCCTCTTCCCTGCTGTATCCCCTTCTTTTCTCAGCAGTACCTTTTCTCAGCAGCCCCTAATATTATAGAGTCACATAGAAGGGTACATCATGTCCCAGCCTAAGGCATTAAAAATGTCTAACAAAACTATGGCTATATTTTTTACTTCATGCTCCTCCTGCCAATCTGCGTTTCCTAAGGCTCAGAGTTTGCCGCTGTGCAATGCCTGTGACCCCAACTGCGCTCAGAAGCTCTCCGCCGCCACCGAGCCCAGTGTACCTAGTCCCCCCCTGAGTGGGCTTCGTCACTGTCTCAATCCATTGCTTCGCTGGCCAAAGCGTTTGCAGGACTGAGGTAGACGGACCCTCCCCAAGCCGGGAGCAGTCGGTTATCAGGGGCCGAAAGGGCTCTAGAAGCCATCAGGCACCTAGAAAACGGATCCGTAGCACGTCTCCTGAGCACACACATGCCTTGTCGCCTCACAGCTCCATTTCTCTCTCTCTCCAGAGTTCAGTAGTGAACACGAAACTGACTGCGAATCTGATGTTTCCATAGATCCGGGTTTGCCAGACTTTCAGAAGACAGTGGATTCGCTTATTGAGGCAGTCAACCAGGCTGTAAAGGTTGAGGAAGATTACGGCTCCGCTCCGGATCAGACCGTGTCCTTTAAGAGAACTCAACGCTCTCATAAGGCATTTGCTATTCACCCCGAATTTAGAGCCATAGTTTATAGGCACAGAGAGTGCCCGGATAAGCGCTTCACATGACAAAAGCCTCTTGAAGCCAAGTATCCCTTTTCAGCTGATCTGAAAACAAAATTGGGCTGAATCTCCGGCAGTAGATCCCCCCCCCAGTATCCCGCCTAGCATCCAAAACTCTCCTGTCCGTGCCGGATGGCTCATTAATCAAAAATCCCGCGGACCGTCAGATAGAAAGTTTGGCTCGCTCTGTCTTTGAAGCCTCAAGTTCCGCTCTCTATCCATCCTTTGCCGCAGCATGGGTAGCTAAGGCTATGGTCTTCTGGTTAGAGACCTTAGCTAATTCACTTCGGAACAGTAACCTTCCTCCAGAAGTGGCACACCTTGCCAACCAGGCAGGCGATTACCTGGTACATGCATCCTTGGATGCAGCCGGATGTGCTGCTCAGTCAGCAGCCAATGCCATCTCTATCAGAAGGTCATTATGGCTCAGAGAGTGGAAGGTGGACTCTGCTTCAGAAAGTCTCTCGCTCTCACGTCCCTTCCTTATCAAAGCAGCCGCTTATTGGGAAAAGCTGGATCAGATCATTTTCGATACTGTGGGAGAAAAGCGTAAATTCCTTCCCCAACAGAGACTTAGATGTCCCTTTCGGAGACAGCAACAAATCCGTTTCCGTTTCTCTCCACTCCAAGCTAGGCCACTACCACTTCTTCATTCAGTAAAGGACATTCTCCACGAAGAGATGGAGGTACTCGGGTCTCGTCCAGACCTAACCACCATTGGTAGTCTCGACCTAGTCAAGACCTAAAGGACCTAGGTCCCAGAGATCTTCCTCACGCTGATTATCACCGCTATCCGATTGACATCGGCAGAGTAGGCGGCCGCCTACTTCTTTCGTCAGGTATGGCTTTCCTTCATCTCCCAACGAGTGAGTCAGAGATCTGGTGTCATCCGGATACAAAATCGACTTTGCTGCGTGCCCCCCTTCACGTTTCTTTCCCTCTTGTCATGCTTTCTCCCGGACCATAGACGCATTGCGTCACAATGGCGTCATTGTCCCCGTCCTAGAAAGCAAAAGGTTTCACGGTTTGTATTCAAACCTTTTTGTCATCCCAAAGACGGACAGAAAAGTGAGACCTATACTAGACCTCAAACTTCTTAACAAGTTTGTCAAGGTCCGCCATTTCCACATGGAATTTCTGCATTCAATTAACACTTCCCTGGCAGAAGGGGAATTCTTGTCCTCAATCGACATCCGAGACGCTTGTACATTCCAATTTTTCCCCCTCACCAGAGATTCTTGCGCTTCGCCATTCGCGACCATCATTTCCAATTCACGGCCGTGCCCTTCGGCCTTGCTACTGCCCCCAGAGTGTTCACAAAGGTCATGGCGGCCGTCATGTCCATCCTGCACTCTCGGGGTGTGGTCTTCTTGCCCTATCTGGACGACCTGTCGATCAAAGGTCCGTCCTTCCACGACTGCGCGGAGTCCGTTTCGATTACTTGCGATACCCTTTCTCGCCTGGGCTGGCTGATAAACTTAAGCAAATCCTCCCCGGTCCCAGCCCAGTAGATTTAGTTTGTTGGAATGTTTCTGGATTCGTCTCAGGGGTTGGTAACTCTCCCTCCAGACGAAGTCTTAGCCATTCAACGAGGAGCCTGAGCGCTTCGTCAGTCTTGCCCTCACTCCATCCGGTTTGCAATGAGGGTACAAGGAAAGATGGTGGCTGCGATGGAAGCAGTTCCCTTTTCGCAACTGCACCTTCGTCCCCTACAACATGCCCTTCTGGCAGTTTGGGACAGAAACATTTATCCGCTTATCCCTGCAGGTCAGACAGACTCTCAGGTGGTGGACATTGAACCCTTCCCTCAACCGGGGAAAGTCTTTTCTACCCGTTCTATGGCTAGTAGTGACTACCGATGCCAGTCTTTCGGGCTGGGGAGCAGTCTTCCGCCACCACACTGCCCAGGGCTGCTGGTCAATTCAGGAATCGAAGCTACCGATCAACGTTCTGGAGATCTGTGCTATTCGACTGGCCCTGCAGCACTTCCATCATCTTCTGGCAGGTCACCACATCTGTATCCAGTCAGACAACGCCACGGCTGCGGCATACATCAATCATCAGGGGGGTACCCGCAGAAGGGTGGCCATGTCCGAGGTAACTCGCATCCTTCGATGGGCAGAGAACAAGCACTCGGTGATCTCAGCAGTGCACATTCCAGGAGTGGAAAACTGGACAGCGGACTTCCACAGCCGCCAGGGTCTCACTTCGGGGGAGTGGGATATCCATCCGGAAGTCTTCTCCCAGATCTGTCTTAGCTGGTGGATCCCAGATGTGGACCTCATGGCGTTCAGACTGAATGCCAAGGTACCCCAGTTTATAGCGAGGTCTTGAGATCCAAGAGCCATCGGTGTCGTCTCTCTGGTTCTTTCATGGCGCCAATTCCACCTTCTGTTCATTTTTCCTCCTCTACTGTTACTCCCTAGAGCAGAGGTCCCCTATGTTTCTGACCTTGAGAGCCACATCCAGCCTTGAGAGAGGGTCGTGAGCCACATTCAGCTCCCACCCCCCTCACAATAGTGGCAACCAAAGCCCCCATTACTGGCATAATGGTTAACCAAAGCTTTTCCACAAAAATCACGCCAAAGCAGTATACTAAGATCCTGGGGTTCCCACAATACCCCATTCAGTATTCTCCTATAAAGCACTCCCAAGACACTGTCACATCCAGCTTCAAACATCTCCTCTGACAGGTGGTATCATCGTGTCTCCAGCGTACCATACTTAAATCATCTCAAAACCCCTAAGACCAGTATATGTGCGTCCAGATCTGCTCTTCTGTGCAGGGCTGCTCACAAAATTCACCATTTTCAGATTTGCTCTTCATACCTGTTTGCTAGAGTTGGAGCTAATTCACCAAGCTGACAGACAGCTGCGAGCCACAATTCATGGGACCGCGAGCCACATGTGGCTCCCGAGCTACAGGTTGGGGACCCCTGCCCTAGAGTAATCAGGAAAATCAAGGCGGAAGGAGTACCAGTGATCGTGGCAGCTCCCGATTGGCCTCGCCACGCGTGGTTCGCAGAGCTGGTACGCCTCGTTGTCGACATACCATGGAGACTGCCAGATCTGCTTTCCCAGGGCCCCATCTACCACCAGAACTCAGGGGCCCTGAGTTTAACGGTGTGGCCGTTGAACCCTGGGTCTTAATCCAGGCAGGGTTTTCCCAACAGGTAATTTCCACCATGGATAGTGCCCGTAAACCTTCATCGGTACGCATCTATCATCGTACCTGGAAGACATTTTTTGCTTGGTGCTAGGATCATGGTCTTTCTCCTCTTGTCTTCAGTTCCCACCATTTTAGAGTTCCTACAGGCCGGTCTGGACTCCAGGCTGGCACTCTGCTCTCTCAAAGGCCAAATCTCCGCTCTATCGATCTAATTTCAGAGACTCATCGCTTCAAGACTTCAGGTTAAGACTTTTCTTCAGGGAGTGTCACATGTCGCTCCTCCCTATTGCATGCCTTTAGAGCCTTGGGGCCGCTTCAGGACATTTCGCTGGTATTTCTGTCCTGGAAAGTTGCCTTCCTTGTGGTGATCACATTGATCAGAATGGTTTTGGAATCAGCCGCCTTATCCTGCTGTGTGCCTTTCCTTCTCTTCCATCAGGACAAGGTTGTCCTCGGGCCGTCCCCGTCCTTTTTGCCAAAGGTCATTTCGTCATTCCATCTTGAGGACATTGTTCTTACTTCCTTTTGTCCGGCTCCTATTCACAGAGTTGAAAGAGCTCTCCACACTCTGGACCTGGTCAGAGCTCTGCGAAGGTACGTCTCAAGGATGGCATCTTTCAGAAGAACAGATGCTTTGTTCGTTCTCCTGGAAGGTCACAGGAAGGGTCTTGCCGCTTCTAAGGCCACGATAGCCAGGTGGATTCGTTTCACCATCCAGGAGTCACACCGACTCAGAAGACAGCCCATCCCAGCGGGGATCACAGCACACTCCACTCAGGCGATGGGGGCTTCTTGGGCCATTCAGCATCGGGCGACAGCGGAGCAGGTCTGTAAAGCTGTGACTTGGTCCAGTCTACATACCGCAAAGCACTATAATATTCACTTTCAGGCTTCAGCGGATGCGAATCTGGGTAGAAGAATTCTGCAGGCAGCGGTGGTGCACATTTAGGCAGTTGTTGCATGAAGCCTAATCTTTTGTGGTGTTTTCCCACCCAGGAACTGCTTTGGGACGTCCCATGGTCTGTGTCCCCCCCCATCCCCAATGAGGCGAAGGGGATAAAGGGATTTTTATGTACTCACTGTAAAATCCTTTTCTCCGAGCCACTCATTGGGGGACACAGCACCCACCCTGTCAGCCTATAGGTTTATATGGCTTTTGCCTGTTCTTTTTAAGTTGACATGTTGTGCTCTTCTATGTTGTTACTATTTGTTCCTACTGCTTTTGCGCCGAACTGTCTTTGGGAGCCAGGGTGAGGGTGTATAATGCAGAGGAGGAGCTAACTTTTTTGTGTAACTTAGTGTCAGCCTCCTAGTGGCAAGCAGCATACAAACCATGGTCTGTGTCCCTCAATGAGTAGCTCGGAGAAAAGGATTTTACAGTGAGTACACAAAAATCCCTGTTTTTCGGTCACCGCAACAACGCAAAATGCAATAGGTGCTCAAAACATAACTACCCCAAAGTGATGTCAATAAAAAATGTCATCTCAGTATGCAAAAACAATCCCTCACACGGTTCCATATCCCAAAAATTGAAAAAGTCATGGCTGGTGGAAAATGGTGACACAAGCGAATTATTTTTTTATAACCACTTGATTGAAATAAAACTATGCAGACATGACCTGGAGAATCATATTATCAGGTAATTTTTACGATAAAATGAATGTTGTAAATAAAAAAATAAAAAAAAACTGTGGAAATGCGTTTTTTGTTTTTATTTTGTTGCTCTTGCATTTTTCCTGCTTTTCTAGCACGTCATCTGATACACTGAATTGTCATTCAAAAGTACAATTCTGCCTGTGAAACTGAAGCCATGACATGGCTAGATCAATGAAAAAATAAGTTATGGCTCTTTGGCCGACTTTGCATGTGTTATTCAGCATTTTTATCGGGTATTTAATATTCAGTTTAACATTTTCATCTCCTCCTGTTTGTATCTGGTAATTTGTCAGCCCGTCCCATTCATTAGTTGTAATAAAATGGTTATCTAAAATCACTTATGTGTTTCAGGGGACAAAGGCAGCGCTCTCTACGTATCGCCAGAACATGTCAGCAAGACATCAAAGCTCTCTGGTCTGAAGGTTTGTCCATATAGTCCTTCTGGAGCCAGCACAGGAACACTCCCTACCTCACTCAATTTCTGTAAATCTCCGAAGCAGTTTAAAACCATGTGCCATAGACCGCTATCCCCAGGTTAGAGAGCATGTCTATGTGGATGTAAATGTTGGGCCCTCACTTTCTCACCCAGCTAAATCTTACAAACCTTTTCCTTACAGGGGAATCTTATTCTTCCGATCCTCATTGCTATTCTGACCCCAGTGCTCCTCCAAACAGCCCAACGGAGCTCTCGTCACAGCAGCCAACATCTCACATTCCTCCGCCTCCACACCTTTCATCAAGTAACTCTTCAGCTCCTTCCTCAACAACAGGCCTCTCTTTTCATACACCACCATCTAAAGCCACTGTCTCCGCCACGTCCGGAGCTCACAGAGGTAGTCACTTAACAGAGTCCAGTCCATCTCTTCCGAAAGTCAATCCACCTCCACCACCACTATCTGCCTGTAGCCATCCCTGCAATGGGCATTGTAGTGGCACAAATGCACTTCAAGGAAACTCCCCGGGGACCACTAACAGGTATATTGGTGAAGGGTACACAAAATCGACCTTGTGAATGCTACCTTTATATATGTGTACTCACACTTGTGATATTCAATGTGATGAACCATACACACACTCTTTATAAATTAATAAACTCCACTAAAAAAATTGTGTTTTTCATTTATTATTGTGCTGTTCACATCTGTGTTAAAGACATCTGCATTGCAGATTTCTTAAAATTTTACATGAAATACATAAAACACCTATTTTTCCCACCAAAAGCGTATTGCTTTCCTTCTAAGTGGCGGCCAAAGCGCAAATGTGAACATGGCCTGAGCTGAATGGGGGAAAAAACAGTGGTTCTGTTTCACTGAAGATTTTATCCTTCATGTTTTAGAGACACAACATGCAGAGGACACAAATGTTCGAATGTGTCAAACTGTTTGGCCACGCAACCCTGTGAAGCGGACGAGGGGCTAGGTGAAGACGAAGACAGTGGTTCAGAGCGCAGTTCATGCACTTCTTCCTCCACAAACCAGAGAGACGGCAAATTCTGTGACTGCTGCTACTGCGAGTTTTTTGGCCACAACACAGTAAGAAAGATACACATTTGTTATTTCTCCTTATTAAGATAAAATTATGCAAAATTCTAATTCTTTTCCCTCCACTTGGGTTATGCAGTTTTAGATGGATGTGCACTTAGGCCTTATTCACATATTGTGCGTCATGTTAGTGGTAACATTTCTAAGATGTGACTTCAGTTTATGAAATAAACCGTAATTTGGCAAAAAGTTTGAAAATTTTGAAATTTTCAAACTTTTAATTTTTGTGCCCTTAAATCAGAGACTGGTGTCACACAAAATGGTTAATTAATAACATTTCCCAAACGTCAAATTTACATCAGCACAATTTTGGAAACATCTTTTTTTGTTAGGAAGTTATAAGGGTTAAAGGTTTACCAACGATTTCTCATTTTTCCAACTAAATTTACAAAACCATTTTATTTTCTTCTTGGGGGTCAATATAACAGAAAATACCCTAAAGTGACACCATTTGAAAAACTGCACCCCTCAAGGTACGCAAAACCACAATCAAAAAGTTTATTAACCCTTCAGGTGTTTCATGAAAGCTAAAGCAATGTGGAAGGAAAAAATGAACATTTTACTTATCACAAAAAATTTACTTTGAACCACATTTTTTATTTTGACAAGGGTATCAGGAGAAAATGGACCACAAAATATGTTGTGCAATTTCGAGTACGCCAAAACCCTGCATGTGGGGAAAGCCACTGTTTGGGTGCATGGCAGGGCTCAGAAGGGAGGGAGCACCGTTTGACTTTTTGAACACAAAATTGGTTGGAATCTGTGGTGGCCTGATGTACCTAAACAGTGGAACCTCCCAATTCTAACTCCAACCCTAACACACCCGTAATCCCAACCCTAATCAGAAGCCTAACCATAATCCCAACCATAACCTAACCGTAATCCCAACCCCAACTCTAATCCCAACCCCAACTCTAATCCCAACCCTAACTCTAATCCCAACCCTAACTCTAATCCCAACCCTAAGGGCTTGTTCACACTTTGCAGATTTTGCTGCGGATTTTTCCGCAGCGGATTTAGAAAAACCGCAGTGCAAAACCGCTGCGGTTTTCACTGCGGATTTTCCTGCGGTTTCTTCTGCGGATTCCTCTGCGGGTTTTCAACAGCACTTTCCTATTGGTGCATGTTGAAAACCGCTGCGGAATCCGCAGAAAGAAGTGACATGCTCCTTCTTTTTTTCCGCAGAAATTCCGCGCGGTTTTTAAAGGGATTTTCCGCAATGTGGGCACAGCGGTTTTTGTTTTCCATAGGGTAACATTGTACTGTACCCTGCATGGAAAACTGCTGCGGATCCGCAGCGTCAAAGCCGCTACGGATCCGCAGCAAAAACCGCAAAGTGTGAACATAGCCTAACTCTAATCCCAACCCTAACCACTTTAGCCCAACCCTAATGGAAAAATGGAAATAAACACGGTACATTTTTTTATTTTATTTATTGATATACCTAACTAAGGGGGTGATAAAGGGAGGGTTGATTTACTATTTTTTATTTTGATCATTGTGATACGGTCTATCACAGTGATCAAAATGAACCAATAGGAAAAATGTCCTATTGTTGCTGGGTGCTGGCCGGCAGATCTCTGCACATGCGCCCGCCATTTTCTTCCCAGAAGAAGATGCTGCTGGCTGGGGCACGTCACGGGTGGATACAGGGACACTGGAGGTACCGGGGAGGAATCAGGGGACCCCATTTCTCTCTCCTCTGATGTGCGATCACATCAGAGGAGAGACAAATTAAATGGGGAAATCAGACTTTTTTTTGCGGTTGCCGTTATTACGTTAATAACGGCGATCGCAACACTGGGGTCATTAAAAACCGACCGCAATCATGTTCTCTGGGGTCTCCGCTACCCCTGGTAGCAGAGACCCTGGAGAAATTCCAATGCTGGGGTGCGCTATACTCTTATTTCTCAGCGCTGAGGAAGAAGTACCCTTAACTGCCGTCTTTATCTAAATAAAAAAATAATAATAATAAAAGTACACATATTTAGTATCGCCGCGTCCGTAACGACCCAACCTATAAAACTGTCCCACTAGTTAGCCCCTTCAGTGAACACCGTAGGCAAAAAAAGCAGAGGCAAAAAACAACGCTTTATTATCATACCGCCGAACAAAAAGTGGAATAACACGCGATCAAAAAAACGGATATAGACTTGTTGTGGAGTGGGGATATCGCGTGGAGGTCAGACTCGAGGTACGGCGGCGAATTAGTAGTTAGCGTAGATACAGCTCTAATTCAAGTGTTCTGGTTTTCTAAGTTTTTTCTATTTACACAATTTCATGTGTTACTATTGATCCAACAGCTTTAATAATCATAATATAACGTTGGTTATAGATGAGAGCTGTATTTTATTTGAAGCTTAATAATACGCAGTTTATATGTATTATATTTTATGTTCGACATTCTTGGATGCAAAATGTTTGTAACACTACTATTTTGTTGTTAATAAACGAATAAAAAAAAAAAAAAAGACGGATATAAATAACCATGGTACCGCTGAAAACGTCATCTTGTCCCGGAAAAAACGAGCCGCCATACAGCGTCATCAAAGAAAAAATCAAAAAGTTATAGTCCTCAGAATAAAGCGATGCCAAAATAATTATTTATTCTATAAAATAGTTTTTATCGTATAAAAGCGCCAAAACATAAAAAATGATATAAATGAGGTATCGCTGTAATCGTACTGACCCGAAGAATAAAACTGCTTTATCAATTTTACCAAACGTGGAACGGTATAAACGCCTCCCCCAAAAGAAATTCATGAATAACTGTTTTTTTGTCATTCTGCCTCACAAAAATCGGAATAAAAAGCGATCAAAAACTGTCATGTGTCCGAAAATGTTACCAATAAAAACGTCTAATCGTCCCGCAAAAAACAAGACCTCACATGACTCTGTGGACCAAAATATGGAAAAATTATAGGTCTCAAAATGTGGAGACGCAAAAACTTTTTTGCTATAAAAAGCATCTTTTAGTGTGTGACAGCTGCCAATCATAAAAATCCGCTGTAAAAAATGCTATAAAAGTAAATCAAACCCCCCTTCATCACCCCCTTAGTTAGGGAAAAATAATAAAATTAAAACTAATAGATTTATTTATATTTTCCCATTAGGGTTAGGGCTAGGGTTGGGGCTAAAGTTAGGTTAGGGTTGGGGCTAAAGTTAGGGTTAGGGTTTGGATTACATTTACGGTTGGGATTAGGGTTGGGATTAGAGTTAGGGGTGTGTCAGGGTTAGGGGTGTGGTTAGGGTTACCGTTGGGATTAGGGTTATGGGTGTGTTTGGATTAGGGTTTCAGTTAGAATTGGCAGGTTTCCACTGTTTAGGCACATCAGGGGCGCTCCAAACGCGACAAGGCGTCCGATCTCAACTCCAGCCAATTCTGCATTGAAAAAGTAAAACAGTGCTCCTTCCCTTCCGAGCTTTCCCGTGCACCCAAACAGGGGTTTACCCCAACATATGGGGCATCAGCGTACTCGGGACAAATTGGACAACAACTTTTGGGGTCTAAGTTCTCTTGTAACCCTTGGGAAAATATAAATTTGGGGGGCTAAAAATCATTTTTGTGGGGAAAAAAAAAAGATTTTTTATTTTCACGGCTCTGCGTTGTAAACTGTAATGAAACACTTGGGGGTTCAAAGTTCTCACAACACATCTAGATAAGTTCCTTGGGAGGTCTAGTTTCCAATATGGGGTCACTTATGGGGGGTTTCTACTGTTTGGGTACATCAGGGGCTCTGCAAATGCAACGTGACGCCTGCAAACCAATCCATCTAAGTCTGCATTCCAAATGGCGCTCCTTCCCTCCCGAGCTCTGCCATGCACCCAAACAGTGGTCCCCCCCCTTCCCCACATATGGGGTATCAGCGTACTCAGGACAAATTGGACAACAACTTTTGTGGTCCAATTTATCCTGTTACCCTTGTGAATATACAAAACTGGGAGCTAAAAAAATCATTTTTGTGAAGAAAAAAAAAAGAGTTTTTTTATTTTCACGGCTCTGCGTTCTAAACTGTAGTGAAACACTTGGGGGATCAAAGCTCTCAAAACACATCTAGATAAGTTCCTTAGGGGGTCTACTTTCCAAAATGGTGTCACTTGTGTGGGGTTTCAATGTTTAGGCACATCAGGGGCTCTCCAAACGCAACATGGTGTTCCATCTCAATTCCAGTCAATTTTGCATTGAAAAGTCAAATGGCGCTCCTTCCCTTCCGAGCTCTGCCATGCGCCCAAACAGTGGTTTACCCCCACATATAGGGTATCAGCGTACTCAGCACAAATTGTACAACAACTTTTGGGGTCCATTTTCTCCTGTTACCCTTGGTAAAATAAAACAAATTGGAGCTGAAATAAATTTTGTGTGAAAAAAAAGTTAAATGTTCATTTTTATTTAAACATTCCAAAAATTCCTGTGAAACACCTGAAGGGTTAATAAACTTCTTGAATGTGGTTTTGAGCACCTTGAGGGGTGCAGTTTTTAGAATGGTGTCACACTTGGGTATTTTCTATCGTATAGACCCCTCAAAATGACTTCAAATGAGATGTAGTCCCTAAAAAATAAATGGTGTTGTAAAAATGAGAAATTGCTGGTCAAATTTTAACCCTTATAACTCCCTGACAAAAAAAAATTTTGGTTCCTAAATTGTGCTGATGTAAAGTAGACATGTGGGAAATGTTACTTATTAAGTATTTTGTGTGACATATCTCTGTGATTTAAGGGCATAAAAATTCAAAGTTGGAAAATTGTGAAACTTTCAAAATTTTCGCCAAATTTCCGTTTTTTTCACAAATAAACCCAAGTTATATCGAATAAATTTTACCACTATCATGAAGTACAATATGTCACGAGAAAACAATGTCAGAATCGCCAAGATCCGTTGAAGCGTTCCAGAGTTATAACCTCATAAAGGGACAGTGGTCAGAATTGTGAAAATTGGCCCGGCCATTAACGTGCAAACCACCCTTGGGGGTAAAGGGGTAATCTAATATTATTGCAATATACACAAAATGTGCAATAAATGGGATGGATGCAGGTCTGATATCTTGAGAATGAAGCCATGAATGGAGTATTGATCCCTTCATTCTAGTCAGAAGTGAATTCTTGCCCGAATTCTGGAAATCGTTATTCTGAGATATTTATGGCATATTCCCTGGATACGCCTGAGATGTCGGAGATGGAAACACCAATTTAACAGCCTACATTATTGCGCTCCCCCTATGCCTGTAGATAGAATCGGTCCAAATTGGCATCATGACGCTGGGTCGCTTTGTTGTAGTTTTGGGGGGTTTTCTTGTGGGTTTTTTTTGCCTGTTTTAATCGAGAAACCGTTGTTCTGTATGTACATTAAGTATTTGCATACAATTTTTCCCCAAATTGAAACTTTTATATTGCTTATTTGGTAATATGGTTTCTATAGATATTTCACAAAAAAAAAGTATTGCCAAAAGTCTTATCACAAAAATACACACTTTTCTTTCATTCTTGTTATAAGTACTGGAAATAAAATTGTTAATTTGTATTCGTGCTCATGAGTATTTGGTGCGTTTTTGATGTAGTAGATTTTCTTCAGCTATTAAGTGAATAAAGGTACTTGTGTTTTTACATTTAGCTTTTGAAGCTGTTTCTTGTTAGTATGTCCTGTTTTAACCCCCTTAACGACCACCAATATGCATTAAAACGACGGCCTTATTCCCTAATCGTCATTTTAAAACCGCTATCAGGAATAAGTGTATAGCGCTCCCCAGAGTCCAAAAATTTACGGCGTGCCCACAAGAAAAATTGACATGTTAAACTTCTTCACGACCTTAGAAGTATCCATACGTTAGGTTGGGAGGTACTTCCTGACCTTGGACATATGAGTGTGACGCATTTTTGCACGCACAAGTGCTGTGCGATCTCCACTAGGTTGATATGACTATCTCCGCATTTAGAAGGCAAGGAGAGGGCGCTCCTTCTGCCCTCTGATCAAGGGAGCGCGACGCCATCGCGAGGGGCCAATTGTTGCCCTGGTGACCCAACGTTGTCTTGACGACATTGAGTCACCAGGGTGAACAAGTTAGTTAGATCATGCACAGTGCAATGCTCCTGCATATCTATGTTTTTATAGCTGCAGAGTGCTGAAAGAAAAAGTCCCCAAAAATTGTTAAAATATACAGTACATATTTTTTTAAATCTAATAAAATATTTGTAACCATACATTTTTATTTTTCCATAAACTTATTTAACAAAAAGTACACGTTACCTATGACTGTCTTACTAGTTAACCTCTTAAGTGAACACCGTAAAAAAAAAAAAAAAAAAAAAAAAACTGGGCAAAAAGTGATGTTTTTCCATCACACCACCAAACAAAAAGTTAGAACAGAACGCGATCACAGAGACAAATGCAAGTAAGTGGTACCGCTGAAAACGGCATGTTGTCCCTCAAAAAAACCTCTAGTAAAGCAATGCAAAAACAATTATTTTTCCTATGAAAGTTTTTTATTCTGTAAAAGTGCCAAAACACAAAAATATAAATGTGTATCGCTGTAATTAACCCAAAGAATTAAGCTGCCTCATAAATTTTACCTTACACACAGCAGCATAAAAAGATCCCTGAATTGCCATTTTTTGTTCATTCTGCCTCCCAGAAATTGTAATAGAAAGCGATAAAAAGTCATGTGCTCGAAAATGTACTCATAAAAACGTCACATCGTCCTGCAAAAACCAAGCCCTCACATGACTATCAGCAGAGGTATAAAAAATTATAGCTCTCAAAAAAAGCATCTTGTAGTGTGTGACCGCTGCCAAACATAAACAATATAAATCTGTAACTGCACCAATCGGAATAAAGTCACTTATACCGTGCGAGGAATGGCTTAAAAAATAAAACCAATTCCTCACCTGCTGTTGATTTGTTCATTCTGCCTCCCAAAAATAGCATTAAGGCTCGGCTCACATTTATCCAGCGCTGATTGCTTATACCAGGGTTTCCATTTAAATCTTTGAAATACGTGATGGAAGATTCCCTGTAATGAGGCAGATTGAGGCACTGTAGACTCCATCCGGCCAATGATCCTGCAGTTTCTGTCTTATTAGGTGTGCGTAAAGTGCTGTCAACCTTAGTTTTGTGCATTTCTGAAAAGGAGAATGCTGAACAGAGGCCAGACGGAGTCCAGAGTAACTATGCTGCCTCATTATAGTGAGTTGATTCCTTGAGGGTTTTATCTCAATCACGTCACTCTGAGATTTAGATGGAAACCCCGGTGTAGAGTATCGGATAAATGTGATCCCAGTTATTATGTTAAATGTTCCCAGCAACAAAAGCAAGTCCCCCACTCAGGTCCGTCATGTGTTAACAGAAATATAGGGGGCGTTCACGTTACTGGTTGTACAAAGGCTCTGGAAAAGTGCTATGGCTTCTCGCCGCACAGTGTGTCTAAATCACATTTAGAGTTCACATGTTTGGCATTTCTGTAGCATTGAGAGCCCACCTAATTTATGGGTGCATGTCCCCAGAAGCACGAGCCAGACATAACGTACTGGGCCCTACAATGTATTGGCACTGCCATAGCAGATTTGCCCCGTTTATGGAGTCTGCAAACTATTCTAAGAAAATATGTGCGCCAGGAGGCAAATAGCTCTCCGTCCCTCTTGAGTCTCGCCTTATGGCTAAGGGTTTGTTTCCAAATTCTGAAAACTCTGCGGGTTTGACGCTGCGTTCATCCGCAGCGTCAAGCCCGCAGCGGCCAGATGTTGCAGCATCTTATTACTTATTCTCAAATAAGTATTTAAAACATTTTAATTTTTCAAAGTATTAAAAGAAAAACACAAAACTCAAATCCATCATTTTTTTTCACCCCTTTAAAAATAGAGATTTAAGAAATAAACCAATTATTCTACAGGGTGGGCCATTTATATGGATACACCTAAATAAAATGGGAATGGTTGGTGATATCAACTTCCTGTTTGTGGCACATTAGTATATGGATGGGGGGGAAACTTTTCAAGATGGGTGGTGACCATGGCGGCCATTTTGAAGTTGGCCATTTTGGATCCAACTTTATTTTTTTCAATGGGAAGAGGGTCATGTGACACATCAAACTTATTAAGAATTTCACAAGAAAAACAATGGTGTGCTTGGTTTTAACGTAACTTTATTCTTTCATGAGTTATTTACATGTTTATGACCACTTATAAAATGTGTTCAAAATGCTGCTCATTGTGTTGGAGTGTCAGTGCAACCCTCTTCTCCTACTCTTGAGACACTGATAGCAACACTGCAGAAGAAATGCTAGCGCAGGCTTACAGTATCCGTTGTTTCAGATGCTGCACATCTCGCACCTTCGCAGCATAGACAATTGCCTTCAGATGACCCCTTCATCTGAAACAATGGATACTGGAAGCCTGTGCTAGCATGTCTTCTGCGGCGTTGCTATCAGTGTGTCAAGAGTGTATCTGAGCACTTAGTTTGGGCTTTCCATCTAAATCTCCGAGTGACATGACAGATGAAACCCCCGATGGATTCATTCACTATAATGAGGCAGCAGAGTTACTCTGGACTCCCTCTGGCCTCTGTTCAGCAGTTTTCTTCTTTTCAGAGGTGCATAAAACTGTAGCAGACCTCGCTTTTATGCACTTCTAAAAAGACAGACAACGCCAGATAGGCCAAACAGTCCAGTGTCTCCATCTGTCTCATTATAAGGAATCTTCCACCGAGGGTTCCTTCTGAATCACCTATTTCAGAGATTTAGGCCTCTGTCTCACTTCCGTTTATACAATCTCCACCGGATCCGTCAAAATGTTGAAAAGACTGATCCTGTGCTGATTGTAAAAAACGGATGCACTGGAGCAGTTTTTTTGACGATTCCAGTGCATCCAAGAAGGCTATGTGCACACATTGTGTATGCGTCTTCGCCGCGGTTTTTCGCTGCCAAAACGCATACACAACACAACCCATGATAAAAAAAAAAAAATCGTGATATTCTTACCTTCCGGTATCCCGCGCAGCCCCTGCAGCCTTCCCAATGATCGTGATGCCGCCGGCAGCTCCAGTTCCCAGTGATGCATAGCGTGACAATGACCTGTGACGATGTAGCGGTCTCGTGTCACTGGGAACAGGAGCTGCCGGCAGCATCGCGAGCATCAGGGGGGGGGGCGGGAAGGCTGCGGGGGCCGCGCGGGACACTGGAAGGTAAGAATATCACGATTTTTTTATTTCTTTTTTAAAATTATTTTTAACATTATATCTTTTTACTATTGATGCTGCATAGGCAGCATCAATAGTAAAAAGAGCGAGAGAGAGCACATGCTCAGTTTGAAAAGACTGCATCCGTTGCTGGATTCCTGCTTTTCACAGCGACGGATCCTTCGCCCATAGGCTTCCAATATAGCCAACGAAGGGCAGCGCCGGATCCGTCGCTGAGCGATTTTCCTACGTGCAGAAAAAAACGTTCCTCTGTACGTTTTCTCTGCCCAACGGACAGCAATTTTACGACTGATCCAGCGCACGACGGATGAAACATGTGGCAATCCGTCACTAATACAAGTCTATGAGAAAAAAACGATCCAGCAGCACCATTTGCTGGATCTGTTTTTTTTTCACAAAACGACGGATTGTGACGGAAAAAGAAAGACGGAAGTGTTAATGAGGCCTTACACGGAAACCCCGGTGTAAGCGCTCATCATAAAGTGCAGGATAAGTGTGAGCTGAGCCTTACTGCAATCTTTAGGAGGCAGAATGAAAAAATCAACAACAGTTGAAGAATTGGATTTATTTTAGTTAGTTTTTACGCCTTTTCTTGTGCGGTATAAGTGATTATACGACTTTATGCTTCGGATCGGTTCTATCACAGAAATATCAGATTTATATTGGGTTTTTATATGTGGCTGCTGTCACACACTAAGACTCTCTTTATTGCAACAACTAGTTTTTGCTTCACCATATTTTGAGAGCTATAATTTTTCCATATTTCCAGGACGTCATCCTGACAGCACTATGGAGGACGTCCTCCTCCCCCTTGCTGGGACAGGAAACACACGAGAGTTCAAAAGGTCCGGTCCCACCCCCATTCCTCAGTGTTTTTCCTGTCCCTGCAAGGGACACATGAGAGAAGCTGCGCGGCTTACCGGAGCTCAGGGGGATCGTGCGGCTTGCCAGATCCTTCCCCCTGTCAAGAGGCTCAGGGCAGAAACCCTCCAGAGGGGGGTCCCTCTGCTCCAAAGACCAGCGGCCGCTCCTCCCGGTGGGAGGGCTCTCGGCTGCGGACGCGGTCCCCGAGGTCGGCAGCCTCCATACGGCGTGGTACGCCGGGCTCTGACTCTTCCGGCGGAAGTTCCGGGGTCCGCGTCACTTCCGGTTTGCGCCATTCGTTGCCGGCACTTCCGGTAACACTGGAGATACAGGGGAGGCGTGCGCTCCAGCAGGAACTCAGGAATTGCAGCGCTCAGCAGAACGCTGACAGCCGCAAGGAGCACCGATAATCCGGAGCCATGGAAGGCATGCCACCTGAGGATGGGGTAAGTGCGCAGAGCGCAAACTCACCCTGCACCCTGGTAGTAAGAACCACCCTGTTATTTTCCCTATCTTATATTGTTTAAGGATAAGGGAACTCCAGCGGTCCCCCCTTGTCAAGTTAAGAAGTCTGGAAAGGCTTCTGGGAAGTCCAGTAGATGTCCGTTATGCAGTACAAAGCTCCCGGACACTCATGGCAAGACCTTATGTGCAGATTGCACATCTAAGGTTATGAGAGAAGAGCAGCCCTCCCTATTGTCTGAGATGAGGTCCTTAATAAGAGAAGAGGTCCAAGCTTCTCTGGCCACCATGGTGGAAAAGTCCAGCCCTATGCCCAGCCGAAAAAGGGCCAGACGGGAGCTGGATTATAGTTCTGTCGACAGGTCTGACTCTGAAGACCTTGTCTCTGAAGAGGAGGGCGAGCTTCCATCTGGAAGCCAGGAGCATCAAAGGAAGTACCTGTTCCAGGCGGAGGACACGAACGAGCTGGTGCAGGCGGTGCGATGCACCATGCAAGTAGAGGAGTCATCTAAGCCGCAATCCAGGCAGGACCTGATGTTTGGGGGACTTATGTCGCGTCGGCAGACCGTCTTCCCAGTGAGCGAACATATCAAGGGTATGGTACTTGAAGAATGGAAGGAGGCAGAATGTCGGCTGACTCTGTCTAAAGACTTTAAGGCGCGCCTACCCTTTGAGCCGGATGATGTAAAACTATGGGATGAGATACCCAAGGTGGATGTCCCGGTGGCAAAGGTCGCAAAGAAGACAGCTATTCCATTCGAGGACTCATCAAGCTTGCGCGATCCGATGGATAGAAAGGCGGACATATTGCTAAAAAGAGCCTGGGAGTCCTCGGCGGCTCTAATTAAGACCAACATTGCGGCTACCTCGGTAGCCCGGTCTATGCACCTTTGGATGGGTCAATTAGAGGAGCATCTTTCTAATAAGACCCCAAGGTCAGAGATCCTAAACTCCCTCCCCATAATGAAATCGGCTACTGCCTTTCTATCTGACATGACTGCTGAGTCAGTCAGATTTTCAGCCAGAAACGGATCATTGTCTAATGCGGCTAGAAGGGCAGTCTGGCTAAGGTCTTGGTCGGGGGATAACGCGTCCAAAACTAAATTATGCTCAATTCCCTTCTCAGGCGCAAGGGTGTTTGGGCCTTCCCTCGACACTATATTAGAGTCGGCTTCGGATGAGAAAAAAGGGTTCCCAGAGGACAAGCCTAAGAGGCCTCAGTCCTTTCAGAGAGGGTTTCCCTTTAGAAGACAGTCCGACTACAGGTCCGACTTCAGAGGGGGGAGGTCCAATAGAGGCTTTAATAGGGGTTCCACGGCAGTAAGAACAAAAGTTTCTTCTTCAGCCCCTCCTCTAAGTCTAAATCACAATGACGCCACTCTTATAGGGGGAAGGCTTCGCCACTTCGCGGTAAACTGGAGCAGAGTCACGCAGAATCAATGGGTCCTTCGCACGGTGTCAGAGGGCTACAGTATAGAGTTCTACTCCCCTCCACCAGACAGGTACATCGTACCCACGGTGTTCATGCAAGACTCTCCCATGTTAAAAGACTCAATGGACATGCTTTCCTCAAAAGTCATAATACCAGTACCACCGATAGAAGTAGGCCAGGGTCACTACTCCTCCCTGTTCTCCATAGCAAAACCGTCAGGCGACTCACGCACAATCATAAATTTGAAACCTCTGAATGCCTGGGTCAAATACAAGAGGTTTCGTATGGTGTCGATCCGTTCTGCAATCCTCCTCATAGATCAGAACGCGGTAATGTGCACTCTCGATTTGAAGAGTGCCTATTACCAGGTCCCTATCCACCATCTATCTCAGAGGCTTCTGAGGTTCGCGGTAGTTCTGCCGTCCGGGACCTGTCACTACCAGTTCCAGTGCCTGCCGTTTGGACTTGCCTCAGCACCTCGCTTGTTTACAAAGCTGGTGTCAGAGATAGTGGCTTTCCTAAGAAACCAAGGGATTATAATAGTCCCTTATCTCGACGACTTTCTTCTGATAGCAAGAACGCCAGAGATCCTATCGGATCACAGGAACCGGACCATCACGGTAATGGAACACTTGGGATGGATCATCAACTGGCAGAAATCCGACCTGATTCCGGAACACAAAAAGGTCTTCCTGGGTGTCTGTCTGGATTCTGCAAACAGAATATCCCTACTTCCCGAATCCAAGCTGGAGACACTACAGATTCAGATCACACTCCTACTAGAACGCAGAGTCTCAATAAGGATGGCCATGAGAGTGCTAGGCCTAATGACGGCATGCATACCATGCGTGAGATGGGCACAGTTCCATTCAAGACCACTGCAGAGCTTAATCCTCTCCAGGTGGGACCGTCGTCAATCTTCTCTGGACAGTACTTTATATCTACCAGATCCAGTGCGAAGATCTCTCCTTTGGTGGACAGACCCAAAGAATCTAAGAATTGGGGTACTATGGACTATCGTTCCCTATGTAGTAGTTACTACAGACGCCAGCGCCTGGGGCTGGGGAGCTCACTTAGAAGGAAGGTTCCTCCAGGGACGATGGCCTCCAGACATCGCCGGCAACTCATCCAACTTAAGAGAGCTGTATGCTGTCTGGGAAGCCCTGAGAAGGAATCGTCACACTCTGGAGAATCATCATGTCAGGATATTGTCCGACAACGTGACAACTGTTTCCTTCCTAAAACACCAAGGAGGCCCAAGGCACCATCTTCTCCAGGAGCTGGCGGGGAGAATATTTCGCTGGGCAGAAAGGTCGGTCCTTTCCATCTCTGCAGTCCATCTAGAAGGCTCCCAGAATGTCATAGCAGATTACTTGAGCAGGAGAAGAGTGTTTGCAACAGAGTGGGAGCTCAACCAGGACATCTTCCAGGAACTGTGCCGGCGTTGGGGCACCCCCAGTATAGACCTCTTCGCAAACAGGAGAAACTCGAAGGTCTCAAGGTTCTTCTCGCTGAACCCGCGGGATCTGCCAGAAGAGATAGATGGTCTAAGTCAAGCTTGGACGGAGCCCCTCTCATATGCATTCCCTCCTCTAGCATTAATCCCGGCTGTTCTCAGGAAGATCAAGGAAGAACAGGCTCGAGTAATTTTGGTAGTTCCATACTGGCCAAGGAGTTGGTTCTCCCTTCTGGTAGACCTGGCGATCGAGAGTCCAGTGGAGCTCCCTCACAGACCAGACGTAATCCACCAGGGCCCAGTGTACCATCCGGACCCAGAGAAGCTACATCTCTCAGCCTGGATCCTGAAAGGAACATCCTGAAGGCAAGAGGCCTGTCTGACATGGTCATAACCACTATCAAGGCTAGCAGGAAGCCGGTCACGTCAACAATCTACTTGAAGATCTGGAGGCGTTTCTGTCTGGAGGGTGGCAGGTCTGAGGTTGCGGCAGGCACTCCCGACTTACCCAGAATTCTGCATTTTCTGCAAGCTGGGTTCGATAAGGGGCTCAGGCCAAGCACCTTGAAGGTGCAGATCTCGGCACTTAGCTCCTTCCTAGACTATCCTCTGGCAACTCACCCTTGGATAGTTAAATTTATTAGAGCCACCCAAAGATTGCGCCCCACCATTAGACAGTTATCTCCTCCCTGGGACCTTAACCTGGTCCTGAAATTCCTCTGCAAAAATAATTACGCATCGTCAGATAACATGTCCATTTCGGCCCTGACACGTAAAACGGAATTCCTGGTGGCGATCACCACGGCTAAGAGGGTGGGGTAATCCAAGCCCTGTGCACAAGGGACCCGTACCTCCAGATTAGGGACGATAGCGTGGTCCTTAAACTAGATCCCTCGTTCATTCCAAAAGTGGGAACTCTAAAAAATAGAAACCAGGAGATAGTGTTACCATCCTTTTGCTGTAACCCTTCTAATTCTAAAGAGGAAGCTCTGCATTCCCTTGATGTCAGACAGGCGGTCATTGACTACCTGTCAGCCACCAACTCATGGCGCATTGATCCAAATTTGTTTATTTTGTTTGGTGGTAAAAATAGGGGAAAAAAGGCCTCTAAGGCCTCCATTGCTCGATGGATCACATCTGTGATCTCCGAGGCCTATCAGTCGGAGGGCATCCCTCCTCCAAAGGGTCTTCATGCACACTCTACTAGAGGGATGGCTACTTCTTGGGCTGAGAGGGCAGGCGCCTCTCTAGAGCAGATTTGTAAGGCCGCTACATGGGCTAGTGCAAATACCTTCTGTAGGCATTATAAACTCGATGTCCGGTCAGCATACTGCATTCGGGAGAAAAGTTCTCCAAGCGGTAATCCCACCCTGAGGAGGTGCTTTGGTACTCTCCATAGTGCTGTCAGGCTGACGTCCTGGAAAATAGGTATTAAGCTTACCGTTAATTATGTTTCCAGGAGTCCATCCTGACAGCACGGGTAATTCCCTCCCTGTTAATATAACTATGCTTTGTAATATGAACCTGACATGCCTGTAGTATGTTTCTAACATATGATGTAATATGTTCCTAATATATGGTGTTATGTTTCTTTACCATTAAAATATTATTTTTTTGCATCTCCCTTGAGGCGGTTCTTGTTACAACACTGAGGAATGGGGGTGGGACCGGACCTTTTGAACTCTCGTGTGTTTCCTGTCCCAGCAAGGGGGAGGAGGACGTCCTCCATAGTGCTGTCAGGATGGACTCCTGGAAACATAATTAACGGTAAGCTTAATACCTATTTTCTGCCGAAAACCTTGTGACTGCTTACTTTTTGCTGGACGAGTTGACGATTTTTTTTTCTTGGTAGCATTTTCGGTTACATTGCGTTTTCTTGATCTTTCTATTCTGTTTTTCGGGTGGCAGAATGAACAAAAATCAGCAATATATGAGCGAAACCTCATTTATATAATGTTTTAATGTTTTGGCACTTTAACACAGTATAAACTATTTTATAGCAAAAATAATTATTTTTTTCATCTCCTTATTCTGAAAGATAAAACTTTTTTCCTGCTGATGGAGCTGTATGGCACTCTTTTTGTGTTTTTAGTCCACTGTTTGTTCAGTGATATGATGAAAAAGCATAATTTCTTGCCCTGTTTTTAAATTTTTTTTTTGTTACGGTGTTCACTAAAGGGGTTAACTAGTGGGACAGACAGTTTAATGTGGCAGGTCGTCCCACACATAAACTTTTATTTGTTACATAAGAATAAAGTACATCAGTTAGATAGATCTCTCATACACAAGTTTATATTACTTTTTTTTTTTTTTTAAATTCTTTACTTTGTCCTACTATCCTACTATGGGTCTTTCCCAGGCACAAGCCCCTTAGACTGTGCTCTGCGCATGGACTGAGGGGCTTGCCGTAGCCTGGTGACTGATGATGTCATGGCATCAATTTGGCCCACACAATGACTGTTAAAGTGTCAGAATCAGCTGACCCAGCGGCAATCGCATGCGCACTGCTTCTGTGCGTGCAGAATCGCTTGGACGTACTCAGTACTTCCAAGGTCCGTAATTACCAGACCATGACGTACTGAGTACGTCCAAAGTCGGGAAAGGGTTAAAGAGTAACCATCATTTTAACTTTTATTTCATAAATCAATAGTATATCTGAAAATAAGCCACTTTGTAATGAATCTTATCAGATATTTCTGCTTCTTTCTTAGTCAGGATTGATCATTTGCTTGCAGAATTCTCAGGTAAAATCTATTCAGTGAAGACCGACTTTCCCATCACTGAGATCGAACATGGCTGTTGCTGCTCATAAAGTTCTGTCTAAAGAGGAAGATGAGGGGGAGGGGCTAGAGGCCAGGCTCCTCCTTCCTCCTCCCCCTCCCACATGAGAAGGCAGTTGGTGCTGATAAGGTCCTATGTCAGTAAGGTAACTTTGTGTTCACTGAATACAGATTATTTTTTTCCGAACATTGATAATTTTGATAATGAATGAGATCAGTCCTGACTGAGAGAGAAGCAGATTTCTCTAATACGATATTTTGCTCGGTTTCTTATTTTCACGAGTGCTATTGATTTAGGAAGTAAAAAATGAAAACCGCGATTACCGTTGAGATGGTTGAACGGCAGCGATTGAAGCTATCTCTTGTCGCTGCTGATACAGGCAGTTGTCGACTATTTGGCTAAGCTGGCATCTACTGGGTATAGTGCAGGCTCTGTTCCTGGGCCCGCTCCATACACCCATACCTGACAGTCAAGAAGGGGTTAAGGTTAAAGACCCACAAACCAGTCTTCAGAAAACAAAATTAATAGTCTGTGGATGCAACCTACACCTGCAGCTTGCTACGATCTCCCGCCAAAGTTAGACAGGACCCTTGCTTTCACCATTTCTTTGAATATATACAGTTTGAAGTGAACCTAGTGACCTGGGTGAGCTGTAAATGTGAAAAGATGTACAAACTGAAAATCCTATTAATGTATTAATTTCTTGCTGTCCTTTTAAGCCTCCTCCAGCCCCAACTAGTCGAAATTACCCAGAGATGCGTGAGAAACTTCGATCCCGTCTAACCAAGAGGAAAGAAGAGGTACCACAGAAAAGGCATCTTGCTGGGGAGCAGGCCGTGGACCATCGTGACGTAGATGAACTCCTAGATTTTATCAACCGCACCGAACCGAAGAACGTTAGCAGCAACAAAGCAGCCAAGAGAGCGCGACACAAGTTAAAGAAAAAGGTAAAGGAGCGAAGAAGGGCTCATATAAGAGCGCAGCGTTACTTAACATTCTTAGAACTGGAAACCAATGACTTGACTTCTGCCCTTTTATTGACTGGTGTACTAGTTATGTCCTGTTCTTAGAGATCTGTATGCATTTGGATGTTAACCCTCAGCTCTCAACAAATGGTCTTCAGCATGCTACTTGCACTGTAGGGACAATGACTAGAACATTGTCCCCGGTTGGTAGGAGCATAATGTAGAAAGAGACCCTGATTGCAGTGATGTCTCTTACTGGGCTGGTTTTTTTTTTTTTTTTTTTTTAAGAAAAGCCCTGTTTTATCTGCTTCAGATCTCGCAATTCTCTAATGCGGAGCGCTGTATAACCCCACCCTCATCACTGGCAGATTTCTGCCTATGCACAGTGTACACACAAAGCTGCCAATCGGTGGTGTGGGTGCGGTTACACAGAGCTCATGAATATAAAGTATTACCTGTCAGCAGGTTTACTAGTCCTCTAATGATGATCTCCTGCTGATAAATCAGCGATTTTATCAAAGCCACACTGAGTAGACCAATAAATAATACATCACTGGAATCGGGGGGTCTCTGTCCCTACATTATGCTTCTCTCAGACTAGGTGGCAAAAACTTGCTGGCAGGTTCCCTTTTTAAAGATTCCAAATGGTTGTCTTGTAAAAAGGAAAAAAAAAAGTATATGGTAACTTCACACTGCATCTTTTTTATTTTTCACTGCACATACATTAACCTTTTAATGATCACCGATGTGCATTAAAATGACAGCTGCTAAGGGGCCTCATTCAGTCATCGTTTTTTTTTAAACTGTGATCGGGAATAAGTGTACAACACCCTACAGAGTCCAAAAATCTCTGGGGTCTCAGCTACCGGGGTAGCTGAGACTTTGGAGGACATGATTAGGACCAGATTTTTCCGTTCCTGATCATGTATTCCATGAATAACTGTGATCACGTTTTTTTTTTTTTTAAATTGTCTGCTATTAAAATAATTTTTTCTCTCTTCTGACATGATATATATGTCAGAGGAGAGAGAAATGATGTCCCCAAGCTCTGCTATCCCACGGGCCCTTCTGCTACATCCTCCCGGCTCTCCGCTTCCTCTTCCTGGAAAAAGATGGCAGGCGTAGTGCGCCTGCTGCGATTGGCCGGCAGCAGCAGATATTTTTCCTATTTGTTTCTTTTGATCACTATGATAGGGTCTATCGGTGATCAAAAGCCAATAATTAGTGTGTCATCCCCTTAGTCAGATTATTTTTTTTTTAAATTGATTTTATAATTTTTATCTCTTTCCTTCTTTGCCATTAGGGTTGGGGCTTGGGAGTTTTCAAAAGTAAAAAAATGACTATGACTAGTGTTAAGCGCAAGTGCTTGCTACTCGAGTTTACATCAGGTGCTAGTGCATGCACCAAGTGTCGCAGGTGCTCGAGTCTCCGCCCCGCATATTTGTGGCTGTTAGACAGCTGAAAAAACATGCGGGTGTTGCCTGCCTTACACAGGCAATCCCCACATGTTTTTTTGGGTGTCTAACGGCTGCAAAACATGCGGGGCGGAGACACAAGCATGTCGCTCGAGCACCCACGATACTCTGTGAATAGCGGAGCACCCAGTGCCAACTCAAGTACCAAGCACTTGCGCTCAACACCTAATGAAATATTCAATATGACGACCTAATGTTATCAAATTATGTAGTACCTTTTGGGTTCAAAATGCTCACTATACCCCTGAACAAAATCCTTGAGGGGGTGTAGTTTCCAAAATGGGGACAGTTGCTGTTTAGGCGCCTTAGGGGCCCTTTAAATCTACACTGCTCAAAAAATAAAGGGAACACTTAAACAACACAATGTACCTGTCAATCACACATCTGTGAAATCAACCTATCCATTTAGGAAGCAACACTGATTGTGAATCAATGTATCATGTTGTTGTGCAAATCAAACAGACAACAGGGAGAAATGATAGGCAATTAGCAAGACATCCCTATAAAGCGGTGGTTCAGCAGGTGGTGACCACAGACAATTCCTCTGTTCTCATCCTTTTTGACTTTTGTTTTGGTCACTTTTGCATTTTGGCATTGCTCTCACCCCTAAAGGTACAGTAGCGTGAGGTGGCGTCTACAACCCACAAGTTGCTCAGGTAGTGCAGCTCATCCAGGATGGCACAATAATGCGAGCTGTGGCAAGAAGGGTAGCTGTTTTTCAGCACAGGGTCCAGAGCATGGAGCAGATACTAGGAGACGTGGAGGGGGCCGTAGGAGGGCAACAACCCAGCTTCAGGACCAGCACACTGCAAAATGGCCTTCAGCAGGCCACTAACATCCATGTGTCTGCTCAAACTATCAGAAAAATATTTAGAATTGAGTCCTCAGTAGTTGATACCATTTAATGGCTAACTGAAAAGATGGTAACAAATTGCAAGCTTTCGAGGCTACACAGGTCTCTTCATCAGGCACAGACTAAAAGAAATTCTGGAGAATCACATATTTATGCACAACACATCACACAAAAAAAAACTGAAAAAAACATGGATAAGACAGGTGGCATGAAGCAGAATTACCATGAGTGATAAACAGTTGTGTCCATAAATATTGGACCAGTTCTTAGATAAGGAGTGTTTTATTGTCCTCTGATTGGGGTCTGGTTCTGTTTTAATGTTATGATCCGGTAGACAGAAATGTATTCATGAACACATCAGACTATACATGAAGGAAGCAAACAGACAACTTATGGTCACGCTACTACAAAAAATTGGAGTTGGATCCTACACAGGATTATTACAAGGAACTAAACAAGTTAGTATCTTGTCTGCCCGAAGAATCCATAAGAGCCGATGACCTGATACCAGGAAGTCCAAGAACAGGGACATTCTACATGCTTCCCAAAATCCACAAATCTGGAAATCCAGGAAGACCAATTATTTCATGTGTGGGCACCCTTACTGAGCAGGTATCTGGATGTGTAGAAGGTATTCTTAAACCACTGGTAAGAGATACACCCAGCTTCATTCAGGACACAACTGACCTACTGAATAAACTATCAGCAATAGGTCCTCTACCAGAAGGAACCATCCTGGCCACCATGGATGTGGAATCTTTGTACTCCAATATCCCACACCAGGATGAATTAAATGCCTGCAAATTCTTCCTGGAAAACAGGGACTGATGCTGATCCTGTGCTGAAACTCATAAAATTAATCTCCACCCTCAATTACTTTGAATTTGACAACAAGATATATCTACAGAAGACCGGCACAGAAATGGGAAGTAAAATAACGCCACAGTATGCAAATCTTTTCATGGCCAAACTTGAAAGCGACTTTTTGTCCTCATGTCCCATCAGGCCCCTGGCCTACTACCGCTACATTGATGATATTTTAATCATCTGGATGGAGTCTGAGCCACAGCTAAAGACGTTCCATGAACAGTTTAATCAATTTCATCCTACCATCAACTTGACACTCAACTACACCTGCACTGAAATTAACTTTTTGGACACCATCATTAAGCTGCAGAACAATGAAATAGAAACATCCCTGTATCAGAAGCCAATCGACTATCCAACATACCTTAAATGGGGCAGTTTCCATCCAAAACACATAAAAAACTCCATTGTCTACAGCCAAGCCATCAGATACAATCGTATATGTTCCAACCCAATGGATAGAGATGAACACCTTGGTCTCCTTAGAAAGACCTTTTTGAATCAGGGCTACCATCCAAGAACAATTCAAAACAAGATTACAAGAGCCACCAGAATATCAAGGAATCACCTCCTACATTACAAAGCTAAAGAAGAAAACAACCGGGTGCCTCTAGTGGTCACCTACAATCCAAATCTGGAGGTGCTAAGGGGAGCTGCACAGAAATTACAACCTTTACTACAAAAAGATGCCCGCTTACAATACATTTTTCCAGACCCCCCACTACTGTGTTTTAGGCAGCCCCCAAATCTAACAAGCATCATTGTCAAAAGCTCCCTGTCCTCTCCAACACCTGCAGGTACCTTTTCCCTTCACCATGACAGCACCGTACTTGAGAGATGGCATCCGCCCCAGGAACAGGAAACCTGCATTTTGAGATAAAAGAATGGGGCGGCCCCTCTCTCCTCAGTTTTTGGTTTCCTGTTCCTGCAGGTGGATGCCTGCGGCAGAGCTCTTACCTGCGGAGGGATCTCCCTCTGATGATTACCAGTCCGGAGGCTGAGGTCCGCGGCGGGGGGTGGCCGTACTCGGCGGCATCTCGTACGGTGCTGTCGGGGTGAAGGCTGCTGCGTGCCGCGCCTCATCCCCCTGCTGGACTCCCCGGCGTCTGCTCTGGGCAGGAGGCTGGTGCGGGGGAAAAAGGGGCGTGTCCTTCACTGACGCTGGCGCCGAAGTGGAAGGTGACGACTTCCGGTCGCTCGGGAGTGACGTCACACGCCGGGGGAGCCGGTGTGCTGGACACTTCCGGGCGGAAGTTGCTCCAGAGGCGTGCACACCGCTCCTACCATATAACAAGCGGAAAGTGAAAGTCCCACCGCTGTAGCAAAGCCTTTACTGCTGGACATCGGTGTGCCCTCTAAACACTGCCTGCTGAAATGGCTGAGCCGGTGGATCCTGATACGCCAGCGGTGCCTGCACCCAGGATGAGTGAGGAGGCACAAGCTACCGGGGTACCCAGGGTCCTGGAGGGGTGAGTGCCTTTGTAAGGCGAACCACACATTCTGATGTCCTTTACACTATGTCTTTTAGGGAAGAAAAGCCACCTCCAAACAGAAGAATAGGGTTTGTGCGCTATGCAAAGAAACTCTCCCTAGGCTGTACAGCAAGAAAAATCTGCCAGCCCTGTATTGATAAAACGATGGCAGAGGAGTCTTCTTCCCTGTTACAAAATATAAAATTGATTATACGGGAGGAAGATAAAACAACTGTTAAAGAACAGTTAAAACACCATACAAAAGGAGTCCCGCCTCCCCCCTTCCCCAACAAGTGTACAAGGGTCCGATATAGATTCAGCAGAAGAACCGGGAGAATTAACCCCTTCTGATGCCTCTAATCTGGACTCCTCGGATGAGGAGTATGGCCACTCCTATTTTCAATCTGAAGATATCGGGAAACTGCTTAAACTTGTTAGGGCGACCATGGGGGTAGAAACCCCTAAAGATCCGCGATCAATCCAGGACACTATGTTCAGCAATTTGGAAGGGAAAAAGCGTAATTTTTTTTCCTTTCCATGATAGCTTAAATCTAATCAAAAGAGAATGGAAAAAACCCAATAAAAAGATATCTATCCCTCAGGCATTGAAGCGCAAATATCCCTTTGATGAAGAGGTCTGTGAGAAGTGGGAAAAGGCTCCTAAATTGGATGCAGCCATTGCTAGCACCTCTAAGGGAGTGGCGTTACCATTTGAGGACATGGGACCCCTAAAAGATCCCCTTGACAAGAAAGCGGATGCTTTCCTGAAGTCTGCTTGGGAGGCAGCGATATGGTCGTTTAAACCCGGGGTGGCCACCACTTGCACAGCACGTGCTATGGTTACGTGGTTGGAGGAACTGAGTGTTCAGAATATAAACAAATGCCCGAGAGAGAGAGACTACTTGAAGCATTACCCTCCCTACAGGGCGCAGCAAGATTCCTAGCCGATGCTTCGATTGATTCTGTCAGAGGTGCCGTCCGTGCATGTGCTTTATCCAATTCAGGACGTAGAGCATTATGGCTGAAGAATTGGATGGCTGACTTCCAATCTAAAGTTAAACTCTGTGGAGTACCCTGTGAAGGACAATATCTGTTTGGTAAATCCTTGGATGAGATTCTAGAAAAAGCATTGGATAAGAAAAAAACGTTTTCCGCCTCCTTCCTTTCCTAGGCGCCGATGGGAGACCTCTCGTTCATCCTTTCGTAGGTACGGATACAGAGGAGGCCGTGGCCGTTCAGAAGATAGGTCGGTACGGGGTAGACCTTGTAAAGAGAGAGGATTCCTCTTCAATAAACCTCCCCCCACACCTGACCCCAAACATCAATGACGCCAGGATCCCAGTGGGGGGAAGACTCCGATGGTTTGTCCATCACTGGGCAGCATTACCAGCGTCTCATTGGGTAATCAGCCTAGTATCGGAAGGCCTAAATTTCAAATTCTCCAGCCCCCCACTGAATCTCATGAAAATGACCCAAGTGTTGGGAAAAAATCAGGCCAAACTAGAGAGAGAGATTCATCTCCTCATGCAAAAAGGAGTCCTAATAAGAGTACCCCATCAGGACATAGAGAAAGGTTTCTACAGCACCTTGTTCCTTATGCCAAAGCCAGATGGCTCGTTAAGAACAATTTTCAACTTGAAAGCACTAAACCGCTATATTCAAGTGGAAAGTTTCAAAATGGAGACTCTAAGAACGGCAATAAAAGTTCTCGACCCGGACTGTTACATGGCAGTAATAGATCTAACAGATGCTTACTACCGTGTGCCAATTGCTGGCCAACACCAACAATACCTAAGACTAGTGAACATTGCAAAAGTTCCCACCTATCTGCTATATCAATGCCTTCCCTTCGGGGTAATTATAGCTCCCTGTATTTTTACAATAATCATTTTCCGAAGTAGCATCTTTCATCAGAAAGGAAGACATAATACTAGTACCCAATCTGGACGATTTTTTGGTAGTGGCAAACAGCGAAGAAAATTGCAAAAAAGCAGTCGCAAGAGTACTGGAGGTACTGACCAAGCTAGGCTGGATTATAAACCTAAAGAAATCAAAACTGATCCCAGCTCAAACTCAAGAATTCCTGGGGATTCTATTGGATTCGGTCAAGCAGGAGGAAAATCCTCCCACAGAGGAAAATCCAAGCTATACAACAGAAGATACAGCTGTTCTAACTAGGACAGCCCATTTCACTGCGGAATGCAATGTCGCTCTTAGGTGTCCTAACGTCAACGATTCTGGCGACCCGGTGGGCACAAAGCCACACAAGAGAATTACAATGGCAGATACTAGCCGAGCAAACGAAGAATCCATACAACCTGAATCGGAAAATTCTTCTATCTTCAAGGGTTCAAGACTCATTAGAATGGTGGCTGAGAGTGGAAAATTTAAGCAAAGCGGTGCCTTGGTTAGTACGGAATCCAGTAATCCTAACTACCGATGCGAGCCCATGGGGGTGGGCAGCACATCTGGAGGGTCAGGTCCTACAAGGTCAATGGGGGGCCTCAATGAGAGCAGCATCTTCAAATCTAAAAGAACTGACGGCAGTGAGGCAAGCACTTCTACACATAGGAGAAAGGATACGAGGAAGACATGTGGTAGTGTTGTCCGACAACACAGCAATAGCTTACATAAATCGGCAAGGGGGCACAAGATCAGCATCCCTTACGGCAGAGGCCAAAGAACTGTTCATGTGGGCCGAGAACAACCTTCTTTCCTTAGCAGGAACATACTTAAGAGGGTCAGAGAATCAAATAGCCGATTTCTTAAGCCGTCCCATATTACACCAAGGAGAGTGGTCCCTGAACCAGGGAATATTTGGGAAAATCTGTGCCAGCTGGGGCATTCCAGAAATAGACTTATTTGCCACAAAAGAAAATCGGAAGGTGAAAAAGTTCTATTCTCTGAACCCAAGGGAAAACCCGGAGGGAGTAGATGCGCTTCTGTACCGATGGAACTTTCATCTAGCATATGCATTTCCCCCGATACCGTTAATCCCGACAGTCCTCAAGAAAATTCGGGAATACAAGGCACGAGTAATCCTTATAAGCGCCCTTTTGGCCAAAAAGGGCATGGTTCACGTGGCTCAGACGCATGTCTATCTCGGACCCGTGGATCCTTCCGGATACGTTGGATCTCCTACACCAGGGACCAGTGCAACACCCCCAAGTACACAGGCTACATCTCACCGCCTGGAACTTGAGAGGGGGCTCCTGTTAGCAAAAGGATTCTCAAACCCTATAGTGACCACATTGCTCGCTAGCAGAAAAAAGGTCACTTCACAAAAATACCCAAAAATCTGGCAGAAATTCCTGGAATTCTCGGGGCGACAATTGTCTGAATTGAGCCAAGAAATTGCGGTAAAAGAAATTCTAGAATTTCTTCAAAAAGGGTTAGAGAGGGGGCTCTCTACTAGCACCTTAAAGGTGCAAGTCTCCGCCCTGAGTGCGCTGTTTGATCAAAACCTTGCTGATCACCCTTGGGTCTATAGGTTCATCCGAGCCTCCTTTACATCCAGACCCTCAAAATTGTTACCTAAGGTGGCTCCCTGGGATCTTAATCTAGTTTTAAATGCCCTAACTGTTTCCCCCTTTGAGCCTCTGGCTTCCATTTCAATAAAAGCCTTAACCCTGAAAACGGTCCTCCTGGTTGCTTTAACTTCAGCCAGACATACCTGCGAGCTGCAAGCTATTTCAGTGAACCCCCCTTACACTACCTTTCAGGATGATAAAGTGGTTATTAAAACTGACCCGGCCTTCCTTCCAAAGGTCAACTCAAAATTTCATAGAGACCAGGAAATAATTTTGCCCTAATTTTTTCCTCAACCAAAATCCCAGGGAGAACAAACCTTCCATTGTCTTGATGTCAGACGCTGCCTGCTTCAATACATACAGGTCCTTCTCAAAAAATTAGCATATAGTGTTAAATTTCATTATTTACCATAATGTAATGATTACAATTAAACTTTCATATATTATAGATTCATTATCCACCAACTGAAATTTGTCAGGTCTTTTATTGTTTTAATACTGATGATTTTGGCATACAACTCCTGATAACCCAAAAAACCTGTCTCAATAAATTAGCATATTTCACCCGTCCAATCAAAAAAGTGTTTTTTAATAACAAACAAAAAAACCATCAAATAATAATGTTCAGTTATGCACTCAATACTTGGTCGGGAATCCTTTGGCAGAAATGACTGCTTCAATGCGGCGTGGCATGGAGGCAATCAGCCTGTGACACTGCTGAGATGTTATGGAGGCCCAGGATGCTTCAATAGCGGCCTTAAGCTCATCCAGAGTGTTGGGTCTTGCGTCTCTCAACTTTCTCTTCACAATATCCCACAGATTCTCTATGGGGTTCAGGTCAGGAGAGTTGGCAGGCCAATTGAGCACAGTAATACCATGGTCAGTAAACCATTTACCAGTGGTTTTGGCACTTTGAGCATGTGCCAGGTCGTGCTGAAAAATGTAATCTTCATCTCCATAAAGCATTTCAGCCGATGGAAGCATGAAGTGCTCCAAAATCTCCTGATAGCTAGCTGCATTGACCCTGCCCTTGATGAAACACAGTGGACCAACACCAGCAGCTGACATGGCACCCCACACCATCACTGACTGTGGGTACTTGACACTGGACTTCAGGCATTTTGGCATTTCCTTCTGCCCAGTCTTCCTCCAGACTCTGGCACCTTGATTTCCGAATGACATGCAAAATTTGCTTTCATCAGAAAAAAGTACTTGGGACCACTTGGCAACAGTCCAGTGCTGCTTCTCTGTAGCCCAGGTCAGGCGCTTCTGCCGCCGTTTATGGTTCAAAAGTGGCTTTACCTGGGGAATGCGGCACCTGTAGCCCATTTCCTGCACACGCCTGTGCACGGTGGCTCTGGATGTTTCCACACCAGACTCAGTCCACTGCTTCCTCAGGTTCCCCAAGGTCTGGAATCGGTCCTTCTCCACAATCTTCCTCAGGGTCCGGTCACCTCTTCTTGTTGTACAGCGTTTTCTGCCACATTGTTTCCTTCCAACAGACTTACCATTGAGGTGCCTTGATACAGCACTCTGGGAACAGCCTATTTGTTGAGAAATTTCTTTCTGGGTCTTACCCTCTTGCTTGAGGGTGTCAATGATGGCCTTCTTGACATCTGTCAGGTCGCTAGTCTTACCCATGATGGGGGTTTTGAGTAATGAACCAGGCAGGGAGTTTTTAAAAGCCTCAGGTATCTTTTGCATGTGTTTAGAGTTAATTAGTTGATTAGGGTAATAGGTCATTTAGAGAACCTTTTCTTGATATGCTAATTTATTGAGACAGGTTTTTTGGGTTATCAGGAGTTGTATGCCAAAATCATCAGTATTAAAACAATAAAAGACCTGACAAATTTCAGTTGGTGGATAATGAATCTATAATATATGAAAGTTTAATTGTAATCATTACATTATGGTAAATAATGAAATTTAACACTATATGCTAATTTTTTGAGAAGGACCTGTAGAAGCTACAAAATCTTGGCGTTAGTCATCAGCCCTTTTTGTCGCCTTCCAGGGGACAAACCGGGGAAAAAAGGCCTCAAAGGCAACTATTGCACGGTGGTTGCGTGCTATTTCACTTTCATATTCCTCTTCTGGCCAAGTTCCCCCACAGGGTGTTAAGGCTCGCTCCACGCGTGCGGTTGCCACATCCTGGGCGGAAAGGGCTAACGCTTCGGTGGAACAGATTTGTAGGGCGGCAGTATGGTCTTCACCCTCCACCTTCTTCCGATATTATAGGTTAGACTTGGGTCTATCAAACTTGTCTTTCGGGAGAAAGGTTCTATCTGCTGTTGTCCCACCCTAGGAGTCTTTCTATTTCTTCCTCTCACGTACTGTGCTGTCATAGTGAAGGGAAAAAATGATAATTACTTACGGGTAATTTGATTTTCCAGAACCATGACAGCACCGCATTAATTCCCGCCCTATCTTGGTGATGGTTGTGTGACACACACAAAAAAACAAAACCCCTTTAACACATATGAGTAAAAATATATATAAAGGATATATGTGTATATAGAAACTAATGAAGGAGCTATACAAAATGAATATAATATACAAGTGTGTACTAACAAAGCGGTCATCTGCCATACTCTGAAAAAAAAAAATGAGGAGAGAGGGGCCGCCCCATTCTTTTATCCCTGCTGCAGGTTTCCTGTTCCTGGGGCGGATGCCGTCTCTCACGTACGGTGCTGTCATGGTTCTGGAAAATCAAATTACCCGTAAGTAATTATCATTTTTCCTTGCAATGACAAAAAATTTAAAATCTGTCCATTTAGAATGACCACGGACAAGATAAAGATCCCCAATTCACATCAGGACTACAAGATACCAGCTACTTTCAGCTGCTTCACTTCTAATATGGTGTACCTAATCATTTGTACTAAATGTCCATCTGGGGGTCTGTATGTAGGGGAGATAGGGCAGAAACTGAGAACAAGGATGAACTCTCATCGCCATACAATAAAAGAAAAAAGAATGGGCCTACCTGTGGCAATACATTTCTGTCTCCCATTTCTGTCTCCCAGATCATAACATTATGGACATGAAATTACTTGTATTAAAAGGTAGCTTCAAATCTCAGATACAGAAGAATATGGGAATATAAACTGATAATGACCTTAGTTCAGGAATGAATGTGTCGCATGGATTTGTCTTTTTACATCAACTAAGGAACTAAGGAATTTGCCCCTCAGACCATGTGGGGTCATCACAACAGAACCAGACCCCAATCAGAGGACAATAAAACACTCCTTATCTAAGAACTGGTCCAATATTTATGGACATAACTGTTTATCACTCATGGTAATTCTGCTTCATGTCACCTGTCTTATCCATGTTTTTTTCAGTTTTTTTTTTTTCTGTGATGTGTTGTGCATAAATGTGATTATTCAGAATTTCTTTTAGTCTATGCCTGATAGAGACCTGTGTAATCTCGAAAGCTTGCAATTTGTTACCATCTTTTCAGTTAGCCATTAAAAGGTATCAACTACTGAGGACTCTTCATTCTAAATATTTTACTATCCACTGGCTAACACTGTATCAAGATCTATATCTTTCCTGTATCAAACTATCAGAAACACTCCATGAGGGTGGTATGAGGGACCAACATCCACAAGTGGGTGTTCTGCTTATAGCCCAACACTGTTCAGGGCGAATGACATTTGCCAGAGAATAACAAGATTGCCATATTCAACATTGGTGGCATGTGCTGTTTACGGATGAGAACAGGTTCACACTGAGCACATGTGACAGACGTGACAGAGTCTGGAGACGCAGTGAAGAACGTTCTGCTGCCTACAACATTCCCCAGCGTGGCCGGTTTGGAAGTGGTTCAGTAATGGTATGGGAGGCATTTGTTTGGAGGGCCGCACAGCCATCCGTGTGCTAACCATAGGTACCCTGACTGCCATTAGGTACCAGGAAGAGATCTTTAGACCCATCGTGAGACCAGACGCAGTCTCTGGGTTCCTTCTGATGCATGACCATGCTAGGCCTCATGTGGCTGAAGTGTGGCATCAGTTCCTGCATGATGAAGGCATTGAAGCTATGGACTGGGCCACCCGTTCCTCAGACCTGAATCTGATTGAACGCATCTGGGACATCATGTCTTGTTTCTTCTTCCAATGCCAATTTGCACCACAGACTGTCCAGAAGTTGCCTGATTCTTTAGTCCAGGTCTGGGAGGAGATCGCTCAGAACATCCGCCGCCTCATCAGGAGCATGCCCAGGCGTTGTAGGTAGGTCATATAGGCATGTGGAGGCCAAATGTCTTGAGACATTTTCTCTGTAGTTGGATCAGCCTGTAATTTAGTTTTCCATTTTGATTTTAAGTATCATTCTAAATCCAGATCTCTGTTGGATATTAATTTTGATTTAGAATGATCATTTTTATGTTTTATTTAATGAATAAATATTTTCAACTGAATCTCAAGTTAGATGGGTTTAAGCTTTATTATGTTATCGGGGCCAAGCGAGGGGTACGGGAAGAACTTTTCCAAGTAGTGGACAACCTCTTTAAAGTTTCAAATTTGCCAATTTTTTTTTTTTTTTGTCAAATGTTCAATATTTTCTTAAATTTACGCAAATCATATCGACCAAATTTTCCACTAACACAAAGTACAATATGTCACAAGAAATCCGTCAGAAACACTGGGAACCGGTTAAGCGTTCCAGAGTTACCACAGAAAGTGACTCTGGTCAGATTTAAAAAAAAAAAAAATTAATTGGCCTGGTCATTATTTAAGGTCAAAATTAACTCCGTCACTAAGGGGTTAAATGGATTGATCGACTCACACCCTCCCCCATTAATATGATGGAGTCCTGCCATGGGGTCTTTGGGGTTTTTTTTGGCGGTATGGAAACACTTTCTGATTGCACTATTCCATAATGTGTCATCTAGTATCAAAGTGTGTGTATAGAGACAGGGAGATCTCTCTCTGCCCAGCATCTCCAAAAGAGTAAAGCAGCTGTGAACAGGTGCAAGCTGCTATGACTGTTATATGGAAACGTTTGTTTCTCTGCGTGTAGGGGTGTGTCTGTGTATGTATGTGTGTGTATGTATGTATACATATATAATATGTGTATATAATGTGTTAAGTATACACATTAGGAGTATTTCCAGTGTTTGCATTTAACAGAATGAAAAATTCAGTGTTATAAGGGCTGTCTAAATGAACTAGTGGTAGTGTATAGTAGTATATATAGTATATAGTATATATATATATAGTGTATAGTAGTAGTAGTAGTGGTAGTGGTAGTCTATTATACCCATCTGATGTATTGTGGATAGTAATTATGTATAATGCAAGAAAGCTACCAGTGAATAGATCTCCTCTCACTGGTGAGAGTTCTTCTCACTATGGGCATTCACTACATACCCCAGAAGCATTTGTGAAGTGAGTGGGGGTCTGTTTTTGGGTAATTGAAGGCCATTGGTGACATTTAATAAAAATCTATTTACTGATTCTCTACACTTTTTATAGGCGAAAGCCCTTCAGGAGGCTAGTGGCCAGAAATCAACTGATCTTCATTGTTCGAATGTTGAAGAAGCAGATGCTCCATCCTCTGGGGAAAAGTTACTCCAATGGCCTCAGCTTGAGTTGGAAAGGGTGAACAGCTTTCTGACCAGTCGTCTTGAAGAGATCAAGAATACCATCAAAGATTCTATTAGAGCCAGCTTTAGTGTCTATGATCTGAACCTTGATGTCAATGACTTCCCAAAAAAAGCAGCTGTGCTGGAGCAGAAAAACCTGCTGTCACACCTTAATGGTTCTTCTGATTTCCAAGAGATTGACCTGGATCTGACACCTCTTACGCTCAGTGTCTCAAAGGGAAAAGAAGCAAAACTGTCAGAAGAAGAAGACAACCTTTCTTCACAACCTGCAGAAAATGGTATAGTTAAGAGATTAAGTGCTGTACCGAATCTTTCCCGCATGATCTGGGTTCAGTCTCAAATGAACTCTGCATTGGTACAAAGTCCGGACAAAACATCTGGATCTTCTCAAGACACGGTTCTTTCCAGCTCCGAGAATCAGAGACTTCAGGGTCAGTCAGTAACTGGAAGTCGTGTGAAGAAGAGCAAAAAGCAAAGCCTCCAGACACGAAAATGTGAGTCTCAGAGTGAAGAGGCCAAGACACCTGCACAAGGAGCAAAAGCCCAACAAACGTTCCTCCTTGAAAAAAATGAGGACATTTCAAGACAAGGACCAGACACTGTGAACTGTGTTAATTTTAGGCCTGAAAAAGATAAGATTGAACCAAGTGGATGTGAGAGGACTGATGTCAAATCCAGTAGTAGTCATAAAAGCAAAGCCAGAAGAAGCAGAAACAAGGCAGATAAACCCGGTAGCTTAGTTGGTGCGTTGTAGTATTTTCCCATTTATTGATCTTTCAGATTTAATGTATTTTTAAAAAAACTTTTTTTTTTTCAATATGTTGACCCCTTACTGACCTCGGACGGGATAGTACGTCCGAGGTCAGCTCCCCTGCTTTGATGCAGGGCTCCGCGGTGAGCCCGCATCAAAGCCGGGACATGTCAGCTGTTTTGAACAGCTGACATGTGCCCGCAATAGCGGCGGGTGAAATCGCGATTCACCCGCCGCTATTAACTAGTTAAATGCCGCTGTCAAATGCAGACAGTGGCATTTAACTACCGCATTCGGCCGGGCGGCCGGATATGAGCGCATCGCCGACCCCCGTCACATGATAGGAGGTCGGCGATGCTTCAGAATAGTAACCATAGAGGTCCTTGAGACCTCTATGGTTACTGATCGCCGGTAGCTGTGAGCGCCACCCTGTGGCTGGCGCTCACAGCACACCTGCAATTCTGCTGCATAGCAGCGAACATTAGATCGCTGCTATGTAGCAGAGGCGATCGGGTTGTGCCTTCTTCTAGCCTCCTATGGAGGCTATAGAAGCATGGCAAAGGTAAAAAATAAAAAAGTTAAAAAAATGTGAAAAAAATAAAAAAAAAAATATAAAAGTTTAAATCACCCCCCTTTCGCCCCATTCAAAATAAATCAATTAAAAAAAAATCAAATCTACACATATTTGGTATCGCCGCGTTCTGAATCGCCCGATCTATCAATAAAAAAAAGCATTAACCTGATCGCTAAACGGCGTAGCGGGAAAAAAATTCGAAACGCCAGAATTACTTTTTTTTGTCGCCGCGACATTTCTATTAAAATGCAATAACGGGCGATCAAAAGAACGTATCTGCACCAAAATGCTATCATTAATAACGCCAGCTCGGCACGCAAAAAATAAGCTCTCAACCGACCTCAGATCATGAAAAACGGAGACGCTACGGGTATCGGAAAATGGCGCAATTTTATTTATTTTTTTTAGCAAAGTTTGGAATTTTTTTCACCACTTAGGTAAAAATTAACCTAGTCATGTTAGGTGTCTATGAACTCGTACTGACCTGGAGAATCATAATGGCAGGTCAGTTTTAGCATTTAGTGAACCGAGCAAAAAAGCCAAGCAAAAAACAAGTGTGGGATTGCACTTTTTTTGCAATTTCACCGCACTTGGAATTTTTTTCCCGTTTTCTAGTACACGACATGGTAAAACCAATGATATCGTTCAAAAGTACAACTCGTCCCGCAAAAAATAAGCCCTCACATGGCCAAATTGACGGAAAAATAAAAAAGTTATGGCTCTGGAAAGGAGGGGAGTGAAAAACGAACACGGAAAAACGAAAAATCCCAAGGTCATGAAGGGGTTAATATTTTATGTTCTTTATTTCTGATAATTTAATTTTTGTGGGGGAGTTGAAAATTCTGATCATTTACACCCTAATTTATCAATGTGATTGTGACCGAATTCTGGCATAGATCGCTTAGAAAATTTGAATAACTCTTGCACAGTGCGGAATTGTGCAAAAATGTTGTGCCTTTTGGCGTCTTTACGTCGGTTTTGGCCAGCTCTGCCAAAATGTGCGGTGCTGGAACTGGGGTATGACACCCCAGCTTGTCTAATTCATGATGAGCTGTGGCATTCCTGGTCAGTAGCATGTTGGGTAGGATGCTCTCAGATCAGATGTTACACGCTCGCAGCAGAGCAGGAGCCGGGGGTCAATAGCATATTGGGTAGGATGCTCTCAGATCAGATGTTACACGCTCGCAGCAGAGCAGGAGCCGGGGGTCAATAGCATATTGGGTAGGATGCTCTCAGATCAGATGTTACACGCTCGCAGCAGAGCAGGAGCCGGGGGTCAATAGCATATTGGGTAGGATGCTCTCAGATCAGATGTTACACGCTCGCAGCAGAGCAGGAGCCGGGGGTCAATAGCATATTGGGTAGGATGCTCTCAGATCAGATGTTACATGCTCGCAGCAGAGTAGGAGCCGGGGGTCAATAGCATATTGGGTAGGATGCTCTCAGATCAGATGTTACACGCTCGCAGCAGAGCAGGAGCCCGGGGGTCAATAGCATATTGGATAGGATGCTCTCAGATCAGATGTTACATGCTCGCAGCAGAGCAGGAGCCGGGGGTCAATAGCATATTGGGTAGGATGCTCTCAGATCAGATGTTACATGCTCGCAGCAGAGCAGGAGCCTGGGGGTCAATAGCATATTGGGTAGGATGCTCTCAGATCAGATGTTACATGCTCGCAGCAGAGCAGGAGCCGGGGGTCAATAGCATATTGGATAGGATGCTCTCAGATCAGATGTTACACGCTCGCAGCAGAGCAGGAGCCCGGGGGTCAATAGCATATTGGATAGGATGCTCTCAGATCAGATGTTACATGCTCGCAGCAGAGCAGGAGCCGGGGGTCAATAGCATATTGGATAGGATGCTCTCAGATCAGATGTTACATGCTCGCAGCAGAGCAGGAGCCTGGGGGTCAATAGCATATTGGGTAGGATGCTCTCAGATCAGATGTTACATGCTCGCAGCAGAGCAGGAGCCTGGGGGTCAATAGCATATTGGGTAGGATGCTCTCAGATCAGATGTTACATGCTCGCAGCAGAGCAGGAGCCCGGGGGTCAATAGCATATTGGGTAGGATGCTCTCAGATCAGATGTTACATGCTCGCAGCAGAGCAGGAGCCGGGGGTCAATAGCATATTGGGTAGGATGCTCTCAGATCAGATGTTACATGCTCGCAGCAGAGCAGGAGCCGGGGGTCAATAGCATATTGGGTAGGATGCTCTCAGATCAGATGTTACACGCTCGCAGCAGAGCAGGAGCCCGGGGGTCAATAGCATATTGGGTAGGATGCTCTCAGATCAGATGTTACATGCTCGCAGCAGAGCAGGAGCCTGGGGGTCAATAGCATATTGGGTAGGATGCTCTCAGATCAGATGTTACATGCTCGCAGCAGAGCAGGAGCCTGGGGGTCAATAGCATATTGGGTAGGATGCTCTCAGATCAGATGTTACACGCTCGCAGCAGAGCAGGAGCCGGGGGTCAATAGCATATTGGGTAGGATGCTCTCAGATCAGATGTTACATGCTCGCAGCAGAGCAGGAGCCTGGGGGTCAATAGCATATTGGGTAGGATGCTCTCAGATCAGATGTTACACGCTCGCAGCAGAGCAGGAGCCTGGGGGTCAATAGCATATTGGGTAGGATGCTCTCAGATCAGATGTTACATGCTCGCAGCAGAGCAGGAGCCGGGGGTCAATAGCATATTGGGTAGGATGCTCTCAGATCAGATGTTACATGCTCGCAGCAGAGCAGGAGCCGGGGGTCAATAGCATATTGGGTAGGATGCTCTCAGATCAGATGTTACATGCTCGCAGCAGAGCAGGAGCCCGGGGGTCAATAGCATATTGGGTAGGATGCTCTCAGATCAGATGTTACATGCTCGCAGCAGAGCAGGAGCCCGGGGGTCAATAGCATATTGGGTAGGATGCTCTCAGATCAGATGTTACATGCTCGCAGCAGAGCAGGAGCCGGGGGTCAATAGCATATTGGGTAGGATGCTCTCAGATCAGATGTTACATGCTCGCAGCAGAGCAGGAGCCGGGGGTCAATAGCATATTGGGTAGGATGCTCTCAGATCAGATGTTACATGCTCGCAGCAGAGCAGGAGCCGGGGGTCAATAGCATATTGGGTAGGATGCTCTCAGATCAGATGTTACATGCTCGTGAGACTCCAGCCTTAGACCATTTCTTCACCTATATCTGTTGCTGCTTGGAAGGACATAGGGACAAGTAGGGCACAGCTTTGTGACGAGAGGACCCGTCTGAGAACAGCCAGATGATGATGTCATCCTGTAGTTCACAGGAAGTCAGACTGACTTCCTGTCTACACATTATTGCACGTACTGGATGGGTTGTCAGACTGGGGATCACATGACCTTATAATGAAGGTGGGGATGTATAGATTTAACTGAAATCAATGAAAATGAGATAATAGTTATGGTGAGCATTGTATGTGCAAAAAACTGCCGGAGTGCTTCTTTAAGCGTAATTTATGCTTGTTATCTAGGTGGTAACAAAAGAGCGGTTTGCCCTTGACAACTTGGTTACAGAGTAATGCCAGGATGAGCCAGTTGGCAAACACAAATGAAATAGTTCACCTGTCAGCGGCAATATCCTGTTGGCTTCTATATGGTCCAGGACAGGTTAGGCTTCATCTGTGGCCTAGAGATTGAAAGTAAAGGATGTGCATTGTTTTCATTTTTTTATTTGATATTTCTTTAATATGTTCGCTGTATTGTTCCCGCTAGTTCTTTAGTGTCAGTTTCTTTTAGATTACATGAAGAGAGTAGGAAGGAGAAATGCAGTAGAAAACTCAGTGTGAATTAACTGTTAATTATTCTTCCTTTTCTTGTAGACGACGTGTTTCTTCCAAAAGATTTAGATGGCAAGGAAATGGATGAAATTGACAGAGAAGTAGAGTATTTTAAAAGGTGAGTATCACTGTGTGTCAAAGAATTAGAAAATCCTATTAACATAAAGCGAGTTGAGGTCACACTGGCAGAGCGCATGGTCACTCTAGGCTATGCTTTTTTCACTCTGGCTATTAGAAATGGGTCATTCCCTCCTCTCCAAATAGGTGTTGGGACAACCCTTTTATTCTAAACACACAGACATACACTTTATTTGCTTGTAAACAAACCAACCACTATGAATTACTATCATTTTTATCCTATGAAATAATGCCAGACCCAAAGTATGCTGCATATGCTGCATTTTGAAAAAGATGCATTGGACCAAAATCACAACAAAAGCAAATATGAAAAATATCACTGTCTTTTGTAAAGTGATAATGGTTCCATATTGACTTTAAGGATCGTCTGGGCAAGGTCTTGACCTAAAAAAACAACAACTTTGCTTTATTGATCTAAACACTATCTTTAAAGACATTCTTAAAGAGGACCTTTCACCATTTTTTTCTGTTGAACTTGGCCACACAATGTAATAGTGGTTGCAAAGCAGAATAAAACATTTCTATTTGCTTTGGGTTTTTTTTACATTTCGTTGCGAGATATTAGCAATCAACTCTTTAGGTGCCAAATAATTTAACACCCACTTGGATTTGACAAATATTATTGATATAATTTTTTTTTTACTGGGGGCGTGTACTTTTTCCTCCTGTATGGGTTGCCCAATCATAAGCAGGCAACAAGACAGCAAAAAAGAACCCCACCCCTCTCCCCCACAATAGCTTAGGTTTCTCAGTGTGTGAGATGTAATACAGCTCTATTTTCATGGTCTAACATCGTACATGATTAGAAAGTACTGGGAGATTGGAGCACTGATGTAACACCTTTCAATTAGGGTCTATGTGGGGAAGGGGCAGCACAGTTGAGTTTCTGTGTCACATTACAAACCCTTCTATCAGCTCTCTTCCTTTCATAGCACTGTCCGCTATGCTGTGCTCCCTTCCTGCAAACTGCCTGGCCAGAGCTGTGTCACACGTATGCCTGTTAACCCCTTCACAACCTTGGACGTACCTATTAGTTGGGGTATCGGCATACTCAGGAAAAATTGCACAACAAATTTTGAGGTTCGTTTTCTCCTGTTACCCTTAAGAAAAAAAAGTTGTGTACTTTTTTTTCCTTCCACATTGCTTCAGTTCTGTGAAGCACCTGAAGGGTTAATAAACTTCTTTGGTGTGGTTTTGAGCACCTTGAAGAGTGCAGTTTCTATAATGTTGTCACTTTTAGGTATTTTCTGTAATACCATAAAAAAGGCTTTGGAAATTTTGTTGGAAAAATGTGAAGTCACTGGTCAACTTTTAACCTTTCTAACTTCCTAACCAAAAAAAGTTTTAAAAATTGTGCTTATGTAAAGAAAGTTGGCATGTGGGAAATGTTATTTATTAAAGGGAACCTGTCACCCCCAAAATCGAAGATGAACTAAGCCCACCAGCATCAGGGGCTTATCTACAGCATTCTGTAATGCTGTATATAAGCCCCCGATGTATCCTGAAAGATGAGAAAAAGACGTTGGATTATACTCACCCAGGGGCGGTCCGGTCCAGGGCCTCCTATCTTCATAGGATAACATTGTCTTCTTGTCTTCACGCTGTGGCTCCGGCGCAGGCGTACTTTATCTCCCTGTTGAGGGCAGAGCAAAGTACTGCAGTGCGCAGGCGCTGGGCCTCTCTGACCTTTCCCTGTGCACTGCAGTACTTTGCTCTGCCCTCAACAGGGCAGACAAAGTACGCCGGAGCCGCAGCACGAAGACAAGAAGAGGCCGTCATCGTAAGAAGATGGGAGGCCCCGGACCGCGATGCCCATCGGACTGGACCGCAGCGGGACCGCCCCTGGGTGAGTATAATCTAATCTCTTTCTCTCATCTTCCAGGATGCATCGGGGGCTTATCTACAGCATTACAGAATGCTGTAGCTAAGCCCCTGATGCTGGTGGGCTTAGCTCATCTTTGATTTTGGGGGTGACAGGTTCCTTTTAACTATTTTGTTTGACATAACTCTGATTTAAGGGCATAAACATTATGTTTAAAAACTTAAACGTTTTTGCCAAAATTCCATTTTTTTCACAAATGCAAGTCATGATAGTGGTAAAATTAGTTTGATATGGAGTACAATGTCGTGAAAAAACAGTCTCCGAATCAGTGGGATCTGTTGAAGCATTTGTGTTATAACCACATAAAGTGACAGTGGTCAGAATTGTAAAAATTGGCCTGGTCAGGAAGGAGAAAACAGGTTTGGGGTGGGGGGGATGTTTAAAGGGAATCGGTCTCCACATTAATATGACCATACAGGCTATATACTGCTGGGAAAAGTCCTACCTGTGAGCCTATATCAGATGTCTCGTTGAGAAGTCATCCTTAATCACTTTATGTAAATGAGCTCTTCCAGACTATGGGAAGAGGTAAATTATTTTTTGTCCTCACGAATTCTTGTTCCCTTTCAGGTTCTGTCTGGATTCTGCCAAACAAACACGTCAGAAAGTGGCCGTAAATTGGACCAATTTTAGCCTGAAGAAAACCACTTTCAATGTGGCACAGTGATGCCTGCACTTTCCAACGTTTTCCTTCTTCTCTGACTCGCCAATAAACTTTTAGCCCATATAACTGACTTCTAGTTCCCCGCTTCTCTATTTTGCACTGTCACAAACGTTTGAGGGATTTTAATGATGTAACAGTCTTCGGCAATTTTCTTATTGAAAAAGAGAAGTAACCTTTCCCGTGCTTTTACTCTTTTATTTTATTTTTTCATTCTTGGGATGCAAGTAATGAACTTTACCTTTTCACACTTCTTTTTTGCCACGACTGTTTCTAACCACTTTCTTACCTACATTCTTTTACTTCTGAGTCACCAGAATTCTAACGTAGATCATCCTAGGACCTAGGCAATAATATAATGTGTACAGACTGACCGATTATGTAGAAGTTCGATTTCAAATCAAGTTCTTTAAACTTCCAATCATTATATTTTTCTGGTAACCCAAGAACACAGCCAAGGAACTCTTAGTAACTACAGATCGGTATTGGACGCAAAGTGTCAACCGTTCCGTTTTTAATCAGCCTTTTTTATGTCTACTTTTTTAATTCATTGACTTGATTTCCATTGTGTAAATAAGTGTAAATTGGCACATGCCCATTACCAGCATGTGATGTTCTATTTTATAACATCGATCAGATAATAAACCTCGATGTACTGGGAACTGTTACGGATTAATGTACCTGCCTCCTCCTCACAAGCAGGATCGCAGTACTGGTGATCTTTTCTCCCCATCCTGCCTTGTCTCAGAGGTCATGTAATCGGACTTAATAAAGTTACCAAGGCAAGATGAGATCTCTGGTTAGGAATTAGTAATGATCCTGTTTTTAAAGTTAAAATAATAGAATTCTCGGAAGCCACAACTGTGCGGTATGGCTTTCCATAAACACTAAAGTATCTCTTTCTCAAGCACTTGTATCACCTTTTTCCCCCCTCACTTTGCATCTTGTGTGACACCTTCAAAAGGATGTAAGGGATGTACTTGACTCACTAGAGCACCCCTTTGACAGCCCCTAATCCTTTGCTATGTGTATTCCCCTTGCATCTCTTTCTACCAACCAAAATAATGTATCTAGCTTCAGTAGAATGAAACACAAATAATGTATTTTTTCCCCCTCTGTATTTGTTTTCTATCACGTTATTTTTACCCGACAGCTGGTGCTATGCTCGAATAAACTGTAGGACTTTGGCCTTGTTGGATAAGCAGGTCCTCCGGATTCGACATTGGATTTTATTAATGTTCTGTTTGCCAAGTGTATATTGGCTTTGCTGTGTTTTTTTTTTTTCTTTTTTTGTTTTTAGTTTTTTATTATTTACTTTTTTTATACTGTGAAAATCTTTCATTCAGAAAGATTAAATGACATTTGGACACATGTAGAATTGAGTTTGGTCTTTCTTTTATTTGACTATGCTATCTATACCAATAATATGTTAATTAAAGCCCTTCTGGTTCCTGCATACATATTTATCTGATCTTCTACCACACTGATATTCCTGAGCTGAGATTTCATGAAAGAATTCAGATTTTAATTCCTTTGTGCACCATGAAGTAATTGTATGTAGTGGTGGGCCCACACTCTAATATGCAGCAACCGTGCAGAATGTATGCTGTGCAATGAATAGCATACATTGTAACATAGAGAGTGGTTGAGTTGCATTTTTTTTTTTTTTCATTCTTATAAAATAAAATTCTTTTTCCTGAAGTGGAGCTCATCTCACGGATGAATGCATGTGTGTATATGTATGTATGTATGTATATCATACAGTACTGTGGAAAAGGGTGTAATATCTTAGGCTATGTCCAGTAATCATCAGTTGGAACGAATCCTGCAGCAATCCGTTAGCCAAAAAGTTGTCCAGCTAAAAGAGAAAAACAAATTTCAACTGGATATATATATATTTTTTTTACATTGAAGTCTTTGGAAAGTGGATCTGTTAACTAGCCATTTGTTTTTTTTTTCACTTGAAAAGGAACTGTTTTCTGCATATTAGATCAGTTTCAAATGGAACAAAACGAATGGCTAATTAACGGATCTGTTTTCGATAGAATTCAGTGATAAAAAAGTTGTGCAGACAGTTTTTTTTTTTTAACCTCGACAAAAGTTGATTTAAATTGATTTATTTTTTTTTTTTATTAACGCTGAACATCTGAATGTAGCCTAAACGTAAATTTTCTTTACTTTAGTTCGAAGCAGCAGCACCAATGGAGATTTATCGTCTTGGAACAAAGGACAGGTGTTGGCAAAAAAAAATTAACTTGACTAATTGTTGTGAATTTGTGAATGTTGTGAAATTCATGTGACTTTACATCAAAAACTGCAGAAAAATAGTTTTATTGTGTGAGGGGGTGCCTCCCCCCCCTTCATTCCATGACGTCCTCTTCTGGTTTTCACACCGCGGCGCAGGCGTACTTTGTCTGCCCTGTTGTGGGCAGAGCAAAGTACTGCAGTGCGCAGGCGCCAGGCCTCTTTGACCTGTCCCGACTAGGGTTGAGCGACTTTCATTTTTTTAATATCGAGTCGGGTTTTGGGAGACCCGATTTTGTCCAGAGTTGAGTCGAGTGCAGTCGGCCGATTATCGCTAAAAGTCGGGGATCGACCGAAACACGAAACCCAATGCAAGTCAATGGGGAAGCATAGTCGGCAGTGAGTGGAGGCCAGGAAAACACCTACAGTGCCCATTTTAATGCCAAAAACATCCATTCTTGTTTCTGAAGCTTGTCAATCTTAATTAACTTTATAATAATAGTTGGGCATAGGAAATTGGGGGTCATTTGGCAAAAGTTGTGGGGGGAGTAAGGCTGGCTCAAGTTTTTCGTGGGCCCAGGAAATGCGGACTACGTCACGGCGGTGGAGCAGGGAGAGGTAAGTATTTCAACGTTGCAAGTGCTGTGATCCTGAGCAAGCAGGGGGGGTCCACTCGTTCGCATTGGCACTGGCACAGGGCCCCTCAAAGTACGGCGGTGTGTTTGCATGGCGGGGGGCGCCTCCCACCAGCAGCGACACTTTTGCGTACTCTGAGGGGCCCTGTGCCAGTGACGTCGCCAACGAGTATTCCCCCCCCCCACCTGATGAAGGAACCTGCACTTTCATCTGCACCTTCCTCTTTGTCCCTGTGTAAGGTGGTATAACATGCGGGAAGGGGAACCTTACTTTCAGCAGGGTCAGATTCTGGCTGTGTAGAGTGCAAGGGGAATGTAGTGGTCTAGATCAATGTACCAGCAGACTCATCTAGCAGTGGCTGGGCAATGGGCAGGATGAGGAGGAAACAGATATAGGGCCAAAGAATAAAGTAGGCTAAATGCAGTTCAAAATTAGTAACAGGACTAAACAGGCGGCATTGCTTTGTTCAGTGGAGTAGCAAACCCAAGAGCAGCAGACACTGTTTCAAGGGCCTAACCACACTAGTAGGCCAAATGCAGTTTAATATCTAATAGTATAGGCCGAAAGCCAGAAGGTGGAAGCTCAGCTTTGTTCAGTTGAGGACAACACCAGGGAGGGGCAGACACCGTTAGTAGGCCGGAACCACCAATTTTTTAAAAAACAGCAGTTAATCAGAGCCAGAAGGTAGAAGCTCAGCTTTATTCAGTTGAGGACAACACCAGGCAGGGGCAGACACCGTTAGTAGGCCGGAACCACCAATTTTTTAAAAAACAGCAGTTAATCAGAGCCAGAAGGTAGAAGCTCAGCTTTATTCAGTTGAGGACAACACCAGGCAGGGGCAGACACCGTTAGTAGGCCGGAACCACCAATTTTTTAAAAAACAGCAGTTAATCAGAGCCAGAAGGTGGAAGCTCAGCTTTGTTCAGTTGAGGACAACACCAGGGAGGGGCAGACACCGTTAGTAGGCCGGAACCATCAATTTTTTTTAAAAACAGCAGTTAATCAGAGCCAGAAGGTAGAAGCTCAGCTTTATTCAGTTGAGGACAACACCAGGCAGGGGCAGACACCGTTAGTAGGCCGGAACCACCAATTTTTTAAAAAACAGCAGTTAATCAGAGCCAGAAGGTAGAAGCTCAGCTTTATTCAGTTGAGGACAACACCAGGGAGGGGCAGACACCGTTAGTAGGCCGGAACCACCAATTTTTTAAAAAACAGCAGTTAATCAGAGCCAGAAGGTAGAAGCTCAGCTTTATTCAGTTGAGGACAACACCAGGGAGGGGCAGACACCGTTAGTAGACCGGAACCACCAATTTTTTTAAAAACAGCAGTTAATCAGAGCCAGAAGGTAGAAGCTCAGCTTTATTTAGTTGAGGACAACACCAGGGAGGGGCAGACACCGTTAGTAGGCCGGAACCACCAATTCTTTAAAAAACAGCAGTTAATCAGAGCCAGAAGGTGGAAGCTCATATTTATTCATTTGAGGACAACTTGAATTAGGGACTGCAGACAGACTTACCAGGCTGTCCCCTGTGTGGACCATGCATCCAATACATTAACCCATTGCGCCACAAAGGACACGTAACCTTCCGTGGCCATGCCTACCGCTCCATGTGTCTGTTGTCAGGTGTACCTTTGGACTCACAGATTGACAGAATGAAAGGACAATGTGGTCTTTAACATGCTGGTGGAGGGGTGGGATGGCTTTTCTCGCAAAAGAATTGTCAACTGGGTAGCTCATAGCGTGGTACAGCGTAGTCCATCATGGCTTTATTAATATTAAATAAAATTAAAAAATAGGCTCTATGCACTGTAAAATAGGTTCCAGGGGTACACGGGCAGCAGTGGTCTGGTCAGTGGAGGCCTAGTGGAAGGAAGGACCGCAGACAGGCTTCGAAGGCCTAACATTATAAAATGGGCTGGCTGTAGGCACTTTATAATTGGTTCCAGGGGTACACGGGCAGCAGTGGTCTGGTCAGTGGAGGCCTAGTGGAAGGAGGGACTGCAGACAGGCTTCGAAGGCCTAACATTATAAAATGGGCTGGCTGTAGGCACTTTATAATTGGTTCCAGGGGTACATGGGCAGCAGTGGTCTGGTCAGTGGAGGCCTAGTGGAAGGAGGGACCGCAGACAGGCTTCGAAGGCCTAACATTACAAAATGGGCTGGCTGTAGGCACTTTATAATTGGTTCCAGGGGTACACGGGCAGCAGTGGTCTGGTCAGTGGAGGCCTAGTGGAAGGAGGGACCGCAGACAGGCTTCGAAGGCCTAACATTATGAAATGGGCTGGCTGTAGGCACTTTATAATTGGTTCCAGGGGTACACGGGCAGCAGTGGTCTGGTCAGTGGAGGCCTAGTGGAAGGAGGGACCGCAGACAGGCTTCGAAGGCCTAACATAATAAAATGGGCTGGCTGTAGGCACTTTATAATTGGTTCCAGGGGTACACGGGCAGCAGTGGTCTGGTCAGTGGAGGCCTAGTGGAAGGAGGGACCGCAGACAGGCTTCGAAGGCCTAACATTATAAAATGGGCTGGCTGTAGGCACTTTATAATTGGTTCCAGGGGTACACGGGCAGCAGTGGTCTGGTCAGTGGAGGCCTAGTGGAAGGAGGGACCGCAGACAGGCTTCGAAGGCCTAACATAAAATGGGCTGGCTGTAGGCACTTTATAATTGGTTCCAGGGGTACACGGGCAGCAGTGGTCTGGTCAGTGGAGGCCTAGTGGAAGGAGGGACCGCAGACAGGCTTCGAAGGCCTAACATTATAAAATGGGCTGGCTGTAGGCACTTTATAATTGGTTCCAGGGGTACACGGGCAGCAGTGGTCTGGTCAGTGGAGGCCTAGTGGAAGGAGGGACCGCAGACAGGCTTCGAAGGCCTAACATTATAAAATGGGCTGGCTGTAGGCACTTTATAATTGGTTCCAGGGGTACACGGGCAGCAGTGGTCTGGTCAGTGGAGGCCTAGTGGAAGGAGGGACCGCAGACAGGCTTCGAAGGCCTAACATAATAAAATGGGCTGGCTGTAGGCACTGTAAAATAGGTTCCAGGGGTACACGGGCAGCAGTGGTCTGGTCAACGGAGGCCGATTGTAATGAGTGTCTGCCAGTTAGTAGTCAAAAACAACAAATAAATGTGAATGTCTCGCATTAAAACAAAACAAAAACACTAAAGGGTGCAATCATTAGGTTCAGGGGTGGGATCCTCTGCGTTTTTTCAGACCTACTAATTTAGCGCAAAGTATTTACTGTGGTAAATAGAGGACACTGCCCCTGACTATGTTAAGTACCATCATACATGTCAACACAATGGTATTGTCAGTGGCAGGTATGGAAGGATGTCAGCGCATAGACTAAACATTGGTGGAAGTGTGAGAGATAACTGTGGAAGTGGTAGAGCAATGTTTGACCTGGGGGTGGGTGAACTCTCTTGTGGCCGGCGGTACAGGCCCAGGGCCCCTCATGTTACAACAGTGTGTCTGACGTTGGGTGCGCACCACCACCGCCAGAGACACTTTATTGTACTATGAGGGACCCAGTAGCAATGCCGTCGACCAAAAGCGAGCACACCCACCTCTTCAGACAAACAGCAGTCTCATGGGTGCTTGCGCCAAGTCGCGATACCACGGCCCCGTGTGGGGAGTTTGGCCATTTAGGGAGGTGTAAACATGTCGTATGCTGGACAATCAGCTGCAGCAAATTAGACATTAGAAAAGTAATTCACAGTAGTCCACAGGCAAGAGCTTTTCATAGGAAAGCTAGGTGTCGGCCGGGCAAGGTGGGGCAAAAGATTTCGAAATCCAGTTGTGGTTCATTTTAATGAATGTTAGATCGTCAACATTTTGGGTAGCCAGACGAGTCCTTTTTTCGGTTAATATTGAACCTGCAGCACTGAATACTCTTTCTGATAGGACACTTGCTGCCGGGCAAGCAAGCTCCTGCAATGCATATTCTGCCAATTCTGGCCAGGTGTCTAATTTTGATGCCCAGTAATCAAATGGGAATGACGGTTGAGGGAGAACATCGATAAGGGATGAAAAATAGTTAGTAACCATACTGGACAAATGTTGTCTCCTGTCACTTTCAATTGATGCAGCAGTACCTGTCCTGTCTGCGGTCATAGCAAAATCACTCCACAACCTGGTCAGAAAACCCCTCTGTCCAACGCCACTTCTGATGTGTGCACCCCTAACACTCCTAGTCTGCTGCCCCCTGGAGCTCGTGTGAGAACGATCACGTGCGCTGTGTGCTGGGAATGCCTGAAGCAAACGGTCAACAAGAGTTGATTGTTTGGTTGCTAATATTAGTTCCAAGTTCTCATGTGGCATAATATTTTGCAATTTGCCTTTATAGCGTGGATCAAGGAGGCAGGCCAACCAGTAATCGTCATCGTTCATCATTTTCGTAATGCGTGTGTCCCTTTTTAGGATACGTAAGGCATAATCCGCCATGTGGGCCAAAGTTCCAGTTGTCAAATCTCCGGTTGTGATTGGTTCAGGGGCAGTTTCAGGCAAATCTACGTCACTTGTGTCCCTCAAAAAACCAGAACCCGGCCTTGCCACGCAACCAATTTCCAGTGCCCCCGGGAAAGCTTCCGCATTAAAAATATACTCATCCCCATCATCCTCCTCATCCTCCACCTCCTCTTCGCCCGCTACCTCGTCCTGTACACTGCCCTGACCAGACAATGGCTGACTGTCATCAAGGCTTTCCTTTTCCTCTGGTGCAGACGCCTGATCCTTTATGTGCGTCAAACTTTGCATCAGCAGACACATTAGGGGGATGCTCATGCTTATTATGGCGTTGTCTGCACTAACCAGCCGTGTGCATTCCTCAAAACACTGAAGGACTTGACACATGTCTTGTATCTTCGACCGCTGCACACCTGACAACTCCATGTCTGCCATCCTACTGCCTGCCCGTGTATGTGTATCCTCCCACAAAAACATAACAGCCCGCCTCTGTTGGCACAGTCTCTGAAGCATGTGCAGTGTTGAGTTCCACCTCGTTGCAACGTCTATGATTAGGCGATGCTGGGGAAGGTTCAAAGACCGCTGATAGGTCTGCATACGGCTGGAGTGTACAGGCAAACGTCGGATATGTGAGCAAAGTCCACGCACTTTGAGGAGCAGGTCGGAGAACCCAGGATAAGTTTTCAATAAGCACTGCACCACCAGGTTTAAGGTGTGAGCCAGGCAAGGAATGTGTTTCAGTTGGGAAAGGGAGATGGCAGCCATGAAATTCCTTCCGTTATCACTCACTACCTTGCCTGCCTCAAGATCTACTGTGCCCAGCCACGACTGCATTTCTTGTTGCAAGAACTTGGACAGAACTTCCGCGGTGTGTCTGTTGTCGCCCAAACACTTCATAGCCAATACAGCCTGCTGACGCTTGCCAGTAGCTGGCCCATAATGGGACAACTGGTGTGCAACAGTGTCATCTGCCGATGGAGTGGTTGGCCGACTGCGGTCTGTGGAAGAGCTGTAGCTTCTGCAGGAGGACGAGGAGGAGGGGGTGCGAACGCCTACAGCCAACTGTTTCCTAGACCGTGGGCTAGGCACAACTGTCCCGAAATTGATGTCCCCTGTGGACCCTGCATCCACCACATTCACCCAGTGTGCCGTGATGGACATGTAACGTCCCTGGCCATGCCTACTGGTCCATGCATCTGTAGTCAGGTGCACCTTTGTACTCACAGATTGCCTGAGTGCATGGATGATGCGCTGTTTAACATGCTGGTGCAGGGCTGGGATGGCTTTTCTGGAAAACAAAAGTGTCGACTGGGTAGCTCGTATCGTGGTTCAGCGTACTCCATCAGGGCTTTGAAAGCTTCACTTTCAACTAACCGGTAGGGCATCATCTCTAACGAGATTAGTCTAGCTATGTGGGCGTTAAAACCCTGTGTACGCGGATGCGAGGATAAGTACTTCCTTTTTCTAACCAGAGTCTCATGTAGTGTGAGCTGGACTGGAGAGCTGGAGATCGTGGAACTTTCGGGTGTGCCGGTGGACATGGCAGACTGAGAGACGGTTGGAGACGGTATTGTTTCTGCCGGTGCCCTAGATGCAATATTTCCTCCTACAAAACTGGTGATTCCCTGACCCTGACTGCTTTTGGCTGGCAAAGAAACCTGCACAGATACTATCGGTGGTGGGGAAAATGGTGGCTTTACAGTGACGGAAGGGATGTTGCGTTGCTGACTAGCTTCATTGGCCGAGGGTGCTACAACCTTAAGGGACGTTTGGTAGTTAGTCCAGGCTTGAAAATGCATGGTGGTTAAGTGTCTATGCATGCAACTAGTATTGAGACTTTTCAGATTCTGACCTCTGCTTAAGCTAGTTGAACATTTTTGACAGATGACTTTGCGCTGATCAATTGGATGTTGTTTAAAAAAATGCCAGACTGCACTCTTCCTAGCATTGGATCCCTTTTCAGGGATGGCAGACTGAGCTTTAACCGGATGGCCACGCTGTCCTCCAACAGGTTTTGGCTTTGACACGCGTTTTGGGCCAGATACGGGCCCGGCAGATGGAACCTGTTGCGATGTTGATGCCTGCTGCGGCCCCTCCTCCACCTCCGCTTCTGAACTACTGCCGCCGGCACCCTGTTCCCCCAATGGCTGCCAATCGGGGTCAACAACTGGGTCATCTATTACCTGCTCTTCGAGCTCGTGTGCAACTTCGTCTGTGTCACTGTGTCGGTCGGTGGTATAGCGTTCGTGGCGGGGCAACATAGTCTCATCAGGGTCTGATTGTGGATCAGTACCCTGAGAGGGCAATGTTGTGGTCTGAGTCAAAGGAGCAGCATAGTACTCTGGCTGTGGCTGTGCATCAGTGCACTCCACGTCAGAATCTACTTGTAATGGGCATGGCCTGTTAAGTGTTTCACTTTCTAAGCCAGGGACGGTATGTGTAAAGAGCTCCATGGAGTAACCCATTGTGTCGCCTGCTGCATCCTTCTCTCTTGTTGTAGTTTTTGCTGAAGAGGACAAGGAAGCGACTTGTCCCTGACCGTGAACATCCACAAGCGACGCGCTGCTTTTACATTTACCAGTTTCAGAAGAGGAGGCAAAAGAGCTAGAGGCTGAGTCTGCAATGTAAGCCAAAACTGGCTGTTGCTGCTCCGGCTTTAAAAGCGGTTTTCCTACTCCCAGAAAAGAGAGCTTTCGAGGCCTTGTGTAGCCAGACGACGAAACTGGCTCCACAGCTCCAGACTTAGGTGGAATATTTTTATCCCCACGACCACCTGATGCTCCACTACCACTACCATCATTACCAGCTGACAATGAACGCCCACGGCCACGACCTCTTGCACCAGACTTCCTCATTGTTTTAAAAACTTAACCAAAGTAACTTTATTTGTTGCTGTCAAACAACTTACACGGTGAGCTATAACTTCAGTATGATTTCAATATCCCTTAACAGGTTGGTGAGACCACAAGGAAAATCAGGCACAATGTTACACACTCTGTTTTCTGTGGCACCAAATCACAGAGATGCCACACACGCAGGACTGTCACTCAAGCACAAATGTCAATATTAATCTCCCACCTATTTTTTTTTTTTTTCTCAGGGAGACTTTAGAAACCAAATAAGATAAAATGATTTTTTCAGGGACAATTTAGAAACCAAATAATAATTAAAAAAAAAAAAAAGGCGTTCTATGGCCCACTGAGTGAGAGATGGCACACACAGGAGTCAGGAGTGGCACACAAGCCCTGACTGAGGCCAATATTTTTCTCCCACTGATTGATGTAGTGATTTTTTTTAAGGTAGATTTTAGAACCCAAATCAAGCAAAAAAATAAATAGGCTTTCTATGGCCCACTGAGTGAGAGATGGCACACACAGGAGTCAGGAGTGGCACACAAGCCCTGACTGAGGCCAATATTTTTCTCCCACTGATTGATGTAGTGATTTTTTTTCAGGTAGATTTTAGAACCCAAATCAAGCAAAAAAATAAATAGGCTTTCTATGGCCCACTGAGTGAGAGATGGCACACACAGGGATGGCACTCTAGCAGAAATGCCAATCTTAATCTCCAACAAAAAAAAAAAAAACAGGGACTGTCCTACAATTACTATCTCCCTGCAGTAATCTCAGCCAGGTATGGCAGGCAGCAATAAGGAGTGGACTGATGCACAAATTAAATAAAAAGTGTGGACAAACAAAAAAGATAGCTGTGCAGAAAGGAAGGAACAAGAGGATATGTGCTTTGAAAAAAGCAGTTGGTTTGCACAGTGGCGTACACACAGCAATACAGCTATCAGGGAGCCTTCTAGGGCAGCCCAATGAGCTACAGCGCTGAGAGAAAAAAAAAAAAATGTAGCTTCCACTGTCCCTGCACACCGAAGGTGGTGTTGGACAGTGGAAATCGCTACAGCACAAGCGGTTTGGTGGTTAATGGACCCTGCCTAACACTCTCCCTGCTTCTGACGAAGCGGCAGCAACCTCTCCCTAAGCTCAGATCAGCAGCAGTGAGATGGCGGTCGGCGGGAACGCCCCTTTATAGCCCCTGTGACGCCGCAGACAGCAAGCCAATCACTGCAATGCCCTTCTCTAAGATGGTGGGGACCAGGACCTATGTCATCACGCTGCCCACACTCTGCGTTCACCTTCATTGGCTGAGAAATGGCGCTTTTCGCGTCATTGAAACGCGACTTTGGCGCGAAAGTCGCGTACCGCATGGCCGACCCCGCACAGGGGTCGGATCGGGTTTCATGAAACCCGACTTTGCCAAAAGTCGGCGACTTTTGAAAATGAACGACCCGTTTCGCTCAACCCTAGTCCCGACGCCTGCGCACTGCAGTACTTTGCTCTGCCCTCAACAGGGCAGACAAAGTACGCCTGCGCCGCGGTGTGAAAACCAGAAGAGGACGTCATGGAATGAAGGGGGGAGGCTCCGGACCGGACCTGAGACGCCCATCGGACCGGACCGCAGCGGGCCCGCCCCTGGGTGAGTATAATCTAACCTCTTTTTCTCCTCTTTTAGGTAACATCAGGGGCTTATCTACAGCATTACCGAATGCTGTAGATAAGCCCCTAATGACTGTGGGATTACCTCACCATCGATTTTGGGGGTGACAGGTTCCCTTTAATGTTTCACAAAAGTCCAGTCCGAGCTTCAATAAGCAGATCTGATTAATTGGTATGCAGCTTCTTTCTGCCCATGATGTGGACATAGCCCTAGGTGAGTGGGCTTTTATAGTCTGCGAAGCTTCACTTGTGCATAGGGAATAGTAATAGTTTGCCCCAACATCTGGATGAGGAGACCGTTGATACCTTCTGACCCCTGTTCTTCTCTGAGAAGCAAAGGAAGAGATGTTCCTACTTGCTATACTGTTTATTGTGGCCCACATACGCCTTTTTTAGAGGCTTGCCAACATCCAGGTAGTGTACGATTCTCTCCATCAGAAGAGGGATCCAGGGAAAAGACAGGCATCTTTATTTACTAGTTTATATTAGATAAGGGGGAAAGGAAGAGGGAGTGTTCTAAAAAGGACTGAAAGCTTTAGAAACAAAAGATATGGCTTTCTGGAAGCCAGAGCTTGAATCTCGCACTCCTTGCAGACATAATGGCCACAAGAAAACATGTTTTGAGGGATAAATAATTTATATCTAATGATTCCTGAGGTTCAAAAGGAGTGTAGTTGCTCCAAGACAAGGTTCAGATCCCATTTCGGGACTGTCTGAGAGTAGGCCAAATTCTTTGGACGATTTTCATAAACTCTAGATAAGTGGATCTTTGGACATTTTTTTCCCCTGTGCTGGTGACAGGGCAGATATCTGGGCTCTTATAGTATTCAGATGGAGACCTTTGTCAAAACCTTTTAGCAGGAAGTCCAGGATATATTGCTATGTATTGCCTATCTGGCACTGCGAGCGTGAGAACGTTCTCCTGCGCACGGTGCCGTCTGACAGGTCCTGCGAGTTCACGGCCAATGAACTCACTTCACCTATGTGCAGGGCCGGTTTTAGGCAAAGTGGGGCCCTAGGCAAAGTTTAAAATGGGGCCCCAAATGCTAACATTGCACATCACACAGAAGCATTTCGGTTGTATTTACATTCCCTGAGTTCAGGCCGCTAAACGAGTGTGATTGACAATACTGAAGTCGTTGGACGCTTGTTTCCCGGCCTCTTTCCACCGTCTGAGAAAGAATGATGGGACAGAACCATCACTAATAGTTCAGTAACAGATCACCATACAGTATCATGTTGTCAGCAGCACATCTACAGTTTACACCGGCGATGTCCTGCTGAGAACAATGATTTTTATTCCGGCATAAATAATCCAATCACCCAATGAATATGCAGCATTTTGCTTGTTTAATATAATACACCACATACTCCTCCATATATTATAATGTGCATCACAGTCCTCCATATTGTAAAATGCACACCCCATAGTCCTCCATATAATATAATGTGCCCCATAGTCCTCCATATAGTATAATACACTCCTCATAATTCTCCACATAGTATTATACACTTCCCATAGTCCTCCATATAGTATAATACACTCCTCATAGTCCTCCATATATTAAAATACACTCCTCAGTCCTCCATATAGCATAATACACTCCTCACGTGCTCCATATAGTATAATGCACCGCTATAGTCATCCATGTAGTACAATTTACTTCCCATAGTATAATGCACCCCATAGTTCTTCATATAGTATAATGTATTCCCCATAGTCCTCGATACAGTATAATGCAGCCCACATAGAGTATAATGCAGCCACCCCACAGAGTATAATGCAGCCACCCCACAGAGTATAATGCAACCCCCACAGAATATAATGCAGCCCCCCATATAGTATATTGTAGCCCCCTCAGAGTATGATGCAATCGCCCCTCATAGAATATAAATATAATACAGCCCCCCCATAGAATATAATGTATAATGTACCCCCCAAATATATAACAGTCACATAGTATATAACAGCCTCACCATAGAATATAATATACCCCATAGTATATAGCACAGCCCACATAGTAGTATGCCACATAGTTTCTTTGTATGTCCCTCCAGAAATCCCCTTTCTTTTGTTTTTTGACACAAAAAAGTTGAAGTGACCAGATAAATAATTATAAAAAATACTTTATTAATTCTTTCAAATTCAATAAAAACTTCTTTACAGGAACAATGATACTGGAAAAAATGGAGATTACTTGAACCATTATCTGTATTTTTGTTTCAATAACATACTACAAATCTAATATTAAGGCTATATAATAGTAAAAGTGTTTATTAATATTTATATACACAGAAAAGAGAAATAAATAAATAAAGTACGATCTGTGTAATTTTTTACATATCCACTAGATGGTGCTATCACATTATTTATATAGTTAGCCAAATTAGAAAAATAAAGCTTGAAATACCAGGACCGGCATACACTTTAACGAATATCTAATGATTCAATTGTTCCCTTTTATATCTGTCCTCATACACCGACCATACCTAATTTACATCATATCTTCAGACGTGTCAAGTGTCACATCATAATAACGCACTAAATTATGGCTTGATAGATTAAGGGAAATATATGATCATTTAAAATGCACATCCAAAGATGCAATTTACCTGATTACCAGCAGAAAGGAAAGTGTGCCGTTCACAGAAGTTAAAAATCTCCAGCCCCACATAGTAGTATATAGCACTGCCACGTAGTATATAAGTAAGAAAACACAGTAGTGATATTAGGATAATAAATATTGAAAATAAATTTATATTATTAAAATAAATATACACTTGTAGTTGATAGATCACACCTGTGCAACAGTTTTAGTGGGGAACCACTAGAGAGAGAAACCAAAGCTCCCAGCATAAAAGACCCGAACCAATGAGAACATGACAGGGAATATTGGTAGTATTAAATTATTTTATTTATTCATTTATTAATAGCAATAGTGACAAACATAAAAAGATTACTGTTTAAAAATTATTATAAAAATACATATATAAATGAATTCCAAAATATGTGCACAGTAAAAAGCCGCAGAATTATAAGTTTGCCAAATCCTCAACATATACTACACATGGCAATTTATCCCATATGTACACTAGATATATATATATAAAAGAACAAAAATCCATATGTGCCAGTGAAAAAAATCACTAAAAAAATCGCAAAATTGATAGAAAATCAGTAAAAAATCAATCTCAAAGAATCATGGTGACAATATAAAACAATGTATAAAGTGCTACGTGCAACAAGTTAGTTACCACCAGAGAGCATCTAGTGCAGAAGAAACAGCCAAAGAGGCTAGTTGATTGAAAAGTGCTAAGTGCCAATGCAATGGGAATGCCAATTACTTACTATAGGGAATCGGGTGAATGGTCCCGGGCTGCCTGCGGCTGAATAATGTGCACCCCGACGCGCGTTTCAGACCCGCAGTCCTTCGTCAGGGGGAATGTATCATAGCATGACCAAAGGTGTTTATATACTATCCGTATCAGGGGACGCTGATGTGAATCCCCGCCGCTTGTGCGGCGCATGCGCCGCTCGTACAGACCGGAAGTCCGGGACACAGCGTCACGTGACCGGACGCACATGGTAAGATCATGGCGTTGCCAAGGACACAAAGACGCCGTGGCCCCGACACCAGACCGCCGAGCGCTCATGCGCACAACAGCAGGGACTACATGAGCGAAGAAAAGAGGATCTCTAATTGTGCTCGTGAAATAGGGCAAAGTGATGAAAATAATAATTAAATACTATAGTGCCAATGTAGAAATTGCCATTGATGCTGTATAATGTAACGCCGCGACATTACAGACATTGTGTCTGAATATTCATGTCATATATTAACAATGGCTATGTGCTGTGTGGTGAACAATAATTATAAGGAAATGTTTATGCTAACTATGTGATAAAAATGTGAATGGAAGGTGTAAGGAAGATTATTAGTGAAAAAATATATATATATAATAAAATATTATAAAAATGATAATAATAACTAATAATAATAGTAATAAAGAAAAAATAAATAAATAAGTAAATATTTTGGGTCAGATCAGTGTGAGTACGACATCAGAAAACTATACTAGAGAAAAATAATAGTATCCCAATACAATAGTACAAAGTATATAATATTTTGGACAGTATATATCGCAAACCCACATTAAATCCCTTAAGAGGGGGCTGAATACAGCTTATGCAGAGGAGATAAACAGCATATAGCAAAGAATAGTTATAATATATATGATGTTTTTTCTTTATCTAGTCCTCCTGGGTCCAATGTGGGCAGATGTTCACTTCAAATAGAACCGGAATATAAGGGGAACCCAAAATAAAGAAGGCTGGTCCCTGGTTCCTGACTTCACGTGAAGACCCAACATGCAGTATACATCCACAAAGGTACGTTATTAAAGAATGCCTAAGATGGTATAAGCACAATAATTAATACAAATTAAATACATCATTTATCAATATTGGTCATACAATGATCACATATTAAGTAGATATATGTAACTATCTATAAAAGCAAGATAATATTAAATAGATAACCATACCAATAAAAATAGATTAAAAAATGATTAAATTAATAAAAATTAATTTTAAAAGGTATACAATACTAGAAGAATTACGTAAAAGTTACTAAAAATAGTATCATAAAAATGGAGCAAAACTTAGATTTTCATTAAGGCCATTAGGTGACACTGTATCCAATAGCCAAATCCATTTTGTTTCCAGCTGTGCTAGAGATGTACTTACCTTCCCACTTCTCTCATTATGTTTAATTATATCTATTCCTACCTACCTTCTCATTGGTTCGGGTCTTTTATGCTGGGAGCTTTGGTTTCTCTCACGTAGTATATAGCACAGCCCATACAGTAGTATATAGCACAGCCCACACAGTAGTATATAGAACAGCCCACACAGTAGTATATAGCACAGCCCACACAGTATATAGAACAGCCCACACAGTAGTATAAAGCACTGCCCACACAGTAGTATACAGCACTGTGCACACAGTAGTATACAGCACAGCCCACACAGTAGTATACTGCACAGCCTACACAGTAGTATACAGCACTGCCCACACAGTAGTATACAGCACTGCCCACACAGTAGTATACAGCACAGGCACAGCCCACATCCCCCTACCCTCCCGAGAATGGCTCCACAGTCCAGTAAATAAAAAAAAAACACAAGCTCCTCACCTCTCCACAGGTGCCCGCGGTGCTCCCTGCTCCTGTCTCGGCGGCTGCCGCTGCACTGCCTGGGACACAGTGAGTGCACCCGCAACCGCAGTGTCAGAGGCAGAGCTGGGAATGATGGGAGAGGTAGCGTCAAGTGACGCTCTCTCCTCTATCATTGCATTGAACTGTACCAGCAGATGCCGGTATAATTCAATGTGGCGGGGGAGTCAGCGCAGGCGGGCCCTCCTGCCTCACAGGGGCCCCATAACGGCTGCGTGCTTTGCCGCTAGCTGGGGGAGCGAGGGCCTGGTCTGCCTGCCCCTAACGCCGGCCCTACCTATGTGACGTTGGCGCGAGTGCCATGGGAAAATATCCCATGGCACTCGAGCTGACGTCAGAAAGAGGTATGACCACAGAAGATGCACTCATGCCCAGAACTTCATCATAGAAGTAGGGCAAGGGCAGCAGCCGCTGCCATTACAGCAGGAGCTCTCACCAGATGCCTTGCCGAGCCACCAGCATACCAGGAAGAGTAGCCGCTCAAGTGGTAGAAGTGGCAGTTATCCTGTCAGGCAAGACTCCTTGATGTCCAGAAGGGACGTACGTGCATCTGACCAGCCTCCGAAACCGGTACCCTTGACTGGTGGTGAGTGATCTTCGTGAATAGCGTCCTTATGGTAACAGGGTCCATTTTTTTTTCTGCTTGATCACTAGGGGTCGAGAAAGTCTAGCGGTAAAACAAAGAACAGAGAATGTGCCCTTTGCAAAAGACCACTGGCAGTTCAGTGGCAGAAAAATCTATGTGCTTACTGTATTAATAAGACCATACAGGAAGAGACCTCTGATTTCGCCACTAGCCTTAGGGATATAATTCAGGAAGAGGTAAAAGGCTCCTTAAAAGCAGCCCTTAAAATAGCGGGAAAAAGCCGTAAGGTGCCTACGGATTCGGAGGCCTCTTTAGAGCAGGAATGTTGGGAAAGTTCCCTGTCTCCCTCTGCCGCCTCCTCTCCCCAGTTCTCAGAATCCTCCTCGAACTGTGATATAGGGGGCCGACCATGTTTCCCGTGAGGATGTAGAAAGACTGGTCAAAGCAGTCAGGTCTCCAATGGGCCTAAAGGGAGAGAAAACACCTAGGCCTTTAGAGGATGTCATGTTTGGTGGGTTGGAGGAAAAAAGGAAATGCACGTTCCCTGTCAATGCGAAAATAAAGGCATTGATAAAGAATGGAAAAGGCCTGAGAGAATCGGTACTTTACCTTCTTCATCAAAAAGGAGGTACCCGTTTGAGGAAATTGACTCCGAAGCTTGGGAAAAAATCCCTAAAATCTATGGTGTCGTGGCTAGATCCTTAAAAAAAATCATCCCTACCATTAGAGGACTTGGGCGTACTAAAGGACCCACTAGATAAAAAGGCTGACGGCTTTTTAAGATACGTCTTGGGAAGCAATTGCAGGGGGATTAAAACCAGCAATAGCTGGAACATGTACGGCCCGTGCTCTCATGATCTGGCTACAGCAGATAGAGGATCAGCTGAGGAATAAAGTGCCAAGAGACGATATCCTAGCAAATATGACCTTAGTGCATGGAGCAGCAGCTTTCTTAGCGGATTCCTCAGTGGATTCTGGAAGATTAACAGCCAGAGCAGCGGGCTTGTGCAATGCGGCAAGATGAGCCCTGTGGCTCAAAGGGTGTCCGGGGGATTTACCATACAAACATAGACTGTGCTCCATCCCGTCTGATGGACAATTCCAAAAAAATTGGAAGAAATTTTGGATCAAGCAGGGGATTGAAAGAATTGCTTTCCCCGTTTTCCTGTAGAGTCCAAAAAGCCTTCCTTTAGGAGGAAAGAATTAATAGAGGTTGTCCCCAGGAGATAGGAGAAATTGGAACTTTAAAGAAAAAAGAGGGTCGGGCTACATGTTCAAAGGGCGGAGGTAAGGGGAAGGCTCTCTTCCTCCCTGCCTGGGTAAACATCTCCCAGAGTTTGTGGGTATTAAACATAATCAAAGACAATTTAAAAATAAAATTAATCCATCCACCCAGCTAAAGTTTTATATTGACACCCCAAAGGAAGTCCCAGCAGGAACAATCGGCTCTGGAAACAGAGGTCTTGGGACTTGTTCTGAAACAAGTTCTACAGGAAGTCCCGATTCAAGAGGAAGGAAGGGGATTTTACTTCCCCCTCTTTTTGATATAAAAACCGGATGGTTCCTGGAGAACCATAGTCAACCTGAAGAAGCTCAATCAGTCGGTAGAGAATTGCTCCTTCAAGATGGAGTATATCAACACGACCGCAAAATTCTTGTTCCAACACTGCTTCATGGCAGTGATAGACTTAAAAGATGCCTATTACCATATCCCAATACATCGGGAGTATCAGAAGTACCTGAGTGTAGCACTCTGTCCAAGGTCAGGTCAAACATTACCAGTATACAGCCCTTCCATTTGGCCTGTCTGCAGCTCCCAGGGTCTTCACTAAAGTAATGGCCGAAGTAATGTCCTACCTTCGATCCTGGAACATAATGATTGTCCCTTACCTGGACGACTTCCTTGTGGTACGGAGGTCGGAGACCCACTGCACCCACCAAGTAAGAGAAGTGACGTCACCTCTGAGTTAGGATGGATAATAAATACCCCCAAGTCAAGATTGGCACCAGAAAAAGTGCAGTCCTTCCTAGGGTTAGAGGGAATGTCACCCCATTTTAGGCCTATGGAGCGCCCCGAGACGCAGGGCCGCGGGGTACTCGGTACCGGGCCTCTCGGTCTCAGTCCTGGGGTTGTCACAGTGGCTAGACCTGGTCCGTGACCCTGCTAAGGGGCGTCCAATGAAAGATGAGATGATGGTGCGTGGTGCAGGTCGCGATGAATAACGAGGACACAGGGTTGCAGTCTCTTTACCTCTTTACTGAAGGCTTCAGGATCCTCAATCCAGAGTACTGCTAACAGGGCTGGCTGAGACCGGCCGGTCCAAAGGCACATCCAGAGTTCCCTTTGCAGGTGGAAATCAGTGCCTACCTTCTAGCACCTGTGTGTTGTAGTACCTCCCTGCTGAGCACCACGGGATAGTCCTCACAACTGTTGTGTCTGTTTCTGATGTTCTTCTCTCACAACTCGTATCTATTCTGATGTTCTTCTCCGTCCCCCAGATGATATGGATAGGACGCACCCGTATGACGGGTAGGCCTGGAGTTCTTCCGGGACCCTAGCGTCGCCCCTCTCCCACAATTGCCCCCTATGTCTTCTTAGGTGATTTAGGTGAGACAGCCAACCTAAAATTAACTGTCCTGCCGCTGTTTAAAGTATTGCCTGGAGCCTAATACTTCCTCGGCATTCCGGCCACCGGCTACGCGCCTCAGTAGGATGTTGCCTCGATCTTACAGCACAACTCCTACTGGCTTTATCTCCTTTTTGCTGCGATGTCATTTCTCACTTCTCCACAGTAAACCTCGCTTCTTTTCCTTTCTTAGGATGCCGCCGCAACGGGTACAGGCGCGGCTCCGTAACGTTCTGTTCTGTTCGCTAGGCCACTGTCAGGATCCCACCCCTGACAGACCCCCTTGAATCTTCCCCTGCAACACCCCCTGCCACAGGATGTTGCCTGGTTCCAACCCAGTCAGCTTCTGACTAACTTCCTATCCAGCCCCCAGTTTTACCAGATTGTGAGGAGTGGCCTAATACATAGAACCCTTTGCTCCCCCTACTGACCAGAATGTGAAGTGTAAAGTGTGACTGTGATACCTGGTCAGGTGAACTCCTTAAGTGCCATCAGACATACCATCACTCCCCTTAGTGGCAGAGCAACAGTACTGCAACGACCAGGACTCTGGGGCACTGCACTCCCCCCCCCCCCCCGGTTAAATCCAGTACTCCCGAACTGGGAAGAAAACAACAATACATGTCAGCAAAAGACATACAAATTTTGAAAATGCAATGAACAAGTAATTATAACAGTGCTTCCCTTTATGGGAGGTGAGGACTCTTGAACGTTACAAACAAAACATGGTTAAATATTTTAAATAACATTCTATAGATAACTTCTATTACCCAGCTGGGTATTCTACTAAGTGCAAATTCTGAACAATAATTTAACTTTTCCTTTAAGGGCGTATAGGCTGAACCCACTAAAGGCTTACTATAAAACTCTAAAATATAAATTAAGTCTTTCTTTATTTTTCTCTTCTAAGTGCAACATTTTCTTTTTACTCTCTGATTTTTCATATGCAGGACCGCCTGTCTATCTGCCCAGGCCTACTGCCTCTTTTCTTAGTACAGGATCATTTAACCATCTCTCTATGGCTCTCAGGAGGACTTCACTAACTAACCCCTACGGGTTTACTCTATTGAAACTCGGCTTTCAACTGTTTCCTGTCCTCATTCTCTAGTAACATTATTAAACATTCTCCATAACTATCTAGCTAACTACATATTACTCCTATGTAAAACATTATTACCATCTACTCTCTTTTAAGACAACATTATACTTCAAGTGCAACTAGTGAACGTTCCCTTTAAGAGGGAACTAAGTCTCTTTGAGGTAATGCAGACTCCCTTCATCTGCAAGTCGAGTTAAGGTAAGAGCTTCCATGCTGTACTCAGGAACAGTCTCTTCACAAAGCTCCCCTTCTTGTAAAACCAGTAAGAGGCACCTTTAAGAAGGTGCGAACTATTTACAATACAGTTTGTGAACCATTCACCGTCCATGATTCGGCAGTCTTTGTAACATTGTGGAACAAAAGCAAAAATAAAAACAAAATCAAAAATAAAAAAAGCAATAGGGATCCCGGGTAAACGAAGGGATCCCTTTAAGAACAACCCTGATCGGGTATCAGTAGCAAAAGACACAGAAGACGAACAGTTAACTATTTACAGTTTCAGCAGCTTAGGCTCATAAATCAGGAGGTGGCTTCCACCAGGGCCTTACCTCACAGGTAGCCCTCTGGGGCTTAGGTAAGCTTGGCCCCAAGTCCACCCCTCTCAGCCGAGGACGGGTGGGACTCAAGGTCACACGTTGGGTCAAGACCGCCGGATGATCCATAACGCAGGCGGTAATCGGCCCTTCAACGAGGGGTCCGGTCTCCTGGGCCTCAGGGGCGGCCGGAAGAGCTGAGCACCGCTGGACATCCTGAGCCCTCCAACCAGTCCCTCGCTGCCACCGGGTGTAGACTACGGCATCTCCAGGCTGCAGATCGTGGTCTGCGTCAATCTCTCCATGGCAGGGTACCACCTCGCCCCGGGCGACATGTACCTTCAGCGGCTCCCCGATCTCCTGAATAACTCCTCGTCCTTCCTGGGAGTTGAAGGTGATCACTACACCCCACTTTGGCGGAGGATCCTGCACTTCGGCTCTCAAGTCGATCACGGCCACAGGTTGGGCTTCGCTCTCCTTTTCCTTCCGCCACGCGGCCACCAGGCGCCGCCGGTGCTCCATCCATGGCATCAGCTTCAGATCCTGCTCCTGCGGTTCACGGCCCGGTGACGGGGTCCGTGAGTCCTCTGCGGTCGGGTCGGGTGAAGAAGGGAACGCAGGGGACAGGCGAATCTCCGCAGAGTGGACCAGCCAGGAACTCACCCGGGCGTGGGCTTCTCGGCACCGCTTCTCCTGCCGGGCCTCGGCCGCAGCCACCCATTCGTCCGGTGAGCGGCTGCTGGGTCCTCCTCTCGCGAGCAGTTCCGCAGCTGTCAGCGCCTGCTGTAACGGTGAGTCCTGGCTTGCTCCCACCGATGCGGGCTGGTGCTGGGTCGGGTCGTCCCCACATGGCTGCTTGGAGGCCGCCATGTCTGTCCCTTTTTTTAGGTCGTCTTCCCGCGTTCTCTTTTGTGGGCGGCCCCGTCTCCATGGTCTCCACACTCCGAAGAGAATGAGAAGGCGGACCTCAGCCGCTGACGGACACGTCCTCAAGATACAGCAATACTTAGACTGGGTGGCCATTGTCTTTCACGCTCTTCAGCTTGTCTACGCCCACTTCCACGCCCTTCTTCTCCTGCGCTCCTCTTAGCGCTGTAATGTTGGCGGTTTTGGTGGGAAATGGCAATACACAGTCTTTGCAATAAATCACAGTTCAAACACAATTCAGACACAGTTCCAAGGCACACATGACCTGATTCTTCAGGCTTAAGTAGATCCTGTTCATGACGCCAAGTTGGAGCGCCCCCAGACGCAGGGCCGCGGGGTACTCGGTACCGGGCCTCTCGGTCTCAGTCCTGGGGTTGTCACGGTGGCTAGACCCGGTCCGTGACCCTGCTAAGGGGCGTCCAATGAAAGATGAGATGATGGTGCGTGGTGCAGGTCACGATGAATAATGAGGACACAGGGTTGCAGTCTCTTTACCTCTTTAATGAAGGCTTCAGGATCCTCAATCCAGAGTACTGCTAACAGGGCTGGCTGAGACCGGCCGGTCCGAAGGCACATCCAGAGTTCCCTTTGCAGGTGGAAATCAGTGCCTACCTTCTAGCGCCTGTGTGTTGTAGTACCTCCCTGCTGAGCATCATGGGATAGTCCTCACAACTGTTGTGTCTGTTTCTGATGTTCTTCTCTCACAACTCGTATCTATTCTGATGTTCTTCTCCATCCCCCAGATGATATGGATAGGACGCACCCGTATGACGGGTAGGCCTGGAGTTCTTCCGGGACCCTAGCATCGCCCCTCTCCCACAATTGCCCCCTATGTCTTTTTAGGTGAGACAGCCAACCTAATATTAACTGTCCTGCCGCTGTTTAAAGTATTGCTTGGAGCCTAATACTTCCTCGGCGTTCCGGCCACCGGCTACCCGCCTCAGTAGGATGTTGCCTCGATCTTACGGCACGACTCTTACTGGCTTTATCTCCTTTTTGCTGCGATCTTGTTTCTCACTTCTCCACAGTAAACCTTGCTTCTTTTCCTTTCTTAGGATGCCGCTGCAACAGGTGCAGGCGCGGCTCCGTAACGTTCTGTTCAGTTCGCTAGGCCACTGTCAGGATCCCACCCCTGACAGAGACCCCCCTGAATCTTCCCCTGCAACACCCCCTGTCACAGGATGTTGCTTGGTTCCAACCCAGTCAGCTTCTGACTAACTTCCAATCCAGCCCCCAGTTTTACCAGATTGTGAGGAGTGGCCTAATACATAGAACCCTTTGCTCCCCCTGGTGGCCAGAATGTGAAGTGTAAAGTGTGACTGTGATACCTGGTCAGGTGAACTCCTTAAGTGCCATCAGACATACCATCACTCCCCTTAGTGGCGGAGCAACAGTACTGCAACGACCAGGACTCTGGGGCGCTGCACTTATAAGCTCAGGCCACCGCCATCAGGGGTTTATCTACAGCATTCTATAATGCTGTAGATAAGCCCCCAATGTAACCTGAAAGATAAGAAAAACAAGTTAGATTATACTCACTCAGGGGCGGTTCCTGTTGTGAATTTGGATTCTGGGCTCCCCCGGTGGCTACTGGTGGAATTGAACTTGTGACATCATCTTCCCTGTTCACCTGTTCTGATTAGATCTGGGTGTCGCTATATAACCTGGCTTCTCTGTTAGATGCTTGCCGGTCAACAATGTTATCAGAAGCCTCTCTGTGCTTGTTCCTGCTCCCAGACATCTACTAGATAAGTTGGACATTCGTCCATGTTTTGTTTTTGTATTTTGGTTCCAGTTCACAGCTGCAGTTTCGTTACTGTGTCTGGAAAGCTCTTGTTGATCAGGAATTGCCACTCTGGTATTATGAGTTAATGCCAGAGTCCTAAAGTAATTTCTGGATGTGTTTTGTTAGGGTTTTCTACTGACCATGAAAGTATGCTTTCTGTCTTCTGCTATCTAGAAAGCGGACCTCAAATTTGCTAAAACTATTTTCCTGCTGCGTTTGTTGTTTCATCTCATATCACCGCCAATATATGTGGGGGGCTTCTGTCTCCTTTTTGGGCATTTCTCTAGAGGTGAGTCAGGTCTTATATTTCCCTCTGCTAGCATTATTTAGTTCTCCGGCCGGCGCTGGGCATATAGGGATAAAAAGTAGGACATGCTACCTGGCTACTTCTAGATGATGCGGTAGGTTTAGTTCATGGTCAGTATAGTTACATCTTCCAAGAGCTTGTTCCTATTGAGGCTTATGCTAGTTCTCTGGCCATGGAGATCATGACAGTTTGACCGGCCCACTAAAGGGTTAAAATCCTTGGCTGAGAAAGGAGAGAAATAAGAAGTCTGCTGAAAATTTTTTTTTTTTTTTTTTTTTCTCTAGTAGTTAGTGTGCTCTTAATTGGATCACTTGCCAGTCTGTCTATGCTGCAGTCTTTCTTTTTTTTCTCTCTCCTTCTAATCTTTGAATGGCTCTATGTTCACCTGTCTATAATGGATCTACAGAGTGTAACTGCAGGTTTGAATAATCTCGCCACGAAAGTACAAAGTTTGCAAGATTTTGTTGTTCATGCTCCGGTATCAGAGCCGAGAATTCCTTTGCCGGAATTCTTCTCAGGGAATAGATCTAGCTTTCAGAATTTTAGAAATAATTGTAAGTTATTTTTGTCCCTGAAATCTCGTTCTGCTGGAGACCCTGCACAGCAGGTTGGGATTGTGATTTCCTTGCTCCGCGGCGACCCTCAAGATTGGGCTTTTGCATTGGCACCAGGGGATCCTGCGTTGCGCAATGTGGATGCGTTTTTTCTGGCCTTGGGCTTGCTGTATGAGGAACCTCATTTGGAACTTCAGGCAGAAAAAACTTTGATGTCCCTATCGCAGGGGCAAGATGAAGCTGAAATTTACTGCCAAAAATTCCGTAAATGGTCTGTGCTTACTCAGTGGAATGAGTGTGCCTTGGCGGCTACTTTCAGAGAGGGTCTTTCTGATGCCATTAAGGATGTTATGGTGGGGTTCCCTGTGCCTGCAAGTCTGAATGAGTCCATGACAATGGCCATTCAGATCGATAGGCGTCTGCGGGAGCGCAAACCAGTGCACCATCTGGCGGTGTCCACTGAGAAGACGCCAGAAAACATGCAGTGTGATAGAATTCTGTCCAGAAGCGAGCGGCAGAATTTTAGACGGAAAAATGGGTTGTGTTTCTATTGTGGGGATTCTACTCATGTTATATCAGCATGCTTTAAGCGTACTAAAAAGCTTGATAAATCCGTTCCCATTGGCACTTTACAGTCTAAATTTATTTTGTCTGTGACCCTGATTTGCTCTTTGTCATCTATTACTACGGACGCCTATATCGACTCTGGCGCCGCTTTGAGTCTTATGGATTGGTCCTTTGCCAATCGTTGTGGGTATGATTTAGAGCCTTTGGAGACTCTTATTCCTCTGAAGGGGATTGACTCCACCCCATTGGCTAATAATAAACCACAATACTGGACACAAGTGACTATGTGTATTAATCCGGATCACCAGGAGACTATTCGTTTTCTGGTGCTGTATAATCTACATGATGATTTGGTGCTGGGATTGCCATGGCTGCAGTCTCACAACCCAGTCCTCGACTGGAGAGCTATGTCTGTGTTGAGCTGGGGATGTAAGGGGGCTCATGGGGATGTACCTGTGGTTTCCATTTCATCATCTATTCCCTCTGAAATCCCTGAGTTCCTGTCTGATTATCGTGACGTCTTTGAAGAACCCAAGCTGGGTTCACTACCTCCGCACCGTGAGTGCGATTGTGCTATAGATTTAATTCCGGGTAGTAAATACCCAAAGGGTCGTTTATTTAATCTGTCTGTGCCTGAACATACTGCTATGCGAGAATATATAAAGGAGTCCTTGGAAAAGGGACATATTCGTCCATCGTCATCTCCCTTAGGAGCCGGTTTTTTCTTTGTGTCAAAAAAAGACGGCTCTTTGAGACCATGTATTGATTATCGGCTTTTGAATAAAATCACGGTTAAATATCAATACCCATTGCCGTTGCTGACTGATTTGTTTGCTCGCATAAAGGGGGCCAAGTGGTTCTCTAAGATTGATCTCCGTGGGGCGTATAATTTGGTGCGGATCAGGCAGGGGGATGAGTGGAAAACCGCATTTAATACGCCCGAGGGCCACTTTGAGTATTTGGTGATGCCTTTTGGTCTTTCTAATGCCCCTTCAGTCTTCCAGTCCTTTATGCATGATATTTTCCGCGATTTTTTGGATAAATTTATGATAGTGTATCTGGATGATATTCTGATTTTTTCGGATGATTGGGACTCTCATGTCCGGCAAGTTAAGAGGGTTTTTCAGGTTTTGCGGTCTAATTCTCTGTGTGTCAAGGGTTCTAAGTGCGTTTTTGGGGTTCAGAGAATTTCCTTTTTGGGATATATTTTTTCTCCCTCTTCCATTGAGATGGATCCTGTCAAGGTTCAAGCTATTTGTGATTGGACGCAGCCCTCTTCTCTTAAAAGTCTTCAGAAATTTTTGGGCTTTGCCAACTTTTATCGTCGATTTATTTCTGGTTTTTCGGATGTCGTTAAGCCATTGACCGATTTGACTAGACAGGGTGCTGATGTTGCTAATTGGTCCCCTGATGCTGTGGAGGCCTTTCAGGAGCTTAAGCGCCGTTTTTCTTCTGCCCCTGTGTTGCGTCAGCCTGATGTGACTCTTCCTTTTCAGGTTGAGGTCGACGCTTCTGAGATCGGGGCTGGGGCAGTGTTGTCGCAGAAAAGTTCTGACTGCGCCGTGATGAGGCCTTGTGCCTTCTTTTCCCGTAAATTTTCGCCCGCTGAGCGGAATTATGATGTTGGGAATCGGGAGCTTTTGGCCATGAAGTGGGCGTTTGAGGAGTGGCGCCATTGGCTCGAGGGGGCCAGACATCAGGTGGTGGTATTGACTGACCACAAAAATTTGATCTATCTTGAGACCGCCAGGCGCCTGAATCCTAGACAGGCGCGCTGGTCATTATTTTTCTCTCGGTTTAATTTTGTGGTATCGTACCTACCGGGTTCTAAGAATGTTAAGGCGGATGCCCTTTCTAGGAGTTTTGAGCCTGATTCACCCGGCAACTCTGACCCCACAGGTATTCTTAAGGAGGGAGTTATCTTGTCAGCCGTTTCTCCAGACCTGCGGCGGGCCTTGCAGGAGTTTCAGGCGGATAGACCGGATCGTTGTCCGCCTGATAGGTTGTTTGTTCCTGATGATTGGACCAGTAGAGTCATCTCTGAGGTACATTCTTCTGCATTGGCAGGTCATCCTGGAATTTTTGGTACCAGGGATTTGGTGGCAAGATCCTTCTGGTGGCCTTCCCTGTCACGAGATGTGCGAGGCTTTGTGCAGTCTTGTGACGTTTGTGCTCGGGCCAAGCCTTGTTGTTCTCGGGCTAGTGGATTGTTGTTGCCCTTGCCTATTCCTAAGAGGCCTTGGACACACATCTCGATGGATTTTATTTCAGATCTGCCTGTTTCTCAGAAGATGTCTGTCGTCTGGGTGGTGTGTGACCGTTTTTCTAAGATGGTCCATTTGGTTCCCCTGCCCAAATTGCCTTCTTCTTCCGAGTTGGTGCCCCTGTTTTTTCAAAATGTTGTTCGTTTGCATGGTATTCCTGAGAATATCGTTTCTGACAGAGGAACCCAATTTGTGTCTAGATTTTGGCGGGCATTCTGTGCTAGGATGGGCATAGATTTGTCTTTTTCGTCTGCTTTTCACCCTCAGACTAATGGCCAGACCGAGCGGACTAATCAGACCCTGGAGACATATCTGAGGTGTTTTGTGTCTGCTGACCAGGATGATTGGGTTGCTTTTTTGCCATTGGCGGAGTTCGCCCTCAATAATCGGGCCAGCTCTGCCACTTTGGTGTCCCCGTTTTTCTGTAATTCGGGGTTCCACCCTCGATTTTCCTCCGGTCAGATGGAATCCTCGGATTGTCCTGGAGTGGATGCGGTGGTGGAGAGATTGCATCATATCTGGGGGCAGGTGATGGACAATTTAAAGTTGTCCCAGGAGAAGACTCAGCTTTTTGCCAACCGTCGCCGTCGTGTTGGTCCTCGGCTTTGTGTTGGAGATTTGGTGTGGTTGTCTTCTCGTTTTGTCCCTATGAGGGTCTCATCTCCTAAGTTTAAGCCTCGGTTCATCGGTCCGTATAAAATATTGGAGATTCTTAACCCTGTTTCCTTCCGTTTGGACCTCCCTGCATCCTTTTCTATTCATAACGTTTTTCATCGGTCGTTATTGCGCAGGTATGAGGCACCGGTTGTGCCTTCCGTTGAGCCTCCTGCTCCGGTGTTGGTTGAGGGTGAGTTGGAGTACGTTGTGGAAAAAATCCTAGACTCCCGTGTTTCCAGACGGAGACTCCAGTATCTGGTCAAGTGGAAGGGATACGGCCAGGAGGATAATTCTTGGGTCACTGCATCTGATGTTCATGCCTCTGATCTGGTTCGTGCCTTTCATAGGGCCCATCCTGATCGCCCTGGTGGTTCTGGTGAGGGTTCGGTGCCCCCTCCTTGAGGGGGGGGTACTGTTGTGAATTTGGATTCTGGGCTCCCCCGGTGGCTACTGGTGGAATTGAACTTGTGACATCATCTTCCCTGTTCACCTGTTCTGATTAGATCTGGGTGTCGCTATATAACCTGGCTTCTCTGTTAGATGCTTGCCGGTCAACAATGTTATCAGAAGCCTCTCTGTGCTTGTTCCTGCTCCCAGACATCTACTAGATAAGTTGGACATTCGTCCATGTTTTGTTTTTGTATTTTGGTTCCAGTTCACAGCTGCAGTTTCGTTACTGTGTCTGGAAAGCTCTTGTTGATCAGGAATTGCCACTCTGGTATTATGAGTTAATGCCAGAGTCCTAAAGTAATTTCTGGATGTGTTTTGTTAGGGTTTTCTACTGACCATGAAAGTATGCTTTCTGTCTTCTGCTATCTAGAAAGCGGACCTCAAATTTGCTAAAACTATTTTCCTGCTGCGTTTGTTGTTTCATCTCATATCACCGCCAATATATGTGGGGGGCTTCTGTCTCCTTTTTGGGCATTTCTCTAGAGGTGAGTCAGGTCTTATATTTCCCTCTGCTAGCATTATTTAGTTCTCCGGCCGGCGCTGGGCATATAGGGATAAAAAGTAGGACATGCTACCTGGCTACTTCTAGATGATGCGGTAGGTTTAGTTCATGGTCAGTATAGTTACATCTTCCAAGAGCTTGTTCCTATTGAGGCTTATGCTAGTTCTCTGGCCATGGAGATCATGACAGGTTCCGGTGCGGTCTGGTATGATGGGCGTCGCGGTCTGGGTTCGGCACCTCCCATCTTCATACAATGATGTCTTCTTTTTTGCTTCCTGCCACGGCTCCTACTTTGTCTGCTCTGTTGAGGGCAGAGCAAAGTACGGCAGTGCGCAGGCGCCGGGAAAGGTCAGAGAGGCCTGGCGCCTGTGCACTGCAGTACTTTGCTCTGCCCTCAGCAGGGCAGACAAAGTATGCCTGTGCAGGAGCAGTGGCAGGAAGCAAAGAAGAGGACATCATCATACGAAGTTGGGAGGCACCGGACTGCGACGCCCATCGGACCGAACCGGGACCACCCCTGGGTGAGTATAATCTAACTAACTTGTTTTTGTTATCTTTCTGCCTTTATGGCAGAGTGGTCAGATGGAAGCCTCTCCTCAGTGCAAGACATATGAAAGCCCGCCGGGAAAGGTCAGAGAGGCCCGGCGCCTGCGCACTGCAGTTCTTTGCTCTGCCCTCAACAGGGCAGACAAAGTACACCTGCGCCGAAGCGTAAAGACAAGAATAGGAAGTCATCGTAAGAAGATGGGAGGCCCCGGACCGGACCGCGACGCCCATCGGACCGGACCGCAGCGGGATCGCCCCTGGGTGAGTATAATATAACCTCTTTTTCTCGTCTTTCAGGATACATCGGGGGCTTATCTACAGCATTATAGAATGCTGTAGATAAGACCCTGATGGCGGTGGCCTTAGCTTATAGGCCTAAAATGGGGTGACAGATTCCCTTTAATACTGGACTTCGAGCGACAGCTCTGCCTCCTGCCAGAGAACAAGGTAATCAAGAAAAGGAATGTAATGTCCCTACTAGGCTCAGTAACATCATGCATACCAGCTGTAGGGTTGGCACAGTTTCACCTAAGACAGCTGCGGTGGGAAGTTCTGTCAGCGCAGAAATGATTGAAAGGACATTTAGAAGGAAAACTATATCTTTTTACTTGGGTGTAAGAGATTCCCTAATCTGGTGGACTGTAAAGGAGCATCTGACATTGGGGGTCCTTTGGCAAAAACCAGTCGAGGACATTATTACAACCGATGCAAGTGGTACAGGTTGGGGAGCACACCTGCGATTCCACTCCGTACAAGGAACCTGGTCCTCACTAGAAAGGAGTCACGGATCGAATGTGAAAGAACTGGGCAGTGGAACAGGCCTTGAGACATTTTCTCCCCTTGCTTCGGGGTCGCCATACTCGAGTCATGTCGGACAATTGAGCAGTGGTGGCTTATAATCAACCACCAAGAGAGACGAGGTACCGGGGTCTCATGGAGGTGTCAGATCTGGTGATGAGCGAGTATGCTCGTTGCTCGGGTTTTCCCGAGCACGCTCGGGTGGTCTCCGAGTATTTGTTAGTGTTCAGAGATTTAGTTTTCATCGCCTCAGCTGAATGATTTACAGCTACTAGCCAGGCTGAGTACATGTGGGGGTTGCCTGGTTGCTAGGGAATCCCCACATGTAATCAAGCTGGCTAATAGAAATAAATCATTCAGCTGCCGCGATGAAAACTAAATCTCCGAACACTAACAAATACTCAGAGATTACCCGAGCAACGAGTATATTTGCTTATCACTAGTCAGATCTACTATTTCAATTAGCGGAACAATACCTGTTATCTCTCATGGCACTACATATAAGGGGCGTCGAAAATACACAAGCAGACTTCCTGAGTCGCAGAGATTTGAGACAGGGGGAATGGTTCTGAAATCCTCAGGTTTTCTAACAAATAGTGCAGACTTGGGGCAAACCTCACACAACAAAAACGTCAGGAAGTTCTGCTTCCTAAATCCAAGGGAACATCCATTCACTGTAGCTGCCCTACAAATACCCTGGAAATTCTCCCTGGCCTACGTGTTTCCCCCCCATTGGCAATGATTCCGACAGAAGTCATGAAGATCAGAGAGGATCAAGCGAGGGTAATCCTCATAGCTCCGTTTTGGCTGAAGAGGCCATGGTTCTCCCTTCTAATACAATTACAGGTTCATGGATTTTGCCAGAAGTTCCGGACCTGCTTACCCAGGGACCCAGGGACCAGTGAGCCGTTCTCAAGTGAAGGGCTTCCATCTGGCAGCCTGGAATTTGAGAGGGCACTACTGAGTCGCCACGGATTCTCACCAGGGTTAGTCTCCACCCTGTTGAAAAGTAGAAAACCTATCACATCCAGAATATACGGTAGAACATAGAAGAAGTTCCTAGACATCCTGGGGGAACCATTAGGGGATGTTGCGCCGGAGGGGCCTATCCTACAATTTCTACAGGCAGGTTCCATACGTTAGACGTGAGGAGGTCCATATAACAATACATGTCCATAACTAATCAGTAGAAGAAAGATCAGTCCCTATTTGTAGCCTTCCAGGGTAGCAAAAAGGGGTACGGGGTAGCTGAAAGTACCATTGCCAGATGGAACAGGGAGGCCATTAGTTTATCCTACTCTGCGAGTGGTGCTCCGGTTTCTGAAGGCATCAAGGCTCACTCCACCAGAGCCGTGGCTACCTCCTGGGCAGAGAAGGCTGAGGTATCAATTGATCAGATTTGTAAGGCCTAGACCTGGTTCTCACCCTCAACCTTCTTCAAACACTACCGGCTAGATCTATCCTCCTCTGTTGACCTAACCTTTGGTAGAAGGGTGCTGCAAGTGGTGGTCCCTCCCTAAGGTGTTTCATTCTACAAAAGTCTCTTAGGTGTGCTGTCATGGGGGATAGGAAAACACCAAGGTTACTTACCGGTAGCCGTTTTTTTTTCTGGAACCCATGACTGCACCCGTATATTCCCCCCCTTTATCACTCCTTTGGTGTGCACTATAGTTTGGGTGTTTTTAGTTGATATGTGGTGATGGTTTTGCCATGTGTACTAACCAGGGGGGCCTCTCATGCTCTGTAAACCAACAGAAGGGAGGAAGAGGTACCGCCCTTTTATTTTCAGTAGGGTTCCTGTCCTGACTGGGTGGATCCCCCTCTCTCAGGTGTGCTGTGATGGGTTCCAGAAAAAACAGCTACCGGTAAGTAACCTTGGTGTTTCCTTTGCAAACTATGTGTAAATGACATACAGAATTGCTGTATGTAAGCTCATGTTAAAATCGCATTGCAATTGGATAGCAATCGCACTGCATTCGGATGCAAATCGGATGCTAGGTGTGAGAAATCGGATTGTACTTCCATGACACTTGCATTACACTCGTGCGGCTCTCGGCAGGGATGCTCGGACCGATTTTCCATACATTAAGTGTAACGCTGTCCTAACTGAAAACTTCTAACACTGATTACACAAGAACCAGAAGACGGATTTCTTCAGCCCAGATATTTTTATCAGTGTAATACTGCCAACCACACTTTGTGGTAATTTACTTAGCAAAACCCTGCTGACAGGTTCGCTTTAAGACAGGCCCCCACTAACCAAACTACACCACAAAGACCAAGGAGCTCTCCAAACAAGTCAAGGACAAAGTTGATGTGAAGTATAAGTTAGGGTTGGGTTGTAAGAAAAAAAAAATTCTTATGATTCCCTGGAGCTTTTATTTCAGAGCTTCCAGGACCGACTACCTACCTGTGGCACGCACAGAGCAAAGATAACAAGCTTAGGAAGATGACAGTCCATTCAGATACAAGGCCAGTTGAGCGGAGGGTCATAACCTGGCTTCTCAGAACATCTCCATGGAGCCAGGTGACCGGTGTGTCTCATTTCTGTCTTTCACAAACATATCCATGGTTCAGTGATGGTCAATGAAGCAGATATATATTCTTCCAGCTGGGGCCGTGGTCTCATAGGCTGACATTCTGTAGAATGACAAATCTGTGTCCTTCATGATGGAGCCATGATGTCTTGGCTGCTGTCCTGTAGAGTGTCTCTGGTTCTTTAGATGTCTGGATCTCATGGCTGGCTGGAGGTATCTCTGTATGTCTCATGTTACAGAGGCATATAACTTATTTTTATAGTTAACAACTGTCCTTCATCCAGTAGATCACAGGTAAAGGGGAAAAATGGTAATCTGTTTGTTTTTCCCCCCTCTGTTTTGCAAGTTAACAAACTAGTTGGCCTGGACAATGTGTAATTAACATATCAGCAAACATCATTGTTTAATGACCCTGTATGAAAGAAGAGCCAACATTTCAGACTCTTGCCCAATTGAAGAAAAAAACGCTTACATTCAAAAGTCAACATATAGATAAGTCTATTCCCCCTGGCTTGCTGAAAATAATGCCTGGTTAATTAAGATAGAATGCTGTGCCCCCACAAATACGTTATATCCAATTAGATAAAATAAAACTGATAACAAAAAAGGTACTAAACTTGTGTCACGGAAATGGCTCAGAGCTTAGCGGAGGGAGGTACTCCTTAAGAATACGAACAGCAAACTGTACCTTCCAGGACTGACAAAGTAAAAAAATCCAAACTCTGTTTTTTATTATCGGTTACACCCACATGCCACTTGATGAGCTCATATTAGGAGCTGGTTGTGGGTTGTGTTAGGTCTTTTTAAAGATTATTATATCACCAACTTTCAGATATCTTCTTCCCTGAGAATCAGAGCACAGGGGTGCGGATATCCGAGTGCAGTGTGATGTTTCACATGCACCCATAGACTTATATGGGTGCATGCTATCCGATTCTCCCTGCCAATTGCAGCATGCTGCGATTATTTTTTCATGCCGATTAAGCATGTAAAGACTATCGCAGATGTGAGCTGCCCTATAAAGTAACACTGAGCTAAGTACAATCCGATTATCGTAAAAGTGATAGAGCCCTAAGTGTTACTATTCTCTGAAATTGTCCATTGATTGCGATGACAACAATCAGCACAACACAATCATGATCTCGGGGTGTCGTTGGGGTTGTAGAAGGAACTCACACTTTGTTCACCATCTATATGCTGTTGTCACTAGTGACAGCAGCATCTAAGGGGTTAAATGGCCATGGTCGGTGCCATCACTCCATGTGGCTGATGCAGCAGGGTGTCAGTTATAGTGTACAGCTGACAAATGACAAAGTTGCACAGCCACAATAAAATGGGTGTTTAATTAGTAAGAAAAATGCATGCATAATGAAAAGGGAGAAAAAGGAGTGTTACAAAAGCGCTAAGCACAGCTGTATATGGGTACAACAATTTTATTTGGAACAATATATGTACAACATTTAAAAAGGATATCCGGGACTTTACAAAAAATGTATCCAAGCACTAACAGGCAGGTAATTGCAACTTACTGTTGTGCATGGAGCTGTTCTTCTCACACACCAATCCTGCTGGGTATTCAGAAGCCTCTGCTGACTTCACATCTACAGAACGGAGGCTTATTTTCTGCTCAGCTCTGTAGATGGGGCATGAATTCCAAGGTCATTCTGATTGACAGCTAGTTCCCCGCTGCCTAACTGGTGGAGTCGGCTGTCAATCAAAATGACCTTGGAAGTCTTGCACCCTTCGCGTCAGCAGAGGCAGCTGAATCCCCGGCAGGAGTGGTCTGTGACCACTCTGTGCCGGGAGAGAACGGCACCATGCACAACAGACAGGTAAGCTGCCATTGCCTGCCTGTTAGTGCTTACTTTTTTTCAAAAGTCTCAGATACCACCTTTAAAACCAAAATTTGCCTGAAACCCCAAGATATGAGGGCTATAATAATGCCAAAAGTATACGGGCATTATTGTAGCCTTTCTATGTCAGTGTTCGAGGCAAACTTGGGTTTTAAATGTTGTGTATATATTGTCCCAAATAAAATTGTTATACCTGTATACAGCTGTGCTTATCGCTTTTGTAACGCTCCTTTTTTCTCCTTTTTCGTTCTAGTGTACAACTGACAGCGGCTGCATTTTCACCCATTTGGGGATGTCATTCACTTATATCTCAGGTCAGATTTAAGTGATATTGGTGGTCCCTAAGGGGTTATCACAGGCATCTGCACATAGCAGGAAGAAACATCAGATAAAAATACACTATACAAGTATTGCAATGTATATTAGCGAACAAACCATTGCACAGTTATGTCCTACAGTGGGATCAAAAAACCCTGACATTTTTAAAAAGAATGGTTTAAACAGATTGTCTAGGATATATTTTAATTGCAGCATAAGCTTAAAAATATTGAGAATAACTACAGTAATACTCACCCTACCTGGGTCCAGTGATTACTCTCCACTGGAGCTCCAGTGTTTGTTGATGGTTTGCAGTGGAAATGTCACAACTACAGGGCACTGGCCTGTTCTACCAGTTGGTGGGCACAAGTTTGTGTCTACTTCAGGATTACTGCTAGCCCAGTTATTGGCGGTAATAGTGACATGTACTATGGCAGCCTGACCTAACCCCTGCAACAAGTCAACAAAGGTCCGAGCGTCTGAGAGCCATCGCTGAATCTGGGGAGGCCGAGTATTACTGAGTTTATTATTTTTAGCATCCGGAAGCTTGTGCTGCAATACAAATTCATCAAAAGATCGTATCTGCACCGAAATGGTACCATTAATAAATCATAAGACTCATCACCTAACACCGATGTTTAAGCGGCACCAGCTCCTGGTAATATTTGTTTATTGTGCTTCACCGATAACATCCCGTCCCAACTACCCACAAGACTACTGCAGGTAACCTGTCTGATCATGTACTGACACCTACTCAGTTACAAGTATTAAGTAGGGGTCTCTCGTTTTCCCCAACAAACAACTATAATTATTTTACAGCATTAAAAGACCTCCATTTGTTTTCACGGAAGCTAATTTAAAAAAAACTACATAGTAAAGGAGGCAATGATTTGGAGGGTTGGAGTGCTGCAGAGAGAAACACCATACGGATATTGGAAGAACTCCTAGAGGAACAAACCCAGGATGTTGAAAGTAGGTTCCCTAAAAACATTTTCCCCAGATCAACGAATTTCCCCCCCTTGTGTCACGGGAAGACTAGGTGGGCAAGAGCTAATAACTCGGGGCCCCTGCAATTTCACTCAGATTAGGGAAATCCTGACTGACCCTCTACCTAGAGTTTACACTGATGGTGTGCATGTCTAGGGCTCGACCCTCGCCCTGTCTCCTGTTTCAACCCTAGGCTGAAACCACCGCCCACCACCCAGTGAAAAGATCATACACCAATACCCACAGTTAGAACAGACAAGGATAACGGAAATTATACATCATGCCGCAGTCACTCAGGAATACACTATAAATGCACAGGGCAAAATAAATACAAATATAGAAAGGAGTAAATAAGACAAAGGGAAAAACACCACCAGCAAAGATACTCCAACTACTAGCTCACCACTCCAGACCGAGATAACAACACACAAGACAGAAGCTATAATCGGCGACACCCAATGTTCAGGAGAACTATTTAAAGGCAATGGGCATGGCCCAGCTTCCAATCCGAGCATCAGGTAAATTAACCCCGGACCAGCTAGATAAAATCTAGCCGACGCCAATGAGCACATAGTGGTCAAAAGCGGAATTACCGCTGTCTGTCGAATGACCTGGTCTGAACAGCATCCGACATGACAGTACCCCGCCATCTACGAGGGACCCCAGGGCCCTCACGGCTTATAGGACCCGGCTTGTCCGGATGGCGACAGTGAAAAAACCTGACCAGCCGATCCGCATGAATGTCCGAGGCTGGTACCCAGGACCTCTCCTCAGGCCCATAACCACGCCAGTGTACCAAGTACTGTAAAGTGCAGCGCACTACACGAGAGTCAACCACCTTGGAGACTTCAAATTCCAAATTACCATCCACCAAGACTGGAGGTGGCATAGGCGCCGCGTCCACAGAACCCACCACCTTCTTTAAAAGAGACCTGTGGAACACGTTGTGTATCTTATACACCGTAGGAGGCTCCAATCGGTACGCTACTGGGTTAATGACGGCGGTGACCCTAAATGGACCAATAAACCGTGGACCCAATTTAAGGGATGGTATTTTGAGTCTTATATTTTTTGTGGATAACCACACCCAGTCATCCACACTCAGGTCCGGACCTGGCACACGCCTACTGTCAGCCACACGTTTGTACCTAGCACCCACACTCAACAGGCGCTGTTTAACTCTCCTCCAGACTGATGACAATTGTGCTCCTAACTGGTCCTCCTCCGGACCGCCGGAAGAGCCCCTCTGACTCAAAGTACAAAATTGAGGATGTAGCCCGTAAACACAAAAAAACGGAGACTCCCCAGACGACTCCTGGTGGTGATTATTGATGGCAAACTCAGCCAAAGGAAAAAAGGTAGACCACTCCTCCTGGTTATCAGAGACAAAGCAGCGTAAGTACTGTTCCAAATTTTGGTTCATACGCTCAGTCTGACCATTTGACTGAGGATGAAACGCCGAAGAATGAGACAACTTGATCCCCGGCCGTGAGCAAAATGCTTTCCAAAATTTTGCCACAAACTGAGTACCCCTATCAGACACGATGTCAGACGGAACCCCATGAAGTCTGACCACCTCCTGCACAAATACCTGAGCCAGAGTCTTAGCGTTAGGCAACGAAGGCAAAGACACAAAGTGCAACATTTTTGAAAACCGATCAACAATCACCAAGATGAGCGTGTTCCCAGCTGAGGAGGGCAAATCAGTGATGAAATCCATGGAGATTTCCGTCCATGGCTTACTAGGTACCTCAAGAGGAAGTAGTGTGCCAACAGGACGGGAGAGGGGCGTCTTAGCCCTAGCGCACGTGGTACAAGCTGACACGTATGAGACCACGTCCTGTCGGATCTTGGGCCACCAAAACCAACGTGACACCAACTCCAAGGTACCTCTAACCCCTGGGTGGCCCGCCAGGACCGCATCATGATGCTCCGCCAAAACCTTTAAGCGGAGATGAAGCGGTACAAAAGATTTGTTGATGGGAAGCTCAGATGGTACCTCCTCCTGAGCCTCGGCAATCTCAGCCTCAACCTCGGTAGTGAGAGCCGAAACCACAACACCCTTTTGGAGGATGGGTACTGGATCCTCCCGAGGTTCTCCCCCCGGAAAACACCTACCTGGACAGAGCATCCACCTTAGTGTTTTTAGACCCCGGTCTGTAAGTGACAACAAAATTGAACCGCGTGAAAAACAATGCCCAGCGAGCCTGCCTGGGGTACAGACGCTTGGCTGACTCCAAATACAGCAGATTCTTATGATCGGTAATAACAGTAACCTGATGTACCGACCCCTCCAAGAAGTGTCGCCATTCCTCAAAGGCCAACTTGATTGCCAACTCCCTGTTGCCGATATCGTAGTTACGTTCGGCGGACGACAGTTTCTTGGAGAAATAGGCACATGGACGCAAATCACTCAAAGATGAGCCTTGTGATAGTACCGCACCCACACCAACCTCAGACGCATCGACTACCACAACAAAAGGTTTTGATACGTCTGGCTGCACAAGAATGGGGGCTGAAACAAAACTGTTCTTAAGAAATTCAAATGCGCGCACAGCAGCCTGAGGCCAAACGGAGAAATTGGTACCCTTTTTAGTCATGTCAGTTAGCGGTTTAGCAATGATGGAAAAATCCTTGATAAATTTCCTATAGTAGTTAAAAAACCCAAGGAACCGCTGAAGTGCTTTCAGGTTATCAGGCCGTTCCCAATGCAGCACCGCTTGCACCTTAGCGGCGTCCATTTTAAAACCAGAAGCAGACACAATATAACCCAAGAAAGGCAACTCTTGAACAGAAAATACACATTTCTCAAGTTTAGCATACAGCTTATTCTCTCTGAGAAGCTGTAACACCTGCCTGACATGATCTAAATGAGTATGACGGTCGCAAGAAGATATGAGAATGTCATCTAGGTACACGATAACGAATTTCCCCAAAACATGCGAAAACACATCATTAATGAAATGTTGGAACACTGCAGGTGCGTTAGTCAACCCAAATGGCATCACCAAATTTTCAAAATGACCCTCAGGGGCAATAAAAGCCGTCTTCCACTCATCACCTTGACAGACTCTTATGAGGTTGTACGCCCCCCTGAGGTCAAGCCTGGTAAACCACTTAGCACCTGCCACCTGGTTGAACAAATCTGGTATCAGTGGCATAGGGTATGGATCACGAACCGTAATCTGGTTCAATTCCCTGAAATCCAAACACGGGCGTAATCCGCCATCTTTCTTCTTCACGAAGAAGAACCCTGCTGCCACAGGCGAGGATGAAGGCCTGATGTGCCCTTTGCTCAAACTTTCAGCAATGTAATCCTTTAAAGCTTGTCTCTACGGACCGGAGATGTTAAACATCCTTGCTTTAGGCAATTTGGCCCCTGGTTTAAATCTGATAGTACAGTCATAGGGGCGATGTGGCGGAAACTCTGAACAACCCTTCACAGAGAACACATCCACAAAATCTAGAAGTGACTCCAGAACGCTTGAAGTCACAGCAGACACACATGTGGCCAGGCAATTCTCCTGAGTCCTGAGTTTTCCAGTCAGTTACCGGGTTGTGCATAAACAACCATGGAAAACCCAAAACCTCCTGAGCAGGAAGATTCCTGAGCACCTTACATGTAACCTGCTCGGAATGTAGAACCCCAATGTGGAGTTTCACCTCAGCCACAAACTCAGTAATCTCCCCCTGTGAGAGAGGAGCAGCATTGATGATGACCACGCGGATAGGATGAGGCAGTTTTTCAATCCTAAAACCTGCTGTGCGCGCAAACTCCTCATCAATGAGATTTGTGGCTGAACCACTATCCACAAAAACAGTGATTGGCAGCTCTCTGCCAGCGATAATAACTTTGTCAGGGAGCATGCATTGAGAAACCACCATGGAGGATATGCATAAGCTCAGATTGGTCTCCTCCACACCCTCTGAGCTTAGAAGTTTTCCGCCGTTGCATTTTTCTTAGACAGTAGAGGACAGATGTTAATAAAATGACCAGTCTTACCGCAGTAAAAACAGGCTCCCTGCTTCCTGAGCTCAGGGGCTCGACTCATCACATGTGACACCCCTGCGATTTGCATAGGCTCCTAGGCTCACCTGCAGCAACCACACGTGAACCTAAACCCTCTCCCATAGGCGGTGTCTCATGCTCCCCCTGACGCAAACGGCGATCAATGTGGACAACCAGACTCATAGCGGAATCTAGAGAAGTAGGAGTCTCGTACATCAGAAGGGCTTTTTTAAGCCTTCCAGAAACCCCATGAATAAGCTGACTCCGCAGCGCAGGATCATTCCACTGTGTATCGATCGCCAAGCGACGAAATTCAGAGCAGTAATCCTCTGCAACTCGTTCCCCCTGGTGAATAGTGCGTATCTTAGATTCTGCTAGAGCCATTCTGTCTGGCTCATCGTAAATATTTCCAAGAAAGGAAAAAAAACTCTCCACAGAGTCAAATGCAGCAAAATCAGATGGCAAAGAAAACGCCCATGCTTGGGGATCCCCGCTTAACAATGACAACACCAGGCCCACACGCTGAGCCTCATTACCTGAGGAGATCGGGCGCATACAGAAATATAGTTTGCAAGCTTCACGAAAAGAAACAAATTTACTGCGTTCCCCAGCAAATTTTTCAGGCAAAGGAAACTTAGGCTCAGCAACTCTGCCTGTCGCTCCAGCTTGCACATTAGATACTGCTAGTCCCTGTTGCTGCACTGCCCCCCTCAACTCAGTGACCTGTAGGGACAGCGCCTCCAACTGGCGGGTTATGGAATTCATTTGATCCATGACAAAACAAAAAAAAAGGAAACCCCTTTTTTTTTTTTGTTTTAAAGGCCGATTATAATGTCACGGGGAGACTAGGTGGGCATGAGCTAATAACCCGGGGCCCCTGCAATTTCCCTCAGACTAGGGAAATCCTGACTGACCCTCTACCTAGAGTTTACACTGATGGTGTGCATGTCTAGGCCTCGACCCTCGCCCTGTCTTCTGTTTCAACCCTAGGCTGAAACCACCGCACACCACCGAGTGAAAAGATCATACACCAATACCCACAGTTAGAACAGACAAGGATAACGGAAATTATATGCAGCGCCCCAGAGTCCTGGTTGTTGCAGTACTGTGGCTCCGCCACTAAGGGGAGCTATGGTGCGTCTGATGGCCCTGAAAGAGTTCATCTGATCAGGTATCACAGACACCAATACATTTCACAGTCGGGCCTCCGGGGGGAGCTAAGGGTTCTATTCACTAGGCCACTCCCCACCATAGTGGGTAAACTGGGGGTCAGGCAGGAAGTTAGATGAGAAAGCTGACTGGGTTGGAACCAGGCAACACCTTGTGGCAGAGGGTGTTGTGGGGGAAGATACAGTAGGGTCTCTGTCAGGGGTGGGATCCTGACAGAGGCTTGGCAACTTGAACGAACGTAACGGGACCGTGCCTGCTCAGGATAGCGGCGGTGCCCAAGGAAGGACCAGAAGCGAGATAGATTGTGCTGAGTGAGAAACGAGATCAAGCAATAGGAGAATACCAGTAGGGGTCGTGCTGTAAGACCGAAGCAACACCCTACTGAGGCGCACTACCGGTGGCCGGAACGCCGAGGGAGTATTACAATATTCAGCTTCAAGCAATACTCTAAACAGCGGCAGGGCAGTCAGTCTAAGGCGGGCTGTCTAACTTATATCACCCATGCAGTCTTGGGGGGCAACTTGTGGAGAGGGGCGACTCTAGGGTCCCGGAAGAGCTCCGAGCCTACCCGTCAAACGGGTGCCGTCCCAACCAGAACACCAGGGAGGGACGGAGGATTAGCAGAACATCATCTAATCGAGTTGTGAGGGAACTTAAGAAACAGACACAACAGTTGTGGGGACTTTCTGTAAGCACAGCAGGGAAGGACCGCAACACATAGCGCTAGAAGGAAGGCACAGATTTCCACCTGCTAGGAGAACTCTGGAGGTGCCATTGGACCGGCCGAACTTGCGTAGCCTGGTTATCCGGATTCCGGACTGAGGACCCAGAAATCTTCAGTAAAGAGGTAAAGAGACTGCAACCTGGTGTCCTCGTTATTTACTGCATCGCACCACTACAGCCTCACCACCACCTTCACCCGTCACATCGTTCACTGTGCGCCCCTCGGCAGGGTCACGGACTGGGCCTAGCCACCGTGACAACCCCAGAGCAGAGACTCACAGAGGCCCGGTACCGGGTACCCCTCGGCCCTGCGGGCGCTCCAACTTGGCGTCACGAACAGGATCTACTTAAGCCTGAAGAATCAGGTCATGTGTGCCTTGGGACTGTGATTTGTTGTGCTTGGACTGTACTTTATTGCAAAGACTGTGTGCTGCGCCATTTACCGCCAAAATCCGCCACCATTACAGCGCTGAGGAGAGCGCAGGAGAAGAAGAGGGGCGTGGAGTGGGCGTAGGCAAGCTGGAGAGCGCGAACAGCAATGGCCGCCCAGTCTAAATATTTCTGTGTCCTGAGGACGTGTCCGTCAACGGCTGAGGTCCGCCTCCTGATCCTGTTTGGAGGGTGGAGACCATGGAGACGGGGCCGCCCACGAAAGAGACCGCAGGAAGAGGACACTGGAGAAGGAGAAAAGATGGCGACACCGGCAACACCACCGCGTGGGACTGACCCGATCCAGCCTGAGGCTGCACCACTTGACACAGCCCCAGATGCGCCAACGTTGCGGGACTGACCCTCACGGAGCCCCCGATGGGCCGACCCCCCTTTCCACCGTCTGAGGAGTGTGTAGCTGCAGCCGAGGCCCACCGGATAGCACGCCGCTTGGAGGCTGATGCCCGCGTGCTCGCTTGGCTGGGCCAGCCCACGGAGGTCCGTTTGTCTCCGGTGTCCCCTGCTCCTCCCAACCCGGCCGCGGCTGAAAGTGCGCTGCAGACGCAGGGCCTGAAGATCATGCCAGAGGCCGAACACCTGCGGCGCTTGGTGGCTGCATGGCGAGACCGGCCACAACCGGCAACCCAGGTGGATCTGACCAACGTCGCAGAGGTCCCATCGTCCCACTGGGGTGTAGTGGTCTCCTTCAACCCCCGACATGGAAGGGGGGTTATACAGGAGATCGGGGAGCCGCTACAAGTCCACGTGGACCGGGAGGAGGTAGAGCCCTGCGGAGGAAGGTTCGCTCGCGACCTGGAGCCAGGTGATGCTGTAACCTACACCAGGTGGAGGAGGGCAACAGGCGAAGCTGGCTGGATGGTGCGGGGCGTCCAGCGGTGCGTCGCGCTCCAGGCCGCCGCTGAAACATCCGAAAATGAACCTCCTGTTGAAAAGGCAGTGGAACCTGTCCCTGCGGAGCAGCGGGGAACCCGGATCCACCATGTACCTTGGGGGCATGCCGGATCATCAGTGAAAAGAGCATCGCGGCAAGGGATCCTGTCATTGCTGGGACCAGAACCGCTTCCTGGATCGGCAGCACGACCCGTTGGTCTGGTGAGGCCTGGAAGGAAACCACCTTCTTCCCCAAAAAATGAGTGAGCATGAATGCTTTATATATGTAAATAGTTACTGTTCTCTTATGTTGCTGCTAAAACCCGTCCAGGGTTAACTCTTAAAGGGATCCCTTTGTTGATCCGGGATCCCTATTGTTTTTGTTTGTTTTTCTAAGTTTTTGCACAAGTTTCCAGAACTGCCGCAATCATGAACAGTGCATGATACAAACTTTTTGTAAATAGTTTGCACCTTATTAAAGGTGCTCCCTACTGGTTTTACTTCAAAAAGGACTCTTTGTGAAGATACCACACTGGAACCTTTGCCGAGTATGGACTGGTAGCTTGAGAAGATATGCTACCTCATAGAGACTTGGTCCCCTCTTAAAGGGGATGTTCACTTGTTGCACTTAAAAGAATGGTATTGCTTTAAGACTGAGAGATAGCAATGATGTTTTGATAAAGAGAACGTGATGATAATGTTTATGTGAGAAAGTTATATGTATCCAACTAGTTAATTGTAAAGAAATGCTGATGATGTTCCCAGAAAGAAAGTGAAAGCTAGAAGAAGGATGCAGTGGGCCCGTAGGGGTAGACGTGGTGTCCAGCATGCATGTTAGTGAGAAAGATAATGAGAAGGTTTAATGTTCTATAGAAAATGTTTTGATAATGTTGATAGATAATGGGGATAGAAGGTGAACCCTGAGTCCTCATAGGAGTCATGTAAAAATGGCTCGGTGCTCTTAAACTGAAAGTAATGTTATGCTCTATACTGTGTATAGTAGTTGAAAAGGCAGTAGGCCCGGGCTGAACGGGGTGGTCCTGCATAGAAAGGAGAGGCAGTAGGTCTGGTGCCGTTAGGACAGGCGGTTCTGCAGATTTAAAGAAGGAGAATGAAAAAGTTAAATTGCCTTATAATGTGATTATAATAGGGTCTTTAGTGGATTCAGAGTGTATGTCCTTAAAGGCAATGTTAAATTATTGTTCAACAATTTTGCACTTAGTAGAATACCCGGTTGGGTAAAAGGAAAGTTATTTGTAGCATGTTGCTATGACATTTAACCATGTTTGTAACGTTCAAGCATCCTCACCTCCCATAAAGGGAAGCTCTGTTTAAGTATACTTATTGTTATTGCACTCAACAAAACTGTATGTCTTTTTGCTAACTTGTATTGTTGTTTTCTTCTCAGTCCCGGAGTACTGTGTTTAACCAGGGGGGAGTGCAGCGCCCCAGAGTCCTGGTCGTTGCAGTACTGTGGCTCCGCCACTAAGGGGAGCTATGGTGCGTCTGATGGCACTGAAAGAGTTCATCTGATCAGGTATCACAGACACCAATACATTTCACAGTCGGGCCTCCGGGGGAGCTAAGGGTTCTATTCACTAGGCCACTCCCCACCATAGTGGGTAAACTGGGGGTCAGGCAGGAAATTAGATGAGAAAGCTGACTGGGTTGGAACCAGGCAACACCTTGTGGCAGAGGGTGTTGTGGGGGAAGATACAGTAGGGTCTCTGTCAGGGGTGGGATCCTGACAGAGGCTTGGCAACTTGAACGAACGTAACGGGACCGTGCCTGCTCAGGATAGCGGCGGTGCCCAAGGAAGGACCAGAAGCGAGATAGATTGTGCTGAGTGAGAAACGAGATCAAGCAATAGGAGAATACCAGTAGGGGTCGTGCTGTAGGACCGAAGCAACACCCTACTGAGGCGCACTACCGGTGACCGGAACGCCGAGGGAGTATTACAATATTCAGCTTCAAGCAATACTCTAAACAGCGGCAGGGCAGTCAGTCTAAGGCGGGCTGTCTAACTTATATCACCTATGCAGTCTTGGGGGGCAACTTGTGGAGAGGGGCGACTCTAGGGTCCCGGAAGAGCTCCGAGCCTACCCGTCAAACGGGTGCCGTCCCAACCAGAACACCAGGGAGGGACGGAGGATTAGCAGAACATCATCTAATCGAGTTGTGAGGGAACTTAAGAAACAGACACAACAGTTGTGGGGACTTTCTGTAAGCACAGCAGGGAAGGACCGCAACACATAGCGCTAGAAGGAAGGCACAGATTTCCACCTGCTAGGAGAACTCTGGAGGTGCCATTGGACCGGCCGAACTTGCGTAGCCTGGTTATCCGGATTCCGGACTGAGGACCCAGAAATCTTCAGTAAAGAGGTAAAGAGACTGCAACCTGGTGTCCTCGTTATTTACTGCATCGCACCACTACAGCCTCACCACCACCTTCACCCGTCACATCGTTCACTGTGCGCCCCTCGGCAGGGTCACGGACTGGGCCTAGCCACCGTGACAACCCCAGAGCAGAGACTCACAGAGGCCCGGTACCGGGTACCCCTCGGCCCTGCGGCAGTGGGGGCGCTCCATTATACATCACGCCGCAGTCACTCAGGAATACACTATAAATGCGCAGGGCAAAATAAATACAAATATAGGAAGGAGTAAATAAGACAAAGGGAAAAACACCACCAGCAAAGATACTCCAACTACTAGCTCACCACTCCAGACCGAGATAACAACGCACAAGACAGAAGCTATAATCGGCGACGCCCAATGTTCAGGAGAACTATTTAAAGGCAATGGGCATGGCCCAGCTTCCAATCCGAGCATCAGGTAAATTAACCCCGGACTAGCTGATAAAATCTAGCCGACGCCAATGAGCACATAGTGGTCAAAAGCGGAATTACCGCTGTCTGTCGAACGACCTGGTCTGAACAGCGTCCGACATGACACCTTGTCACTCTGTCCAGCGGTGGAAGTTTTTACTAAGTTGGTGACAAATGAATTGAAAACTTTGTCTGGCTACCGCCGGTATGACAATCTGACCCATATACAAAGGGAGAGTATTCGTCAATTACAATCCATGGATGACGTGGTATTCAAAGCAGCTGACAAGGGGGGAACATCGTGGTCTGGCCAACTGTCAAATATGAGCGTGAGGTGTTCCGACAGTTGCGTGATAATGAGGTATATGCTAAAATAGGATACAATCCGGTGGTGTCCTTCTCTGCACGACTCCAAAAAATCCTGATGAAGGCTTTTGATGCGGGGATAATTAGTAAAAAAAATTTGGGATGGATTGACAGTGCAGTTTCCCAAAGTACCCACATTTTACCTGCTTCCCAAGATACACAAGGACGCCGTCAACCCACTGGGACGTCCGATCGTGTCAGGGATAGGTGGTCTGTGTGACCCTGCATGTAAGTTTATTGACTACTACTTAAAGGCAATTGTGGAAACATTGCCTTCTTATGTTAAGGACACGATGGATGTTCTCACTAGGGTTGACGGTGTCTTTGCGGATCAGGATATTATTCTGGTGGCGGCAGACGTTGAAACGTTATATACTTGCATTAATCATGAGGATGGTATTCAGGCGGTCCGCTTCTTCCTCGAGGCCTCCAACCTGGACGGCCCTCTTTGTGAGCTCATCCTGGAACTGCTGCACTTCGTCCTTACGCATAAGTTTTTCACCTTTAACCCCTTCCCGACCTGTGACACAGCGTATGCGTCATGAAAGTCGGTGCCAATCCGACCTGTGACGCATATGCTGTGTCACAGAATGATCGCGTCCCTGCAGATCGGGTGAAAGGGATAACTCCCATTTCACCCGATCTGCAGGGACAGGGGGAGTGGTACTTTAGCCCAGGGGGGGTGGCTTCACCCCCCGTGGCTACGATCGCTCTGATTGGCTGTTGAAAGTGCAACAGCCAATCAGAGCGATTTGTAATATTTCACTATGAAAAGTGGTGCAATATCATCGGCCATGGCTGGAAAACCTGATCTGCCCCCCCCCCACACCCACCGATCTCCTCCCCAGTCCTCCGTTATGTGGTCCGGTCCCCTCCGTCCGCCTGCCCGCTCCCCCGTCCTCCTGTCCGCTCCCTCCTTGCTCGGATCCACCCCCCCTGTGCTCCGATCACCCCCCCTGTGCTCCGATCCACCCCCCCACCACCCCTTCATACTTACCGATCCTCCCGTTGTCCGTCCGTCTCCTCGCTGGCCGCCGCCATCTTCCAAAATGGCGGGCGCATGCGCAGTGCGCCCGCCGAATCTGCCGGCCGGCAGATTCGTTCCATGTACATTTTGAGCACTGTGATAAAACCTATCACAGTGATCAAAATAAAAAAAATAGTAAATGACCCCCCCCCCTTTATCACCCCCATAGGTAGGGACAATAATAAAAAAAAGAAAATATATTTTTTTTCTTTTTCCACTAGGGTTAGGGTTAGAACTAGGGTTAGGGTTAGGGTTAGGGTTAGGGTTAGGGCATGTGCACACAGTACGGATTTGGCTGCAGATCCGCAGCGGATTGGCTGCGGATCCGCAGCGGATTGGCCGCGGATCCGCAGCGGATTGGCCGCGGATCCGCAGCGGATTGGCTGCTGCGAATTCGTAGCAGTTTTCCATCAGGTTTACCATGTACACCTATGGAAAACCAAATCCGCTGTGCCCATGGTGCGGAAAATTCCGTGCGGAAACGCTGTGTTGTATTTTCCGCAGCATGTCAATTCTTTGTGTGGTTTCCGCAGCGTTTTACACCGGTTCCTCAATAGGAATCCGCAGGTGAAATTTGCACAAAAAAACACTGGAAATCCACTGTAAATCTGCAGGTAAAACGCAGTGCCTTTTACCTGCAGATTTTTCAAAAATCGTGCGGAAAAATCTCACACGAATCCGCAAAGTGGGCACATAGACTTAGGGTTAGGGTTGGAATTAGAGTTAGGGTTGGAATTAGGGCTAGGGTTGGAATTAGGGCTAGGGTTGGAAATAGGGTTAAGATTAGGCTTGTGGTTAGGGTTACGGATAGGGTTAGGGGTGTGTTGGGGTTACAGTTGTGGTTAGGGTTGGGATTAGGGTTAGGGTTGGGATTAGGGTTAGGATTAGGGTTAGGGTTGGGATTAGGGTTACGGGTGTGTTGGGGTTAGGGTTGTGGTTAGGGGTGTGTTGGGGTTAGGGTTGTGATTAGGGTTAGGGCTACAGTTGGGATTAGGGTTAGGGGTGTGTTGGGGGTTAGTGTTGAAGTTAGAATTGAGGGGTTTCCACTGTTTGGGCACATCAGGGGTCTCCAAATGCAACATGGCACCACCATTGATTCCAGCCAATCTTGCGTTCAAAAAGTCAAATGGTGCTCCCTCCCTTCCAAACCCCGACGTGCGCCCAAACAGTGGTTTACCCCCACATATGGGGTACCAGCGTACTCAGGACAAACTGAGCAACAACTGTTGGGGGCCAATTTCTCCTGTTACCCTTGCAAAAATAAAAAATTACTTGGTAAAACACAATTTTTGAGGAAAGAACAATTATTTTTTATTTTCACGGCTCTGTGTTATAAACTTCTGTGAAGCACTTGGGGGTTCAAAGTGCTCACCACACATCTAGATAAGTTCCTTGGGGGGTCTAGTTTCCAAAATGGGGTTGCTTGTGGGGGGTTTCTACTGTTTAGGCAAATCAGGGGCTCTGCAAATGCAGCGTGATGCCCGCAGACCATTCCATCAAAGTCTGCATTTCAAATGTCACTACTTCCCTTCTGAGCCCTGACGTGCGCCCAAACAGTGGTTTACCCCCACATATGGGGTACCAGCGTACTCAGGACAAACTGAGCAACCACTCTTGGGGTCCAATTTCTCCTGTTACCCTTGCAAAAATAAAAAATTACTTGGTAAAACACAATTTTTGAGGAAAGAACAATTATTTTTTATTTTCACGGCTCTGTGTTATAAACTTCTGTGAAGCACTTGGGGGTTCAAAGTGCTCACCACACATCTAGATAAGTTCCTTGGGGCGTCTAGTTTCCAAAATGGGGTCATTTGTGGGGATTTCTACTGTTGAGGCACATCAGGGGCTCTGCAAACTTAACATGATGCCTGCAGACCATTCCATCAAAGTCTGCATTCCAAAACGTCACTACTTCCCTTCCGAGCCCCGGCATCTGCCCAAACAGTGGTTTACCCCCACATATGGGGTATCAGCATACTCAGGAGAAACTGGTCAACAACTTTTGGGGTCAAATTTCTCCTGTTACCCTTGGGAAAATAAAAAAATTCTGGGCTAAAAAAATATTTTTGAGGAAAGGAAACACATTTATTATTTTCACGGCTCTGCGTTATAAACTTCTGTGAAGCACTTGGGGGTTCAAAGTGCTCACCACACATCTAGATAAGTTCCCTTGCGGGTCTAGTTTCCAAAATGGGGTCACTTGTGGGGAGTTCCTACTGTTTAGGCACATCAGGGGCTCTGCAAATGCAACCTGACCCCCGCAGAGCATTCCATCAAAGTCTGCATTTCAAAACGTCACTACTTCCCTTCCGAACCCCGACATGTGCCAAAACAGTAGTTTACCCCCACATATGGGGTATCAGCGTACTCAGGAGAAACTGTACAAAAACTTTTGGGTTCCAATTTCTCCTGTTATTCTTGGGAAAATAAAAAATTGTGGGCTAAAAAATCATTTTTGAGAAAAGAAAAATTATTTTTTATTTTCATGGCTCTGCGTTATAAACTTCTGTGAAGCACTTGGGGGTTCAAAGTGCTCACCACACATCTAGATTAGTTCCTTGGGAGGTCTAGTTTCCAAAATGGGGTCACTTGTGGGGGAGCTACAATGTTTAGGCACACAGGGGCTCTCCAAACGTGACATGGTGTCCGTTAACGATTGGAGCAAATTTTCCATTCAAAAAGTAAAATGGCGCGCCTCCCCTTCCGAGCCTTGCCGTGCACCCAAACAGTGGTTTACCCCCACATATGAGGTATCGGCGTACTCAGGAGAAATTACCCAACAAATTCTAGGATCCATTTTATCCTGTTGCCCATGTGAAAATGAAAAAATTAAGGCTAAAGAAATTTTGTGTGAAAAAAAAGTACTTTTTCATTTTTACGGATCAATTTGTGAAGCACCTGGGGGTTTAAAGTGCTCACTATGCATCTAGATAAGTTCCTTGGGGCGTCTAGTTTCCAAAATGGGGTAACTTGTGGGGGAGCTCCAATGTTTAGGCACACGGGGGCTCTCCAAACGCGACATGGTGTCCGCTAAAGATTGGAGCCAATTTTTCATTCAAAAAGTCAAATGGCGCTCCTTCCCTTCCGAGCCCTGCCGTGCGCCCAAACAATGGTTTACCTCCACATATGAGGTATCAGCGTACTCAGGAAAAAATTTCACAACAATGTTCGTGGTCCAGTTTCTCCTTTTACCCTTGGGAAAATAAAAAAATTGTTGCTAAAAGATCATTTTTGTGACTAAAAAGTTAAATGTTCATTTTTTACTTCCATGTTGCTTCTGCTGCTGTGAAACACCTGAAGGGTTAATAAACTTCTTGAATGTGGTTTTGGGCACCTTGAGGGGTGCAGTTTTTAGAATGGTGTCACTTTTGGGTATTTTCAGCCATATAGAACCCTCAAACTGACTTCAAATGTGAGGTGGTCCCTAAAAAAAATGGTTTTGTAAATTTTGTTGTAAAAATGAGAAATCACTGGTCAAATTTTAACCCTTATAACTTCATAGCAAAAAAAAAAAATTGTTTCCAAAATTGTGCTGATGTAAAGTAGACATGTGGGAAATGTTATTTATTAACTATTTTGTGTCACATAACTCTCTGGTTTAACAGAATAAAAATAAAAAATGTGAAAATTGCGAAATTTTCTAAATTTTCGCAAAATTTCCGGTTTTTTTTTTCACAAATAAACTCAGAAATTATCGACCTAAATTTACCTCTAACATGAAGCCCAATATGTCACGAAAAAACAATCTCAGAATCGCTAGGATCCGTTGAAGCGTTCCTGAGTTATTACCTCATAAAGGGACACTGGTCAGAATTGCAAAAAACGGCCAGGTCATTAAGGTCAAAATAGGCTGGGTCATGAAGGGGTTAAAGATCAATTTTAGCAACAAAGACGTGGCGTGGCCATGGGTGCGGCCTGTGCCCCCGCGTACGCCAACCTCTTCCTGGGTTACTAGGAGAGGTTGGTGTTTGGTGAAGCGGGGGCCGCTGACCATGTGCTATGTTGGCTACGCTATATTGATGACATTCTGATTTTTTGGCGGGGGACGGTGCGGCAGTTGGATGAGTTCATGGTTGGACTGAACAATAATAATGTTAATATCAGATTAACATATAGGCATGATAAAGTTAGAATTGATTTTTTAGACATCAGCCTGGAGGTGGACTCATCCTCCACCATCCAGACTGATGTCTTCCGTAAAGAAACATCAGTAAATTCTCTTATACTTGCCAGGACAGCGCAAAGTCAGTCCACCGTGAGGGCCGTCCCGGTTGGACAGTTTTTGAGAATGCGGCGGATCTGCTTGACTGACCAAAAATTTGAGAATCAGGCCTCTGACCTGAAAAAAAATTAGAACAGCGGGATTATAGCCAGAGATGTATTAAATATGGCTATAACAAAGCTAAGTCGGTCTCCCGAAACTCATTGTTGTATCAGAAGAAAAATAGAAATAAGAAAGATTCATTTCTGTCTTTAACCATGAGTGGGATAACATGCGGAGTGTCTTGACAAAGTATTGGCCAGTTCTGAGTGCTGAGCCCTCCCTGAGACCCTTTCTGACCGACAGACCTCTGATGACTCCTCGACAATCTAAGAATTTGGGTGACTTGTTAGTCAAAAGTCATTATGTAGCACCCAGTAAAAAACTTTTTTGGTAACACACAACCTAGAAAAGGTTTCTTTAAATGCGGTCATTGTCTAGCATGTACAAATGCCCATCCAACGTTTACATTTGACTCAGTTGACCAAAAACGTTTCCAGATAAGAGAGTACATCTCTTGCAGCACTAAAAATGTAATATACTACGCCACATGTAGCTGCCCCCTCATATATGTGGGACTGACGTCCAGGGAATTGAGGGTACGCAATTAGAGAACATGTGCGGGACATCAGTGCTGCTGCAACAACTGAGGACATCACAACCCTTAAAACAATCCCGAGACACTTTCGTATGTCACATAATTGTAACCCTAGGGATTTTAGGGTTAGAGGCATAGATGTAGTACATGTTGGCATCAGAGGGGGAAATATTAAAAAATTGTTAGCACAACGTGAACTTAAATGGATAGTGACTAGGGTTGAGCGACCTTGACTTTTTTAGGGTCGAGTCATGTTTCGCGAAACCCGACTTTTGGAAAAGTCGAGTCGGGCGAAATCGGCCGATTACTGCGCAAAGTCGAGGATCGGCCGGAACACGAAACCCTATGCACGTCAATGGGGATTTTTTTTTTTTCCTCTCTCTCTCTCTCTCTCTCTCTCTCTCCCCTCCGTCCCAGAACAGAAATCTTCGTTTTGCACATTCCAAATCGCTACTGCGCACAAGCGATAAAATGGTGATAGGCGTGCACGCCCCTAACCCCTGTGTCATCACTCTGCCCACGCTCCTTCATTGGCTGAAAAAATGGCGCTAAACGCGTCATACGAAACGCGACTTTGGCGCCAAGATCGCGTACCGCATGGCCGACCCCACACAGGGATCGGGTCGGGTTTCATGAGACGCCGACTTTACCAAAAGTCGGCGACTTATGAAAATGAACGATCCGTTTCGCTCAACCCTAATAGTGACCCTTGGAACCATGAAACCAGCGGGCTTAAATGAATCTCTAAATTTTGCCCCATATTTGTGAGTCATCTTTCTAGATATACCCATTTAAACCTCCCCCCCCCTCCCTTCCCTTCCCCTTTTCTATCCTGTATTTTAATTTGTGTTTTGTGTTTGGTTTTAATATTTCCTTGTCTTATGTGATATAGGCCTCTTCTATGTACCAGGAATAGAGCCTGAATCCTTCCTACTACTATGAGAAACGGACTATTTGCTGTTAAAAAATTGGACCATGGACGGGATGTCCTTGACATATATATGCAATTCAACAGCCTGTGGATTCCTTTGTGGAGGAAATAACCCTTATCACATATTATTTTGTTTATTTGTATATTGTTTGCCCTTTTAATTGATGCAGAGTATAGATACCCCTGCTGTAGTGCGCGTGCGCGTCTCTTCTCTCTGTGGTCACTCGTTCTCGTCCGGCGGCGTCCTGCGGTGGGTGCAATCGGGACCAGCTGATGCCTGCTTGTGCTCAGTGCTGGATATGTCCGGGCGGGGGCGGGAGGACCTGGACAGCGGCGCGCGCATGCGTCGTATAGATACAGCATAGGGGCAAGCAGTACCATGTGACGATCACATGGTGCGCTGCCATGGATACTTAAAGGTCACTTCCCCTTTGAGAAAGCGAGGCTCACAGCGGCGAATCGCGCGTCAGGGGTGCGTGCTGAGACCCACCCGGCATTAGGTGAGACATGCTCTCTTTATGTGTCTATCATAGGTTTACTATATTCACCACTAGCATGGCATAAACTATATAGGGTTCCTAGACTTACCAATATTAAGGCTTAAACTAGATTGTGATACTGATCAATGCCATAGAGCAGGTGTTCTCTATATTGGAATACATTTCCTTTTGATAGACGAGTAGGTGAGCAACATGTCTGCACCATATGTACAATGGTATTATGCTTATACGGGATATGATTAATCCATGCAGGGTGTCTCATTATATATTTTTTCTGGTGTCTTTATTGCACTTTTGTGTTTTGTGCACTTACATTACTGTGTTATGTGCTGAAACCTTTGAAACTCTAACTGCAGGAATGAATGTGTCACATGGATTTATGTCTTTTTACATCAATTAAGGAACTTGCCCATCAGACCATGTGGGGTCATCACAACAGAGACCCTAATCACAGGACAATAAAACAATCCTTATCTAAGAATTGGCCCAATATTTATGGACGTAACTGTTTATCACCTATGGTAATTCTGCGTCATGTCACCTGGCTTATCCATGGTTTTTTTCCCCTTTCTTTTTTTTTTTTTTTCTCTATACTATGTTGTGCATAAATATGTGATTCTTCAGAATTTGTTTTAGTCTTTGCCTGATGAAGAGACGTATGTAGTCTCAAAAGCTTGCAATTTGTTACCATCTTTTCAGTTAGCCATTAAAAGATATCAACCACTGAAGACTCTCAATTCTAAATATTTTTCTATCTACTGGCTAACACGGTACCAAGATATATTTCTTTCCTGTGTTATGTGCTGGTATTTTTTAAGAAGTTTTAAAATGTCGGTATTGTCATAATAAAGGTTTATTAATTTTATAAGAAAAAAAGCTTCCTTTGGTTCTCTTTAATTGGATATGGCAGATTTAAGGAGGTAGATATGATTGCTGTGTGACGAATGGTAGTCACAACAATTAATCTGGAAATTTTGTTATTCATACTGTTTTCTGTGTCCTTCACAGTTAGTTCCAGTTGTAGAATTATGGACTACAGAGCCCGCGACGGGGCATGGCTCTCACAATTGAACAATGTATTTAAAGACACCAGTGCCACAGGTGGAGAAGGGAAGGATAAGGGGTTAAGTGAGATGACATACAAATTTAAAAATCTCACAAGGAAAAGAACCAAAATATGGTGGAACCATGCGTTCTTAGATAAATATCTGCAAAAGGGATTGATCCCGAGGGGGTTGAGAGTCCAAGTGTTCCCCTCTTTCCCAGTTGAGAACCCCGAGATACGGGAGAAATGGGAAGATTATGCTAATAAATGCTCAGCCGGCTTTATGTCAATATTGAAGGAGATGAATGCAGAGTCCCTGCAAATCATAGAAAAAAAAATGGATGAACTTCAAAATAACATTAAAAAAGAAATGCCAGCTGAGGCTCTAAAAAAGTTCAATGTAGAAATACAGGAGGAGACACAAAAATGGGCGGAGGATATCCAGCAGACTAAATCAAAAAAATTCCAACGCGATGTTAATGATAAGCAGCAAAATAAGATGTATAAATGGAGGAATCCCAATGAGAGATCTCGGCCCTATTATAGGAACGAATCGCAATCACGGTCAAGATCAGCATCAGTGAGATCACTAAGATGTGACACACAACAGGCCAAGAAAATGATCCGTCCTGAGGTGGAAAATGAGGGTACCACTACAAGTGAAGGCTACAGGAAAATTAATACCAGACAAAATACTAAAAAGAGAACTGAGGGAAAGCAGTCGGAGTATGGGTCTCAGGGTGGACTGCAGGTAATTAACCTGTCTGATCATGTACTGACACCTACTCAGTTACAAGTATTAAGTAGGGGTCTGTCGTTTTCCCCAACTAACAACTATAATTATTTTACAGCACTAAAATACCTCCATTTGTTTTCACGGAAGCTAATTTAAAAAAAAAAACTACATAGTAAAGGAGGCAATGATTTGGAGGGTTGGAGTGCTGCAGAGAGAGACACCATACGGATATTGGAAGAACTCCTCGAGGAACAAACCCAGGATGTTGAAGGTAGGTTCCCTAAAAACATTTTTCCCAGATCAACAAATTTCCCCCCCTTGTCACTCTGTCCAGCGGTGGAAGTTTTTACTAAGTTGGTGACAAATGAATTGAAAACTTTGTCTGGCTACCGCCGGTATGACAATCTGACCCATATACAAAGGGAGAGTATTCGTCACTTACAATCCATGGATGACGTGGTATTCAAAGCAGCTGACAAGGAGGGGAACATCGTGGTCTGGCCAACTGTCAAATATGAGCGTGAGGTGTTCCGAGAGTTGCGTGATAATGAGGTATATGCTAAAATAGGATACAATCCGGTAGTGTCCTTCTCTGCACGACTCCGAAAAACCCTGATGAAGGCTTTTGATGCGGGGATAATTAGTAAAAAAATTTTGGTAGACTCTTTTGGCCGAGCTCTACTCTACGCTAAACTATTAAAAATTTGTTAAAATATGCAATACAATTTAGGTATATTTTTATTTATTTTTCAATTTTTAAAATGACCAATAACATCACATACAAGGGACAAATACCAACGCACCAATAATAATAATAATCTTTATTTATATAGTGCCAACATATTCCGCAGTGGTTTACACTATCACTAGACCACATATTACCACCACATAGTGACCGAATAATACCACATACAAGGAACAAATACTGCCACACCATGTCCAGATCACGTATTACCACAGTTACATATATATATAGTTACATAGTTATTAAGGTTGAAGGAAGACTTTAAGTCCATCTAATTCAACCCATAGCCTAACCTAACATGCCCTAAAATGTTGTTCCAGAGGAAGGCAAAAAAAAAACATGTGGCAAACAGTAAGCTCCACATTGGGGGAAAAAATTCCTTCCCGACTCCACATAAGGCAATCAGACCGGTTCCCTGGATCAACGCCCTATCAAAGAAACTAGTGTATATAACCTGTAACATGATGCTTTTCAAGAAAGGCATCTAGTCCCCTCTTAAATTTTTGTAATGATTCACTCATGTTTTGTAATGATTCACTTATTTATGAAGATTTTACAATAATACAATGAATACACAGAATTCGGCTGGCCGGGCGCGACCAATTAGCGAAGCGTGGTTCGAATCCCACGCCAATTCGCGACCAGATTGCGCCTGTCGCTGATTGTTCACGGCTGGCCACTTAGTATATAGCACAGCCACATAGTATATAGCACAGCCACATAGTATATTGCAACCCACATAGCATATAACACAGCCACGTAGTATATAACACAGCTCACGTAGTACATAACAGCCCACGCAGTATATAACACAGCCCACATAGTGTATAACACAGCCCACATAGTGTATAACACAGCTACGTAGTATATAACACAGCCCACGTAGTATATTGCACAGCCATGTAGTATGTAGCACAGCCCAAGTAGTATATTGCACAGCCCACGTAGTATATTGCACAGCCAAGTAGTATATAGCACAGCCACGTAGTATATTGCACAGCCCACGCAGTATATTACACAGCCACGTAGTATATTAGACAGCCCATGTAGTATATAGCACAGCAACGTAGTATATAACATCCCACAAAGTATAACACAGCCCACGTAGTGTATAACACAACCACGTAGTATATAACACAGGCCACGTAGTATATTGCACAGCCCACGCAGTATATAGCAATGTGGGCACCATATCCCTGTTAAAAAAAATAATTAAAATAAAAAATAGTTATATACTTACCCTCCGATGGCCTCCGGATCCATCCCAGGCCTTTCCCGCTCCTCGCGCACTGCTTCAGTCCCAAGCGGCAATAACACGTGATGATGTAGTGGTCTCGCGAGACCTCTACGTCATCTCCGGTCATTGCCACAATGCATTATTGCGACTGGAGCGTCAAGCGAGGAGCGGGAAAGGCCTGGGCTGGATCCGGGGTCCACCGGAGGGTGAGTATATAATGATTTTTTTAATTTTTTTAATTATTTTTAACATTATATGCTTTTACTATTGATGCTGCATAGGCAGCATCAATAGTAAAAAGTTGGTCACACAGAGGGTTAATGGCAGCGTTAATGGACTGCCTTACACCGCACACCGCGTTATGCCGCGGTGTAAGGCAGTCCTTTTAACGCTATGTGGGCACTGACTGGGGGGAGTATGGAGGGGGGACTGACTGCAGGGGAGTAGGGAGCGGCCATTTTGTGGCCGGACAGTGCAACCAATCAGCGACGCGGGATTTCCGTGACAGACAGAAAGACGGAAGTGACCCTTAGACAATTACTGTATATAGTAGATTAAAATAAGATCACCCCTAAGCCTTCGTTTCTCCAAATAACCCCAAGTGTAATAACCTGTCTTGGTATTGCAGACCCCACAGTCCTCTGATAACCTTGGTCGCTCTTCTCTGCTCCCACTCTTGTTCAGCTATGTCTTTCTTGTACACCGGAGACCGGACCTGTACCCAGTATTCTAAGTGTGGCCGCATGAGTGTAAAATTATGTGACTGAACAATAGCACATACAAGGGACAAATACCACCGCACCATGTCAAGATCACATATTACCACCACATGGTGACCAATAATACCACATACAGGGAACAAATACCGCCACATCATAACTAGACAACATATTACCACCACATGGTGACCAATAATACCACATACAGGGAACAAATACCGCCACACCATGGCCGGACAACATATTACCACCACACAGTGACTGAATACTACAATACTGGTCATTAATAAAAAAAAACCACAATACTATCACCAAAAGTGCCATTATACACAGGAGATCTGTACAAAGTATGCAGTGTCTGTGTACAGGTAATACAGTGATCACCAGTGACATTATACACAGGACCTCTGTAATGTCAGTGTAAAGGTAATACAGTGATCACTGGTGACACTGTACACAGGACCGCTGTATATAGTGTATAGTGTCAGTGTACAGGTAACACACTGACTCACCAGTGACATCTCTAGGTTAAGTCCTTCAGCTTCGCTTTTCATCTTAATCCAGCACAGACTGCCATCACGTCTTCCAGCCAGGACTCGTCTTTGCAGGAAATAACACAGTTATCTAGAGCTCCACTTGCAGAACACATTACTTAATTTAACTAAATTACTTAATTTTACTTAACATAGTGTTGCTCTGCACAGTAACAGGACCGCCCCCCCATTTAAAACAGTATCTTCAAAAAATAAAATAAATACATCACTGCAGTAATAATATCCCTGAATTAGCCCCTATGTTAATAATATCCCCCATCCTGGCCATGTATCTCATTCCTGGCTCCAGCCATATGTTTTCCCATTCTGCCCTCATGAGTATCCATTCTGCCTCCATATGATCTCCCCATCCTGCCCCATCTGTCCCCATGATCCTGCCCCATCTGTCCCCATGATCCTGCCCCATCTGTCCCCATGATCCTGCCCCATCTGTCCCCATGATCCTGCCCCATCTGTCCCATGATACTGCCCCATCTGTCCCATGATCCTACCGCCCCATCTGTCTCCATCGTATCCATCCTGCACCATGATCCTGCCCCATGTGTCTCCATCCTGCCCCATCTGTCTCCATCCTGCCCCCTTGTGTCTCACATCCTGCCCCCAGTGTCTCACATTCTGCCCCCTGCGTCTCACATCCTGCCCCCGTGTCTCACATTCTGCCCTGTGTTTCACATTCTGCCCTGTGTCTCACATTCTGCCCCATGTCTCACATTCTTTCCCTGTCTCATATCCTGCCCCCGTGTCTCACATCCTGGGCCGTGTCTCACATCCTGCCCCGTGTCTCACATCCTGCCCCGTCTCACATTCTGCCCCGTGTATCACATTTTGCCCCGTGTCTCATATTCTGCCCTGTGTCTCACATTCTGCCCCATGTCTCACATTCTGCCCCGTGTCTCACATTCTCCCCCTTGTCTCACATTCTGCCCCGTGTCTCACATTCTGCCCCATATCTCACATTCTTCCCCCTTGTCTCACATTCTTCCCCCTTGTCTCACATTCTGCCCCTGTGTTGTTTCCATTCTTGCCCGTGTTTTCCATTCCTGCCCCTGTGTTTTCATTCCTGCCCCATGTATCTCCATCAAGCCCCCGAGTCTCCCATCCTGGCCCCGTGTCTCCAATCTGCCCCGGGCTTGCCGCATTCAGTAAAAATAAAAAAACCCACACCTTTCGCCTTAACTGGCCGCTCTCCAGCGCCAACGTCCATCCCAGGCATTTCAGCGCGGACTCGCCGGCGAATGACAATGATCTCATACGCGGCGACGTGCGCGCTGACGTCAGCTGCCAGCCTCCGATTGGCAGGCAGCTTTAACTATTGCCTTGCGGCCAGCAAGGCAATAGAACCTGCATCTCGGGGCCCAGGGCTGGGCCCGATGGGCAGATGAGAACGGGCCTGATGCGGGCTCCTCTGTCCACCGGCGGCGGCCCTGTTTGTAAGGCCAGAGACACAGTAGCGTTTAAAAATTCGGTCTCATTTTGATCCAAAAAAGTCAGACGAGTGTCATGCTGTTCTCATGCGGGTACAATCTGATTTTTAACATCTGGCATCCGACATACATCCATTTTCCATGGAAATGTGATCTTAACATGAGCTTTTACGTAGAGCAATTCTCTGTCATTTACACATCGTTTTCCAAGGAAATATTTTTCAAGATATATCTATCTATCTATCTATCTATCTATCTATCTATCTATCTATCTATCTACAGTAAAGACCAAAAGTTTGGACACACCTTCTCATTTAAAGATTTTTCTGTATTTTCATGACTATGAAAATTGTACATTCACACTGAAGGCATCAAAACTATGAATTAACACGTGGAATTATATACATAACAAAAAAGTGTGAAACAACTGAAATTATGTCCTAAATTATGTCCTATATTCTAGGTTCTTCAAAGTAGCCACCTTTTGCTTTGATGACTGCTTTGCACACTCTTGGCATTCTCTTGATGATCTTCAAGAGGTAGTCACCGGGAATGGTCTTCCAACAATCTTGAAGGGTTCCCAGAGGTGCTTAGCACTTGTTGTCCAGCTCACCCCAAACCATCTCGATTGGGTTCAGGTCTTGTGACTGTGGAGGCCAGGTCATCTGGCGTAGCACCCCATCACTCTCCTTCTTGGTCAAATAGCCCTTACACAGCCTGGAGGTGTGTTTGGGGTGATTGTCCTGTTGAAAAATAAATGATGGTCCAACTAAACGCAAACCGGATGGAATAGCATGCCGCTGCAAGATGCTGTGGTAGCCATGCTGGTTCAGTATGCCTTCAATTTTGAAAAAAATCCCCAACAGTGTCACCAGCAAAGCACCCCCACACCTTCACACCTCCTCCCCATGCTTCACGGTGGGAACCAGGCATGTAGAGTCCATCCGTTCACCTTTTCTGCGTCGCACAAAGACACGGTGGTTGGAACCAAAGATGTCAAATTTAGACTCATCAGACCAAAGCACAGAATTCCTCTGGTCTAATGTCCATTCCTTGTGTTCTTTAGCCCAAACAAGTCTCTTCTGCTTGTTGCCTGTTCTTAGCAGTGGTTTCCTAGCAGCTATTTTACCATGAAGGCCTGCTGCACAAAGTCTCCTCTTAACAGTTGTTGTAGAGATGTCTACTGCTAGAACTCTGTGTGGCATTGACCTGGTCTCTAATCTGAGCTGCTGTTAACATGCGATTTCTGAGGCTGGTGACTCGGATAAACTTATCCTCAGAAGCAGAGGACCTGGTCTTCCTTTCCTGGGGCAGTCCTCATGTGAGCCAGTTTCTTTGTAGCGCTTGATGGTTTTTGCAACTGCACTTGGGGACACTTTCAAAGTTTTCCCAATTTTTCAAATGACTGACCTTTCATTTCAGTAATGATGGCCACTCGTTTTTCTTTACTTAGCTGCTTTTTTCTTGCCATAATACAAATTCTAACAGTGTATTCAGTAGGACTATCAGCTGTGTATCCACCAGACTTCTGCAGAACACAACAGATAGTCCTAACCCCATTTATAAGGCAAGAAATTCCACTTTATTTTTTTTTAACCAATTAACTTTTTATTAGCAATAAAGAAATAGGTACATACAAAAATCCCCCGCAGGAGAAACAAAGAGGGAAAAAGGAACAAGGGGGAGGGGGAACAATACACATTGTTCTAGAATCACAGCAATTTCAGCATAGAATACAAAATTAACTATAACACAAATCACCGCTTACAAAAGATACTAAATGAGAGCAAGGGCGGACGGAGGAATGTGAACCGAGGAAACCCAAGGATCCCACCAGGAGAGCACCTTATTTTTCTTGGAGAGACTCTGTGCCATAATTGCTTCATAGGTAAAATGAAGGTTAATCTTGGAAATCAAAGCAGCCATAGATGGGATATCTGAAGATCTCCAGTGACTCGCTATACATTGTCTGGCAGCGATCAAAATATTAGAGATTATCGGATGGAGAGGGGAGGGGAACCCCGCGAGAGAGACACCCAATACAGCCAGACACCCGCTTAAAACAAAAGGAACCTGGATGACCTCCGCGATTAGAGTCTCAACTTGACGCCAGAAGACCTGAACCCGTGGACAGGACCACCATATATGGGAACTGGGAATTGGGGAATTGGGGAATTGGGAAGAGCAAACAGACGACCATATTTTAGAGGCAGTCTTGATAGAGCGAAGAGTAGGGCCACGAGGGGAGACCTGGAGCAACCAAAGATCCAGAAGTAATTTGAGAGAATTTCTAGGGGAAAATGAGATTCAATGAGCACCCAGGGTAACCGCGAGTTCCCCTCCCACCATAGCTTAAGAGGCTCTAAGATCGCCGCCCTATAGTAAAACTGAATAGAGGGAACACCCAAACCACCCATAGAGTACGGAAGGGACATGATTTGGCGCTTAATCCTGTGTGGCTTGTTATTCCAAATAAACCGATCTATGATTGATTGGAAAGCCGAAATAAATTTGGAAGGTATGGAAAGGGGAAGGCACCGAAATAAATAGATAATTTTGGGGAGAAATAGCATTTTAACGGTTTGTATACGGGCCATCCACGAGAGCGAAGAGCTCAACAGCTGATCAATGCCCCTCCTAATTTCGGTGATAGTTTCCTCGCAATTAGAACGAACGATGCTATCCAATCTAGTTATCCGGACGCCCAGGTAGGAAAACCCCATAGGGGCCCAAATAAACGCAAATTTAGATTGAATTTGAATTTGGAGATCAACCGGAAGAAAAAGGGGGAAAATAATGGATTTAGTCAGATTAAGTTTATAATATGATACCGCGGAAAATTGGGATAAAATTGAAGTGATCGCGTTCAGTGAAGTTAAAGCCGAGGTACAAGTCAGCACTACATCGTCAGCGTAAAGTCCAATTTTATGTTCAGTCTCCCCAACCCGCACCCCCCTAATATCAGGACACTGTCTAATTAAGGCAGCCATAGGCTCCATGATCAGAGCAAAAATAAGGGGGGAGAGGGGACAGCCCTGACGGGTCCCGTTCAAAATCGGAAATGTCCGAGATTTAAAGCCGCCCGAGCAAACCGACGCACAGGGATTAGAGTATAGAGCCATAATGGCCTTGGAAATCAGTCCTGTAAGCCCAAATTTTCAGAGCGTGAGCTCGATATATCCCCAGTGCACCCTGTCAAACGCCTTTTCGGCATCGAGAGACAGGAAAACACTGGGGAGACCCTCCCTCTCCACCACATCCAGGAGATCAATCAGTCGTCTTGTGCCATCTCTGGTTTGCCTGCCAGGGACAAACCCAACTTGGTCGGGGTGTATAAGGCTGGGGAGCACCGCTATCAATCTATTGGCCAGATTTTAGCATAGATTTTAACGTCGCAATTCAGGAGGGCTATGGGTCGCAATGGAGGCCTCCAACCCCTCCGCCCTGATGCTGCCAACAGACGCCCAGTTGTTAAATAAGCGAAGGAGAAAAGGGGAGAGGACAGAGAGGAATTGTGCATAGTAGAGAAAAGGAAAACCGTCCGGGCCTGGAGAAGAACATTTATTAGAGTCCCTGACAATTTGGGAAAGCTCAGATTCAACAATAGGAGAGTTCAGAAAGGAAAGCTGCTCCGCATTGACCGAGGGAAGATTAGCTTTCTCCAAGAACGCCATGATTAGCTCCGGCGAGGGCTGAGGGACTCCCGGGTCAGAACCAAGATCATAGAGAGAGGAGTAATACGAAGCAAACTCCTCAGCAATATGGATGGGATTGTAAACACGAGAACCGTCAGACTCAAACAGGAATGGAATCTTGGATTGAGCCTCTCTCCTCCTAACGTGCCTAGTGAGAACAGCGCCCGCTCGATCCCCCATTGCATAGAATCTGGCTTTAGTTTTCCTCAGGGCATTCTCAGCTTTATGTAGAAGTAATTGGCGAATCCAGCACTTTAGATATTGGCACATTAAAATCCCCAGCAATTAGCTTGTGACCATGTTGGATGTCCTGTAAAATTTGAAAAATAAATCTCTAAAAATTTAAGTTGACCGGCATTAGGAGCATAAACTGAAGCAATGGTATAGGGAGCATTATTGATCAGACAAAGGATTACAATGAACCTACCCATCGGATCCACAATGGAACGGATCAGTTGGAAGGCATTGGCTTTGCTAAAGAAAATCGCTACTCCCGCCTTCTTTGACGGACCATTTGCAAAGAATTGATGTGGATATAAACCTGAGTACATTCTAACATTATCACATTCCAATAAATGTGTTTCTTGAAGACATATAATGTCCCGACGAGATTTACCCAGATGCTTCCAGACAATCGACCTCTTGCCCGGGGAGTTGAGACCATTTACATTAATGGAATACAGCGAAACACTCATGGTAAAACAGTATAAATAGACTTAGCCCATAATGAGCACCAATGAAGTATGCACAAGAAGAAACAACATGAGAACTGCGGACCAGAACATGCGTGGGGGGGAACCGGGTGGGCGGGAGGGGGGAGGGAAGGACAAACAGAACAAACAACACAAAAATTAGGACATCAAGGTCCATTCAGGCAAATCCTGAGTCCAGAAGGTGAAAATCAGAAAAAACAGTTCACCTATGGGGCAAAAAAATTGAAGTGCTGCAAATACTCCCACAAGGAGACCAGCACAACATATGAAATCAAAAAAAGAAAAACCTCAAGAGAGGAAAAAAAGTACCAAAATATTGCGGGAAATAGCCAGGAACCAAAGGTGGTAACATTCTTCAAGCGACCTCCCAGTCCGATGCAACATGGGCCTTGGGATTACGGCCATTCCCAGACCCAGAGGGACCCCTCGAGACTGGGGAACCAGGAGCCGACAGGCCCCATCCCGCCAATGTAGACGCCGCGTGGGACGGGGTCAGGCAGGTGGTGATGGATCCATCTTTGCGGATGAGAAGCTTAGTGGGAAATCCCCAAAGATACGGAATGCCTTTTTCCCTGAGAACAGCAGTGTAGGGTCCAAAAGCTTTACGGAGAGCCAGGGTGCCCGGAGGTCCGGGAAGACGGTGATAGAGGCAAATCTTTCAGGTAAAGCAGGATTGTTCCTCAGAGCCTGGAGAAAGTTCTCTTTCATTTCGTAGAAGTGTATGCGAGCGAGCACATCTCTTGGGACCGAAGGCCCAAGACCAGTCGGCTTAGGAATCCGGTGTATGCGATCAATTATAATGTCCTTTGGGGCAAAGTGAGGGAGAGCAGCCGCGATAAAATCCTGCAAGAAAACTTTCAAGTCTCCCGGAAGTACAGATTCTCCAATGCCTCTAAGTTTAACATTGTTCCTTCTGGACCTATCTTCCAAATCCATGGTTTTGGCGTGGGTTTTAGTGAGCAGATCTTGCAGAGACTCTTGAGCGTCCCATAATTCATTATGAGATGAGATCAGCTCCACCATCTTACGCTCCAAACGATCCGTGCGGTTCCCCAGCTCCACCACCTCTCCTTTCAGTTCTGCCAGCATGGTGCGGATGTCTTCCTGAATGGAGGCCCTGAGATCCCCAAGCAGATCTTTAAGTAAAGCAGCAGTCACCGGAGCGTCGGGAGAATGCGACGCTGCAGCGTCGGAAACCGCACCGCCCGGGAGTGATGAAGCGCCCGAAAGCGACGCCTGAGCGTTGCGTTGTGAGGCGCGGGAAGCTCTGGGTGAAGACGGCGCCATCTTGGGATCCTGCAGCAGCCGGGGGGAGGCCGCAAAGAAATCTATAATCCGCCTGGACGGGTCGCGTGTGCAGGCTCTGGATTTCCCCATACACTCACCGTCGCACCAGGGAGCGATGCTGGTATTATAGGAGACAGAGAGTCCGCCGGGAAGAAGATATGAGCCGCTTTAAGGTTCCTGGTCATGGAGCTCCCACACTGTGTGACCTACTCCATCTGCAGCTAGGCCACGCCCCGAAATCCCACTTTATTAAACATGACAGGGCACACCTGTGAATTGAAAACCATTCCCGGTGACTACCTCCTGAAGCTCATCAATAGAATGCCAAGAATGTGCAAAGCAGTCATCAAAGCAAAAGGTGGCTACTTTGAAGAACCTAAAATATAAGACATAATTTCAATCGTTTCACACTTTTTAGCTAAGTATATAATTCCACATGTGTTAATTCATAGTTTTGATACCTTCAGTGTGAATGTACAATTTTCATAGTCATGAAAATACAGGAACATCTTTAAATGAGATGGTGTGTCCAAACGTTTGGTCTGTATATATATATACCCGGTATATATATATATATATATATATATATATATATATATATATATATATATATATATATATATATATATATATATATATATATATATATATATATATATATAAATTGCCTAAGGAGTACTTCCATCTTTCTGTCTGCAACTTCAGTTACGGAAATCCCGCGTCGCTGATTGGTTTCGCCAGCTGCCTGTCATGGCGACGGGCACAGTCCGATTAGTCCCTCCCTACTCCCCAGCAGTCAGTGCCCGGTGCCCGCATACTCCCCTCCAGTCACCGCTCACACAGGGTTAATGCCAGTGGTAACGGACCGCGTTATGCCGCGGGTAACGCACTCCTTTACCGCTGCTATTAACCCTGTGTGTCCCCAACTTTTACTATTGATGCTGCCTAAGCAGCATCAATAGTAAAAATATGCAATGTTAAAAATAATAAAAAAACCAAAAAACCTGCTATTCTCACCTTCCGTCGTCCGACGATGTGCTCGCGCCTGCCGCCATCTTCTGTTCCCAGAGATGCATTGCAAAATTACCCAGAAGACTTAGCAGTCTCGCGAGACTGCTAAGTCTTCTGGGTAATTTCGCAATGCATCCTGGGAACGGAAGATGGCGGCTGCCACGCGCGAATCGCCAGAGCTTCAGTGGATCCCGGCGGGTGAGTATATCACTATTTTTTATTTTAATTATTTTTTTTTACAGGGATATGGTGCCCACACTGCTAAATACTACTTGGGCTGTGTGATATACTGCGGGGGCTGTGTGATATACTACATGGGCAGTGTGATATACTACGTGGGCTGTGTGATATACTGTGGGGGCTGTGCTATATACTACATGGGCAGTGTTATATACTACGTGGGCTGTGTGATATACTGCGGGGGCTGTGCTATATACTACATGGGCAGTGTTATATACTACGTGGGTTGTGTGATATACTGCGGGGGCTGTGCTATATACTACATGGGTAGTGTGATATACTGTGGGGGCTGTGCTATATACTACATGGGCAGTGTGATATACTGCGTGGGCTGTGTGATATACTGTGGGGGCTGTGCTATATACTATATGGCCAGTGTGATATACTGCGTGGGCTGTGTGATATACTGCGGGGGCTGTGCTATATACTACATGAGCAGTGTGATATACTGTGGGGGCTGTGCTATATAATACATGGGCAGTGTTATATACTGCGTGGGCTGTGTGATATACTGCGGGGGCTATGCTATATACTACAAGGGCAGTGTGATATACTGCGTGGGCTGTGTGATATACTGCGGGGCTGTGCTATATACTACATGGGCAGTGTTATATACTACGTGGGCTGTGTGATATACTGCAGGGGCTGTGCTATATACTACATGGGCAGTGTTATATACCACGTGGGCTGTGTGATATACTGAGGGGGCTGTGCTATATACTACATGGATTTACAAATATAACAAGGAAAAATGACAATAGTGGGTAAAACGGCCAAATAGCCACCGTAAACCGCATGGAAACACAAGGCCGCTCCTCATATATAGCAATGCATGGTGGGGTGAGCTGGAGCCGTGTCCTCTCCTCAGTTACATCTTGGGTATGTCCCCTTTGTTATTAACTATGTACTTACACGCTGTATTTGTTCACTCTAGTTAATACCAATCTGCCTATATGCTGTAGTAGATCTCATCACTATATGGGAGAATCCCGGTCTTTGCATACCATGCATTGCTATATATGAGGAGCGGTCTTGTGTTTCCATGCGGTTTACGGTGGCTATTTGGCCGTTTTACCCACTATTGTCATTTTTCCTTGTTATATTTGTAAATTTATTTAATAAAGTTTATATCTTTTTATATTTGGATATTTTGCACCATTTTTTTCATTGGTTGTTTTCTGCTGTTTCAGCATGGTGTTGTCCTACTATATCCATAGCTAGCAGACTGTTATTTATATTTTGCTGACCTGTTTCTTCCACCATGGTCTTATGGTTTCAAATCTTCTGCTTGCTTTGTATTCCTTGTGTTTACTTTTTATATATACTACATGGGCAGTGTTATATACTGCGTGGGCTGTGCTATATACTACATGCCCTGTGTTATATACTGCGTGGCCTGTGTTATATACTACGTTGCCTGTGTTATATACTGCATGGCTACTATATACTGCATGGGCTGTGTTATATAGTACGTGGGCTGTGCTATATACTACATGACCAGTGTGATATACTGCGTAGGCTGTGTGATATACTGCGGGGGCTGTGCTATATACTACATAGCCAGTGTGATATACTGCGTGGGCTGTGCGATATACTGTGGGGGCTGTGCTATAAACTACATGGGCAGTGTGATATACTACGTGGGCTGTGTGATATACTGTGGGGGCTGTGCTATATACTACATGGGCTGTGTGATATACTGCGGGGGCTGTGCTATATACTATAATAATAATAATAATAATAATAATTTTATTTATATAGCGCCAACATATTCCGCAGCGCTTTACAACTTATAGAGGGGACTTATACAGACAATAGACATTACAGCATAACAGAAATCACAGTTCAAAACAGATACCAGTAGGAATGAGGGCCCTGCTCGCAAGCTTACAATCTATGAGGAAAAGGGGAGACACGAGAGGTGGATGGTAACAATTGCTTTAGTTATTTGGACCAGCCATAGTGTAAGGCTCGGGTGTTCATGTAAAGCTGCATGAACCAGTTAACTACCTAAGTATGTAACAGTACAGACACAGAGGCTATTAACTGCATAAAGTGTATGAGAACATGATGGAGGAACGTGATTATGTTGTTGTTTTTTTATTAATAGGCCACACAGGGATAATTAGGTTAATGCGTTGAGGCGGTAGGCCAATCTGAACAAATGAGTTTTTAGGGCACGCTTAAAACTGTGGGGATTGGGGATTAATTGTATTAACCTAGGTAGTGCATTCCAAAGAATCGGCGCCGCACGTGTAAAGTCTTGGAGACGGGAGTGGGAGGTTCTGATTATTGAGGATGCTAACCTGAGGTCATTAGCAGAGCGGAGGGCACGGGTAGGTTGGTAGACTGAGACCAGAGAGGAGATGTAGGGTGGTGCTGAGCCATGGAGTGCTTTGTGGATGAGGGTAGTAGTTTTGTACTGGATTCTGGATTGGATGGGTAGCCAGTGTAATGACTGGCACAAGGTAGAGGCATCGGTGTAACGGTTGGCGAGGAATATGATCCTGGCAGCAGCATTCAGGACAGATTGGAGCGGGGAGAGTCTGGTAAAAGGTAGGCCAATTAGTAGAGAGTTACAATAGTCCAGACGAGAATGAATAAGTGAGACAGTAAGAGTTTTTGCAGAGTCGAAAGTAAGAAAAGGGCGAATTCTGGAAATGTTTTTGAGATGCAGATAAGAAGAGCGAGCCAGTGATCGGATGTGGGGGGTGAATGAAAGCTCGGAATCAAGGATGACTCCAAGGCAGCGGGCATGTTGCTTTGGAGTAATGGTGGAACCGCACACAGAGATGGCAATGTCGGGCAAAGGTAGGTTTGTAGAGGGAGAGAACACGAGGAGTTCAGTTTTTGACAGGTTCAGTTTCAGATAGAGGGAGGACATGATGTTAGAGACAGCGGTAAGACAATCACTGGTGTTTTCTAAAAAGGTCGGCGTGATAACAGGAGAAGAGGTATATAATTGGGTGTCGTCAGCATAGAGATGGTACTGGAAACCAAATCTACTGATTGTTTGTCCAATAGGGGCAGTATACAAAGAGAAGAGGAGGGGGCCTAGGACTGATCCTTGAGGAACCCCAACAGTAAGGGGAAGGTGAGAGGAGGAGGAACCAGCAAAACAAACAGTGAAGGATCGGCCAGAGAGATAGGAGGAGAACCAAGAGAGAACGGTGTCCTTGAGGCCGATGGAGCGGAGCATAGTGAGAAGGAGCTGATGATCCACAGTGTCGAATGCTGCGGAGAGATCCAAGAGAATGAGCATGGAATAGTGACCATTAGATTTAGCTGTTAGTAGGTCATTAGAGACTTTAGTGAGGGCAGTTTCAGTAGAGTGTAAAGAGCGGAAACCAGATTGAAGAGGGTCGAGAAGAGAATTATCTGAGAGATAGCAGGTAAGACGGGAGTGGACCAGGCGTTCCAGGAGTTTAGAGATGAAGGGAAGATTAGAGACAGGTCTATAATTAGCGGCACAATTTTGATCGAGGGAGGGCTTTTTAAGTAGTGGATGTATGATGGCATGCTTAAATGAGGAGGGAAAAATACCGGAAGTGAGGGAAAGGTTGAATATTTTTGTTAGGTGAGAGGTGACAGCCGGGGAAAGGGACTGGAGGAGATGCGACGGAATGGGGTCGCTGGTGCAAGTGGTCGGGCGAGAAGATGCAAGGAGCCTGCTTACTTCTTCTTCTGTAACTGGTTCAAAGTCAGAGAGTGAACTAGATGCAGTGGGGGAGGGAGGACAGTGCTTGGTATGAAGAGATTGGGAAATGATTTCCTGTCGAATGTGGTCAATTTTTTCTTTGAAGTAATTGGCCAGATCGTCAGCGCGGAGATCTGTGGTTGGGGCCTGCTCTCTTGGGTTGAGTAGGGACCGGAAAGTGTCAAAGAGACGTTTAGGGTTATTGGACAGCGAGGTGATGAGGGTGTTGAAATAGGTTTGTTTGGAGAGGTGAAGGGCAGAGTTGTATGTTTTTAACATGAACTTATAATGGATGAAATCTTCGGGCAGATTAGATTTTCTCCACAGACGTTCGGCGCACCTGGAACACCGCTGCAGGAAACGTGTTTGCAGCGTGTGCCACGGTTGTTGCCGTCTGTGCCGAGTTGTTCTATGTATAGGAGGTGCAGCTTCTTCCAGGGCACTTTGCAGGGTTTCATTGTAATGCTTCAGAGCAGAATCAGGACAAGAGATGGAGGAGATTGGGGCCAATGAAGACTGCAAGTTCTTCATAAGTTTCTGGGTGTTAATGGCCTGTATGTTTCTATAAGTGTGGAAAGTGGGGGTGACCTGAGCGGGATGGCAGTTCTTGATAGAGAATGAAAGAAGGTTGTGGTCAGAGAGCGGGAGAGGGGAGTTTGTGAAATCATCCAGTGAGCAAAGCCGGGAGAAGACCAAATCAAGGGAGTTTCCATCATCATGTGTTGGAGAGTTAGTATGCTGCGAGAGGCCGAAAGAGGAGGTTAGAGATAAAAGGTGAGAAGCAGATGGGGAGAGGGGAGAAGCAATTGGGATATTGAAATCACCCATGATGAGGGTGGGAGTGTCATAAGAGAGAAAGTGTGGAAGCCAGGTGGCAAAATGATCCAGGAACTGGTGAGAGGGGCCGGGAGGACGATACACCACCGCCACTCGCATACTACATGGTCAGTGTGATATACCGCATGGGCTGTGTGATATACTGCAGGGGCTGTGCTATATACTACATGGCCAGTGTGATATACTGCATGGGCTGTGCGATATACTGCGGGGGCTGTGCGATATACTGCGGGGGCTGTGCTATATACTACATGGGCAGTGTGATATACTGTGAAGGCTGTGCTATATACTACATGGGCAGTGTGATATTCTGCATGGGCTGTGTGATATACTGTGGGGGCTGTGCTATATACTACATGGCCAGTGTGATATACTGCGTGGGCTGTGTGATATACTGCGGGGGCTGTGCTATATACTATATGAGCAGTGTGATATACTGTGGGGGCTGTGCTATATAATACATGGACAGTGTTATATACTGCGTGGGCTGTGTGATATATTGCGGGGGCTATGCTATATACTACATGGGCAGTGTGATATACTGCGTGGGCTGTGTGATATACTGCGGGGGCTGTGCTATATGCTACATGGCCAGTGTGATATACTGCGTAGGCTGTGTGATATACTGCGGGGGCTGTGCTATATACTACATGGGCAGTGTTATATACTACGTGGGCTGTGTGATATACTGCAGGGGCTGTGCTATATACTACATGGGCAGTGTTATATACCACGTGGGCTGTGTGATATACTGAGGGGGCTGTGCTATATACTACATGGGCAGTGTTATATACTGCGTGGGCTGTGCTATATACTACATGCCCTGTGTTATATACTGCGTGGCCTGTATTATATACTACGTTGCCTGTGTTATATACTGCATGGCTACTATATACTGCATGGGCTGTGTTATATAGTACGTGGGCTGTGCTATATACTACATGACCAGTGTGATATACTGCGTAGGCTGTGTGATATACTGCGGGGGCTGTGCTATATACTACATGGGCAGTGTTATATACTACGTGGGCTGTGTGATATACTGCAGGGGCTGTGCTATATACTACATGGGCAGTGTTATATACTGCGTGGGCTGTGCTATATACTACATGCCCTGTGTTATATACTGCGTGGCCTGTGTTATATACTACGTCGCCTGTGTTATATAGTGCGTGGCTGCTATATACTGCGTGGGCTGTGGTTATATAGTACGTGGGCTGTGTAATATACTGTTTGGGCTGTGTTATATACTGCGTGGCCTGTATTAACGCATCAGGTATTCTAGAATATGTATGTATGTATACAGCACAGGCCACGTAGTATTTGTCTGCTATATACTACATGGCTCCTATATACTACGTGGCCTGTGCTATATACTATGTGGCTGCTATATACATACATACATACATATTCTAGAATACCCGATGCGTTAGAATTGGGCCACCATCTGGTATATATATAATTATAGATTATATGTAATATATATATACTGTATATATACTGTGTGTATGTATGTATATATATATATATATATATATATATATATATATATATATATATATGCTGTGTGTATATAAATATATATTGTGTATATATATATATACTAGATGGTGGCCCAATTCTAACGCATCGGGTATTCTAGAGTATGTATGTATGTATATAGCAGCCACATAGTATATAGCACAGGCCACGTAGTATATAGGAGCCATGTAGTATATAGCAGACAAAAAGTACGTGGCCTGTGCTATATACTATGTGGCTGCTATATACATACATACATACATATTGTAGAATACCCAATGCGTTAATACAGGCCACACAATATATAACAGTAGCCACGCAGTATATAACACAGGCCAAACAGTATATAACACAGCCCACGTACTATATAACACAGCCCACGCAGTATATAGCAGCCACGCAGTATATAGCAGCCACACAGTATATAAGACAGGCCACGTAATATATAGCACAGCCCACGCAGTACAAAACACAGCCAACATAGTATCTAACACTGGCCAGGTAGTATATAGCACAGCCCACGCAGTACAAAACACATTGGGTATTCTAGAATATGTATGTATGTATATAGCAGCCACATAGTATATAGCACAGGCCACGTAGTATATAGGAGCCACGTAGTATATAGCAGACAAATAGTACGTGGCCTGTGCTATATACTATGTGGTTGCTATATACATACATACATATTGTGGAATACCCGATGTGTTAATACAGGCCACGCAATATATAACAGTGGCCACACAGTATATAACACAGGCCAAACAGTATATAACACAGCCCACGTACTATATAACACAGCCCACGTAGTATATAGCAGCCACGCAGTATATAACACAGGCGACGCAGTATATAGCAGCCAAGCAGTATATAACACATGCCACATAATATATAGCACAGCCCACGCAGTACAAAACACAGCCCATATAGTATCTAACACTGGCCACGTAGTATATAGCACAGCCCACGCAGTACAAAACACAGCCCACATAGTATCTAATACTGGCCAGGTAGTATATAGCAGCCACGCGGTATATAACACAGCCCATGTAGTATACAGCAGTGTGTGCGCCATATCCCTGTTTAAAAAAATAATTAAAATAAAAAATAGTTATATACACACCCGCCGGGATCCATCGAAGCTCTGGAGATGCGCGCGCGGCTGCCGCCATCTTCCGTTCCCAGAGACCGCTAAGTCTTCTGGGTAATTTCGCAATGCATCTCTGGGAACGGAAGATGGCGGGAGCCGCGCGCGCCTCGGTGGACTACGGAGGGTGAGAATAGCAGGTTTTTTGTTTTTTTATTATTTTTAACATTAGATCTTTTTACTATTGATGCTGCATAGGCAGCATCAATAGTAAAAAGTTGGGGGCACACAGGGTTAATAGCAGCGATAACGGAGTGCGTTACCCGCGGCATAACGCGGTCTGTTACCGCTGGCATTAACCCTGTGTTAGCGGTGACCGGAGGGGAGTATGCGGGTGCCGGGCACTGACTGCAGGGGAGTAAGGAGGGACTAATTGGACTGTCGCTGATTGGTCGTGGCAGCCATGTCAGGCAGCTGGCGAGGCCAATCAGCGACGCGGGATTTCCATTACGGAAGTTGAGGACAGAAAGACGGAAGTACCCCTTAGACAATTACTGTATATATATAGATACTGTGTATATATATATATATATATATATATATATATATATATATATATATATATATATATATATATATATATATATATATCTAATATATAAAGCTGAATGTGTGCATGTGTGTGTGTATGTATGTATGTATGTCCGGGATTGGCATCTGAACCGTCGCAGCTACAGCCACAAAATTTTGCACAGTCACACGTCTGGACCCCGAGAGCGTCATAGGCTATGTTATGAGGTGAAATTTTAACCCCGTGCTTTCCAATTCACCAAACAATTTTGCCCCTATCTACATAATGGGGAAAAAGTGAAAGGAAAAGTGTTGGAGGCGTCGCAGCTACAGGCACAAAATTTTGCACAGTCACACGTCTGGACCCCGAGAGCGTCAAAGCTATGTTGTGAGGTGAAATTTTAACCCCGCGCTTTCCAATTCACCAAACAATTTTGCCCCTATCTACATAATAGGGAAAAAATGAAAGGAAAAGTGTTGGAGGCAAATTAACAGCTGCCAGATGTGAACAAGGGGGACTTAAAGAATGAGAGCGATGGCGCCAAAGAATATATACTGTACAGTTGCTAAGGTGGGGCCCCGACATGGGATAATCACCACACCACCACGGGGATATGAACACACACACAAAATGCGCCACACACTACCACGTGCTCGAACACATATACCACCCTCAGCGCACATTTCACCGCACATACACCAACCTCGCCACATAAAAGTCGAAACACAAAAGTCGCCGCTCAAAACTCGCCATGCGCAAAACTCTCCACATGCAAAACTCGCCACACGTGCAAAACTCACCTCATGGAAAACTCGCCATACGCAAAACTTGCACACACGGACAAATTGCCACATGCACAAAAGTTGCAACACATGCAAAAGTTGCCTCACACAAAACTTGCACATACTCAAAAGGCACCACACATAAAACTCGCCACGCGCAAAACTCGCCATGCGCAAAACTTGCTACACACAACTTGCTACACTAACCTGTCACATGCAACTCGACACACAAAAAGTTGCTACACGCATGTCGCCACACAAAACTCATCTCACAAAAGTTGCTACATGCATGTTGCCACACGCAACTCAACACACACAACTTGACACACGAAACTCGCCCTAAAACACACACAAGACTGGTATTATCCTTCAAAAATAAAAATCTGATTAATAAGCAGAAAAACTATAAGAGCAACAAATGTACCATATAGGAATCCGGCAGCTGTCAGTCACATGACCAGTCTATTATGTGTATGTGTGAGCTAATATATACTGGCAGGGGGTGGGCTTACTGTTGGCTGGGGGTTTATCAGGCTGCCAATTTAGCTTACAAATACTGAGGTAAAAATACTGACCAAATAACGTGTCAACGAGGTCTAATACAGGAGGAGATGACATACAGATATATACTATATACAGGAGGAGAGGACACACAGGTATATACTATTTACAGGGGAGATGACACACAAGTATATACTTTATACAGGAGGAGATGACACACAGATATATACTATATACAGGAGAGATGACACACAGGTATATACTATATAGAGGAGATGACATACAGGTACATACTACATACAGGAGGAGATGACACACAGGTATATATTATATACAGGAGCAGATTACCTACAGGTATATAGTATATACAGGAGGAGATGACATACAGGTATATGCTATGTATAGGAGGAGATGACATACAGGTATATACTATATACAGGAGGAGATGACATACAGGTATATACTATATACAGGAGGAGATGACACACAGGTATATATTATATACAGGAGCAGATTACCTACAGGTATATAGTATATACAGGAGGAGATGACATACAGGTATATGCTATGTATAGGAGGAGATGACATACAGGTATATACTATATACAGGAGGAGATGACACACAGATATATACTATATACAGGAGGAGATCACACACAGGTATATACTATTTACAGGGGAGATGACACACAAGTATATACTATACACAGGAGGAGATGACACACAGATATATACTATATACAGGAGATGACACACAGGTATATACTATATAGAGGAGGAGATGACATACAGGTACATACTACATACAGCAGGAAATGACATAAAGGTATATACTATATACAGGAGGAGAGGACACAGGTATATACTATATACAGGAGCAGATTACCTACAGGTATATAGTATATACAGGAGGAGATGACATACAGGTATATGATATGTATAGGAGGAGATGACATACATGTATATACTATATACAGGAGGAGATGACACACAGATATATACTATATATAGGTGAGATGACACACAGGTATATACTATATACAGGAGGAGATTACATACAGGTATATACTATATATAGGAGGAGATGACATACAGGTATATACTATATACAGGGGACATGACACACAGCAGGTATATACTATATACAGGGGAGATGACATACAGGTATATACTATATACAGGGGAGATGACATACAGGTATATACTATATACAGGAGATGACAAACATGTATATACTGAGGTGAAAATGAGAGGTGTGAGGTGAAAATGAAAAGGTGTGAGTGCAACATGAGAGGAGTGATCGGAAAATGACAGATGTGAGGTCGAAATGACAAGTGTTAGGGGGGAATGAGAGGAGTGAGGGGGAAAATAAGAGGAGTGAGGGGGAAAATGAGAGGTGTAAGGGAGAAAATGAGAGATGTGAGGGGAAAATGAGAGGCGTGATGGGAAAATAAGAGAAGTGAGGTGCTATAACTAACCACAGATATTTACAATGCCCAGGCAACGCCGGGCTCTTCAGCTAGTGTACTATATAATTGAATAAGGGTACTTCCGTCTTTCTGTCGCGGTTATTCGTTTGCTGACTGGTCTCGGCAGCTGCTGCTGTGACCAATCAGTGACGCGCACAGTCCGGAAAAAAATGGCCGCTCCTTACTCCCCGCACTCACTTCCCGGCGCCCGCATACACCCCTCCGGTCAGCGCTCACACAGGGTTAATGCCGGGGGTAACGGACCGCGTTATGCCGTGGGTAATGCACTCCGTTACCGCCGCTATTAACCCTGTGTGTCCCCAACTTTGTACTATTAACGCTGCCTATGCGGCATCAATAGTACAAAATGTAATGTTAAAAATAATAAATAAAAAAAAAACCTGCTATACTCACCCTCTGTAGTCCGCTGAGCCGCTCGTGCCGCCCGCCATCTTCCGTTACAGGTTGCGGTGGCAAAGATCGTATGGCAGAAGGACCTGCCATGACGTTACGGTCATGTGACCGCGCCGTCATGACAAGTCCTGCGCGCCTGCGCGGAAAGGACCTGCCGTGACGTCACGATCATGTGACCGCTACACGGTCATGTGACCGCAACGTCATAACAGGTCCTGCGCTCAGACCAACCCTGGGACCGGAAGCTGCCGTGGACTATAATGGGCCCTCGGAAAGGTGAGTCTATGTTTATTTTTTATTTTTTAACCTGTGACAAACGTGACTGGCCAATATACTACATGACTGTGTGCTGTATACTACTTTGCTGTGCAATATACTACGTGGCTCTGTGCTGTATACTACGTCACTGGGCAATATACTACGGCGCTGGGCAATATAATACATCGCTGGGCAATATACTACGTCGCTGGGCAATATACTACGTGACTGGGCAATATACTACGTGGCTGGGCAATATACTACGTCGCTGGGCAATACACTACGTGTCTGGGCAATATACTACGTGGCTGGACAATATACTACGTGGCTGGGCAATATACTACGGGGCTGGGCAATATACTACGTGACTGGGCAATATACTACGGGCTGGGCAATATACTACGTGGCTGGGCAATATACTACGTGACTGGGCAATATACTACGTGACTGGGCAATATACTACGTGGCTGGCCAATATACTACGTGGGCTGTGCAATATACTACGTGGACATGCATATTCTAGAATACCCGATGCGTTAGAATCAGGCCACCATCTAGTATATACAGTATATATATATATATATATACACACTGTGTGTATATATATATATATATACATATATATATATATATACATACATATATATATATATATATATATATATATATATATATATATATATATATATACATATACACAGTACAGACCAAAAGTTTGGACACACCTTCTCATTGATTTTTCTGTATTTTCATGACTATGAAAATTGTACATTCACACTGAAGACATCAAAACTATGAATTAACACATGTGGAATTATATACTTTACAAAAAAGTGTGAAACAACTGAAAATATGTCTTATATTCTAGGTTCTTCAAAGTAGCCACCTTTTGCTTTGATGACTGCTTTGCACACTCTTGGCATTCTCTTGATGAGCTTCAAGAGGTAGTCACCGGAAATGGTTTTCACTTCACAGGTGTGCCCTGTCAGGTTTAATAAGTGTGATTTCTTGCCTTATAAATGGGGTTGGGACCATCAGTTGTGTTGTGCAGAAGTGTTGTGGATATACAGCTGATAGTCCTACTGAATAGACTGTTAGCTGCTTTTATCTTGCCATAATACAAATTCTAAGTAAAGAAAAATGAGTGGCCATCATTACTTTAAGAAATGAAGGTCAGTCAGTCCAAAAATTGGGAAAACTTTGAAAGTGTCCCCAAGTGCAGTGGCAAAAACCATCAAGCTCTACAAAGAAACTGGCTCACATGAGGACCGCCCCAGGAAAGGAAGACCAAGAGTCACCTCTGCTTCTAAGGATAAGTTTATTCGAGTCACCAGCCTCAGAAATCGCAGGTTAACAGCAGCTCAGATTAGAGACCAGGTCAATGCCACACAGAGTTCTAGCAGCAGACACATCTCAACAACAATTGTTAAGAGGAGACTTTGTGCAGCAGGCCTTCATGGCAAAATGGTTGCTAGGAAACCACTGCTAAGGACAGGCAACAAGCAGAAGAGACTTGTTTGGGCTAAAGAACACAAGGAATGGTCAGTAGACCAGTGGAAATCTGTGCTTTGGTCTGATGAGTCCAAATTTGAGATCTTTGGTTCCAACCACCGTGTCTTTGTGCGACTCAGAAAAGGTGAACGGATGGACTCTACATGCCTGGTTCCCACTGTGAAGCATGGAGGAGGAGGTGTGATGGTGTGGGGGTGCTTTGCTTGTGACACTGTTGGAGATTTATTCAAAATTGAAGGCATACTGAACCAGCATGGCTACCACAGCATCTTGCAGCGGCATGCTATTCCATCCGGTTTGCGTTTAGTTGGACCATCATTTATTTTTCAACAGGACAATGACCCCAAACACACCTCCATGCTGTGTAAGGGCTATTTGACGAAGAAGGAGAGTGATGGAGTGCTACGCCAGATGACCTGGCCTCCACAGTCACCAGACCTGAACCCAATCGAGATGGTTTGGGGTGAGCTGGACCGCAGAGTGAAGGCAAAAGGGCCAACAAGTGCTAAGCATCTCTGGGAACTCCTTCAAGACTGTTGGAAGACCATTTCCGGTGACTACCTCTTGAAGATCATCAAGAGAATGCCAAGAGTGTGCAAAGCAGTCATCAAAGCAAAAGGTAGCTACTTTGAAGAACCTAGAATGTAGGACATATTTTCAGTTGTTTCACACTTTTTTGTTAAGTATATGATTCCACATGTGTTAATTCATAGTTTTGATGCATTCATTGTGAATGTACAATTTTTATAGTCATGAAAATACAGGAAAATCTTTCAATGAGAAGGTGTGTCCAAACTTTTGGTCTGTACTGTATATATGAGAAAGATTAAGATATACATATAGATACATAGACAGATATTGGAATTCATATATTGAAGGATAGAAATAAATACAGCTCTGGCAAAAATTAAGAGGCCACTACACAGTTTTATAAAAATCAGCTTCTCTACATGTCTGACAGCCATTCCATTCCAGTGTCAGTTGAAATCCAACCAGAGTACACCTCATTCTACTTAATGTGCTTCTGATTAGGAGATCACCTGAACCAAATCTTATTTAACAAAGGAAAGTATAAAAAATACTGCTGTGGTGTTCACAATCCTCTTGCAATAGGACAAGCTTGATGGCAAAACAAGTGCTACTAATATCCCAAAAGTAATAGGAATGAAAAAATAACTTTTAACCATGCGAAAGGAGTTGAAAAGAAAAGTCTTCAGTGAGGAAAGGAAGGCCACAATTCTGGCTTTACCAGAAGAGGGGCACAGTGAGCGTCATGTTGCCTCCATCCATAAAATATCTAAGACAGCAGACCATTACAACAATGTCAAGAAGCAGACATTGGGAACAACAAAGCTACAGACCGGCAGAGAGCAAAAACAACTCTCCACTGACCGGGATGACCGTCATCTTATTTGAATAGTATAAAAAATGTTCAGCACAGCCTACAAGGGGAGGTGCCTAGTTCCCAAACCTTAATACGTGAAGAAGTTACAACTAGCACACTCCGATAGTTGTGATGCAAAAGGGGTAGTTTAATTATACATACAGTAGTCACAAACGTTTTGGTCTTCAAAGGACCTTCATCAGTGTGCTAAATGAAGCGAAAATGGTACGTGTAGTAATAAGACCCCGGTAGTAGTTAATTAATTTTCATCAAGCACGAAGATACAGTGAGAATACTGGAGAAATGCTATGAGCAGTTTAGTGCGGCAGGTCCGTCCAACCGGCGGGAAGGAGAGACACAGGTGCTACGCGGTATCCACCGCAAGTGGTGGATACTGCGTAGCACCCGTGTCTCTCCTTTCCGCCGGTCGGACGGACCTGCCGCACTATACTGCTCATAGCATTTCTCCAGCATTCTCACTGTATCTTCGTGCTTGATGCAAATTAATTAACCCCTTCGTGACATGCGCCATACTAGTACTGCGCTGCGGGTACTGCATTTGTGCCAGCTAGTACGGTGCGCCGATCACCGTGGTCTCGCGCTGAGCGCCGCGGTGATCGGGTGCGGGTGTCAGCTGTATATGACAGCTGACACCCCGCAGCAATGCCCACGATTGGCGCTAGCTCCGATTGCGGGCATTTAACCCCTCTGATGCCGCTGTCAGTAGTGACAGCGGCATAGAGGGGGATCGCGCAGGGACAAGAGCTCCCTGCGCTCTCCCACCCGAGCAACGCGATGCGATCGCGTTGCTCCGGTGATCCGGAAGGAGTCCCTGGATCCAAGATGGCCGTGGGACTCCTTCCGGGTCATGAAGTGACGTGGCTAGCCGGCGCCTGCTGAGAGCAGGCGCCAGAAAGCCTCCTGCAATGCGTGTCAGATCACTGATCTGACACAGTGCTATGCACAGTGTCAGATCAGCGATATGATCTAATATAGTGATGTCCCACCCTGGGACAATGGTAGAAAGTAAAAAAAAAAAAAAATAGAATGTATTAAAAAAAAAAAAAATCCCCAAATAAAGGAAAAAAAATTCCCAATAAATCCATTTATTTATGTAAATTAAAAAAACAATAAAAGTACACATATTTGGTATTGCCGCGTCCGTAATGAACTGCTCTGTAAAACTATCCCACTAGTTAACCCCTTCAGTGAACACCGCAAAAAAATAAAATAAAAAACAAGGCAAAAAACAACGCTTAATTATCATACAGGCGAACAAAAAGTGGAATAACACGCGATCAAAAAGACGGATATAAATAAACTTGGTACCGCTGAAAACGTCATCTTGTCCCCCCAAAAAAAAGCTGCCATACAGCGTCATCAGCAGAAAAATAAAAAAGTTATAGCTCTCAGAATAAAGCGATGCAAAACAATTATTTTTTTATATAAAATAGTTTTTATTGTGTAAAAGCGCCAAAACATAAAAAAATTATATAAATGAGGTATCGCTGTAATCGTACTGACCTGAAGAATAAAGCTGCTTTATCAATTTTACCACACGTGGAACGGTATAAACGCCCCCCTAAAAGAATTTCAGGAATTGCTGGTTTTTGTTCATTCCGCCTCCCAAAAATCGGAATAAAAAGCGATCAAAAAATGTCATGTGCCCGAAAATAGTACCAATAAAAATGTCAACTCGTCCCGCAAAAAAAAAAAAATCTCATATGACTCTGTGGGCCAAAATATGGATAAATTATAGCTCTCAAAATGTGGTGATGCAAAAACTATTTTTTGCAATAAAAGGCGTCTTTTAGTGTGTGACGGTTGCCAATCATAAAAATCCGCAAAAAAAAACGCTATAAAAGTAAATCAAACCCCCTTCATCGCCCCCTTAGTTAGGGAAAAATAATAAAATTTTTAAAAAAGTATTTATTTCCATTTTCCCATTAGGGCTAGGGTTAGGGTTAGAGCTAGGGTTAGGGTTTCAGTTAGAATTGGGGGGTTTCCACTGTTTAGGCACATCAGGGGCTCTCCAAACGCGACATGGCGTCTGATCTCAATTCAAGCCAATTCTGCGTTGAAAAACTAAAACAGTGCTCCTTCCCTTCCGAGTTCTCCCGTGCACCCAAACAGTGGTTCCCCCCCACATATGGGGTATCAGCGTTCTCAGGAGAGGTTGGACAACAACTTTTGGGGTCTAATTTGTCCTGTTACCCTTGGGAAAATAAAAATTTGGGGGCTAAAATATAATTTTCGTGGAAAAATATATATTTTTTTATTTTCACGGCTCTGCGTTATAAACTGTAGAGAAACACTTGTTGGTTCAAAGTTCTCACAACACATCTAGATAAGTTCCCCCTTGGGGGGTCTAGTTTCCAATATGAGGTCACTTGTGGGGGGTTTCTACTGTTTAGGTACATCAGGGGCTCTGCAAATGCAACATGACGCCTGCAGACCATTCCATCTAAGTCTGCATTTCAAACGGCGCTCCTTCCCTTCCGAGCTCTGCCGTGCGCCCAAACAGTGGTTCCCCCCCATATATGGGGTGTCAGCGTACTCAGGACAAATTGACCAACAACTTTTGTGGTCCAATTTCTCCTGTTACCCTTGGGAAAAAAAAAACTGGCTAAAACATCATTTTGTGGAAAAAAAAATGATTTGTTAATTTTCACGGCGCTACATTCTAAACTTTAGTGAAACAATTGGGGGTTAAAAGTACTCACCACACATCTAGATAAGTTTCTTAGGGGGTCTTCTTTCCAAAATGGGGTCACTTGTGGGGGGTTTCCACTGTTTAGGCACGTCAGGGGCTCTCCAAATGCGACATGGGTTCCGATCTCAATTCCAGCCAATTTTGCATTGAAAAGTCAAACGGCACTCCTTCCCTTCTGAGCTCTGCCATGCGCTGAAACAGCAGTTTATCCCCATATATGAAGTATCAGCGTACTCAGGACAAATTGCACAACAACTTTTGGGGTCCAATTTATCCTGTTAACCTTGGCAAAATAAAAAATTGGGGGCAAAAAGATCATTTTTTTGTGAAAAAAAAATGATTTTTTTTTTTACGGCTATACATTATAAACTTCTGTGAAGCACTTGGAGGTTAAAAGTGCTCACCACACATCCAGATTAGTTCCTTAGAGGGTCTACTTTCCAAAATGGTGTCACTTGTGGGGGGTTTCCACTGTTTAGGCACATCAGGGGCTCTCCAAACGCAACATGGTGTCCGATCTCAATTCCAGCAAATTTTGCATTGAAAAGTCAAATGGCGCTCCTTCCCTTCCGAGCTTTGCCATGTGCCCAAACAATGGTTTACCCCAAGATATGGGGTATCGGCGTACTCAGGACAAATTGTAAAACGACTTTTGTGGTTCAATTTCTCCTGTTACCCTTGGTAAAATAAAACAAATTGGATCTGAAGTAAAAATTTTGTGAAAAAAAGTTAAATGTTCAATTTTTTTTAAACATTCCAAAAATTCCTGTGAAGCACCTGAAGGGTTAATAAACTTTTTGAATGTGGTTTTGAGTACCTTGAGGGGTGCAGTTTTTAGAATGGTGTCACTTTTGGGCATTTTCGTTCATATAGACCCCTCAAAGTCACTTCAAGTGTGAGGTGGTCCCTAAAAAAAATGGTTTTGCAAATTTTGTTGCAAAAATGAAAAATCGCTGGTCAACTTTTAAACCTTATAACTCCCTAACAAAAAAAAATTATGTTTCCAAAATTGTGCTGATGTAAAGCAGACATGTGGGAAATGTTGTTTATTAACTATATTATGTGATATAACTCTCTAATTTAAGGGCATAAAAACTAAAAGTTTGAAAATTGCTAAATTTTCACAATTTTCGTCAAGTTTCCGTTTTTTTTCACAAATAAATGCAAGTCATATCGAAGAAGTTTTAACACTATCATAAAGTACAATATGTCACGAGAAAACAATCTCAGAATCACCAGGATCCGTTGAAGCGTTTCAGAGTTATGACCTTATAAAGTGACAGTGGTCAGAATTGTAAAAATTGGCCCTGTCACTTAGGTGAAAACAGGCTTCGGGGTGAAGGGGTTAACTACTACCGGGGTCTCATTACTACACGTACCATTTTCGCTTCATTTAGCACACTGATGAAGGTCATTTGCAGACCGAAACGTTTGTGACTACTGTATGTATAATTAAACTACCCCTTTTGAATCACAACTATCGGAGTGTGCTAGTTGTAACTTCCTCATCTTATTTGAATGTCACTCAGCAACCGCAGGATGACATAAAGTGACCTACAAAAGGAATGGCAAATGGTAGCTGGGGTGCAGTGCACTGCAAGAACAGTTCGCAACAGGCTCCTAGAGGCAGGACTCAAGTCATGTAAAGCTAGAAAAAAGCCTTTCATCAATGAGAAGCAAAGGAGAGCCAGGCTGAAGTTTGCCAAAGACGGTAAGGATTGGACCATAGAGGACTGGAGTAACATAATCATCTCCGATGAGTCTAATTTTCAACTTTGCCCAACACCTGGTCGTCTAATGGTTAGATGGAGACCTGGAGAGGCGTACAACCAGGGTCGGACTGGGACTAAAATTCAGCCCGGGCATTTGAAGTTACACAGGCCCACTTGTCACATGATGACTGTATAATATCCTTGTACACTTTTAGGCCACAAAAGTGAGGGGAGTGTAACACGACTATATAACATACAATCACAGCTGTATGCAGCATTACCGCTCAGGCCTATTTATGGTTTTTAGTTGCAGTACCAAGAAAAGCCGCTACTTTACCTACATAACTGGATCTCGTAGATAATGAAGGGATGAGACGACCAAAGGCTATGGAACATCATTCTGATGCTCCATAAACTTTGCCTACAGCCACTTTTGGTTTCGCTGCGCAGCACGAGACCCAGTGACTCTGAAGAGCGGTGACATCAGTAACATCACCGCTCTTCAGATATTCCGGGTCTTACGCTGAGCTCGGCGACTGTGAAGAGCGGTATTGTTACTACCGTCACCGCTCTTCAGAGTTGCTGGATCTCGCCATCCATATAGTACAATTCACTTCCCACAGTATACTGCACCCCATAGTTCTTCATATAGTATAATGTATTCCGCATAGTCCTCGATACAGTATAATGCAGCCCACATATAGTATAATGATGCCACTCCAGAGTATAATGCAGCCACCCCACATAATATAATAAATAACAAAGAACACAACAGAAATCAGCATAGCTAAAGTAAATCCTCATTAGACTATTATCTAACAATTTAGCCAGTTATACTGAAGCCATAAAATAAACTGGCTAAGGACTATTTATCAGGACAAGTCGCTAAAAGATACAGCAAAAGGATTATGGGTCACAAGGGCCCAAAAGAAACGACCAACACGTCCGATTAGAACAATGTATAAAACTTTAATCTTTATTAATACATAAATATTGTGGAAAATATACAAATATACATCGCATTATCAAAAACAGGTAGGGTACAGTACCACATGGTGTACATGAACACCACATGGACATAAAAACAAATTAAGGGCGCATGGAGCCAGGAACAAATACACCCGTATTAGAAACAAATAGCAAGGGGTTAATAAAGCTCCTAATCCACAGGGGTAGATATAAATCACAGGGGAAAAGCCATTATCTTATATGGTTGAATATATATGACCACCTTGCTATATCCAATGTAACATATTGTAAATATGAGCGCAATTGAAGGAACCATAGTCCTAAATATCAGATGCAAGTATCAATTACCTCTTAATGAGAAGACGGGTGAGATGTACACTGGGACCATGCGCCCTCCCCATAATATAATGTAGCCCCCTGAGTATAATGTAACCCCCCCGAGAATATAATGCAGCCCCCTCATATAGTATAATGCAGCCCCTGCATATATATGGTAGCCCCCTACTAGAGCATAATGCAGCCCCCCATAGAATATAATGTAGCCCCTCCATAGAATACAGTGCAGCCTTCCTCATATAGTATAATACAGCTCCCCATAGAATATAATGTAGCCCCCCATAGCGTATGATGTAATCACCCCTCATAGAATATAATACAGCCCCCCATTGAATATAATGTAGCCCCCAGAGAATGTAATACAGCCCCCCATAGAATTGAATACGGCCCCCCATAGAATATAGTACAGCACCCCATAGAATGTAATACAGCCTCCCATAGAATGTAATACAGCCCCCCATAAAATATAATACGGCCCCCCATAGAATATAGCACAGCACCCCATAGAATGTAATACAGCCTCCCATAGAATGTAATACAGCCCCCCATAAAATATAATACGGCCCCCCATAGAATATAGTACAGCACCCCATAGAATGTAATACAGCCTCCCATAGAATGTAATACAGCCCCCCATAGAATGTTATACAGCCCCCCATAGAAAGTAATACAGCACAGCCCCCATAGAATGTAATACAGCCCCCCATAGAATGTAATACAGCCAGCCCCATAGAATGTAATGCAGCCAGCCCCCATAGAATGCAATAAAGCCCCCCAATAGAATGTAATACAGCAATGTAATGCAGCCAGCCCCCATAGAATGTAATGCAGCCAGCCCCCATAGAATGTAATGCAGCCAGCCCCATAGAATGAAATGCAGCCAGCCTCCATAGAATGTAATGCAGCCAGCCCCCATAGAATGTAATAAAGCCCCCCCAATAGAATGTAATACAGCAATGTAATGCAGCCAGCCCCCATAGAATTTAATGCAGCCAGCCCCCATAGAATGTAATGCAGCCAGCCCCTGTAGAATGTAATGCAGCCAACCCCCATAGAATGTAATGCAGCCATCCCCCATAGAATGTAATGCAGCCAGCCCCCATAGAATGTAATGCAGCCAGCCCCCATAGAATGTAATGCAGCCAGCCCCCATAGAATGTAATAAAGCCCCCCATAGAATATAGTGCAGCCAGCCCCTGTAGAATGTAATAAAGCCCCCCAATAGAATGTAATACAGCAATGTAATGCAGCCAGCCCCCATAGAATGTAATGCAGCCAGCCCTATAGAATGCAATGCAGCCAGCCCCCATAGAATGTAATAAAGCCCCCCAATAGAATGTAATACAGCAATATAATGCAGCCAGCCCCCATAGAATTTTATGCAGCCAACCCCCATAGAATGTAATGCAGCCAGCCCTCATAGAATGTAATGCAGCCAGCCCCCATAGAATTTAATGCAGCCAGCCCCCCATAGAATGTAATGCAGCCAGCCCCCATAGAATGTAATGCAGCCAGCCCCCATAGAATGTAATGCAGCCAGCCCCCATAGAATGTAATGCAGCCAGCCCCCATAGAAAGTAATGCAGCCAGCCCCCATAGAATGTAATGCAGCCAGCCCCATAGAATGTAATGCAGCCAGCCCCCATAGAATGTAATAAAGCCCCCCATAGAATATAGTGCAGCCAGCCCCTGTAGAATGTAATAAAGCCCCCCAATAGAATGTAATACAGCAATGTAATGCAGCCAGCCCCCATAGAATGTAATGCAGCCAGCCCTATAGAATGCAATGCAGCCAGCCCCCATAGAATGTAATAAAGCCCCCCAATAGAATGTAATACAGCAATATAATGCAGCCACCCCCATAGAATTTTATGCAGCCAACCCCCATAGAATGTAATGCAGCCAGCCCCGATAGAATGTAATGCAGCCAGCCCCCATAGAATGTAATGCAGCCAGCCCCCCATAGAATGTAATGCAGCCAGCCCCCATAGAATGTAATGCAGCCAGCCCCCATAGAATGTAATGCAGCCAGCCCCCATAGAATGTAATGCAGCCAGCCCCCATAGAATGTAATGCAGCCAGCCTCCATAGAATGTAATGCAGCCAGCCCCATAGAATGTAATGCAGCCAGCCCCCATAGAATGTAATAAAGCCCCCCATAGAATATAGTGCAGCCAGCCCCTGTAGAATGTAATAAAGCCCCCCAATAGAATGTAATACAGCAATGTAATGCAGCCAGCCCCCATAGAATGTAATGCAGCCAGCCCTATAGAATGCAATGCAGCCAGCCCCCATAGAATGTAATAAAGCCCCCCAATAGTATGTAATACAGCAATGTAATGCAGCCAGCCCCCATAGAATTTTATGCAGCCAGCCCCATAGAATTTAATGCAGCCAGCCCCCATAGAATGTAATGCAGCCAGCCCCCATAGAATGTAATGCAGCCATCCCCCATAGAATGTAATGCAGCCAGCCCCCATGGAATGGAATGCAGCCATCCCCCATAGAATGTAATGCAGCCAGCCCCCATAGAATGTAATGCAGCCAGCCCCCATAGAATGTAATAAAGCCCCCCATAGAATGTAATAAAGCCCCCCATAGAATATAGTGCAGCCAGCCCCTGTAGAATGTAATAAAGCCCCCCAATAGAATGTAATACAGCAATGTAATGCAGCCAGCCCTATAGAATGTAATGCAGCCAGCCCCCATAGAATGTAATAAAGCCCCCCCAATAGAATGTAATACAGCAAAGTAATGCAGCCAGCCCCCATAGAATGTAATGCAGCCAGCCCCATAGAATGTAATGCAGCCAGCCCCCATAGAATGTAATGCAGCCAGCCCCCATAGAATGTAATGTAGCCAGCCCCCATAGAATGTAATAAAGCCCCCCCATAGAATGTAATACAGCAATGCTATGCAGCCAGCCCACATAGAATGTAATGCAGCCAGCCCCCATAGAATGTAATAAAGCCCCCACCCCTAATTGCCCCACAATCCAGTTATCACTCACTGATATATTAAAAAAAAACAAAACACTCTCCTCACCTCTCCTCGTGCCCCGCGCTGCTCCTGGCTTCAGTCTCAGCAGCTGCATTCTGCCCGGCCACACAGCAGGTGCGTGATGATATGACATCATCACGCACCCGCAGTGTCAGCGAGAGGCAGAGCAGGGAATGATGGGAGAGGGAACGACAGCGGATGCTCTCTCCTCCATCATTGCATTCAACTGTACCGGCATCATAGACGCCTATATTGTTGAATGCGGGGCGGGCGATTGGGGGGGGGGGGTGAGTCGGCGCTGGCGGGAGGAGTCGGCCCTGGCGCCGCTGATAGTGGTAGCGGCCCACTCCTGGCATCGGCCCCTCTGGCATTTGCCAGAAGTGCCCAATGGCCAGTCCGGCCCTGCGTACAACCCACAGTGTCTTGCACCCACTGTGAAATTTGGTGGAGGATCGGTGATGATCTGGGGATGCTTCATCAAGGCTGGAATTGGGCAGGTTAATCTTTGTGAAGGACGTATGATCAAGCCGCATACAAGGTTATCCTGGAAAAACAGTTGATTCCTTCTGCTCAGGCAATGTTCTCCAACTCTGAGGACTGGTTATTCCAGCAGGACAATGCACCATGCCACAAAGCTAGGTCAATGAAGGTGTGGATGAAGGACCACCACATCAAATTCCTGTCATGGCCACCCCAATCTTCAGACATGAACCCCATTGAAAACCTCTGGAATGTAATCAAGAGGAAGATAGATAGTCGAAAGCCATCAAACAAAGAAAAACTGATTACATTTTTGTACCAAGAGTGGCATAAGGTCACCCAAAAGCAGTGTGAAAGACTGGTGGAATGCATGCCAAAGACGCATGAAAGCTGTGATTAAAAATCATGGTTATTCCACAAAATATTGATTTCTGAACTCTTCCTGAGTAAAAACATTAATATTGTTGTTTCTTAATGATTATGAACTTGTTTTTTTTTTTGCATTATTTGAGGTCTGCAAGCAATGCATATTTTTGTTATTTTGACCATTTCTCATTTTCAGAAAATAAATACAAAAATGTATTGCTTGGAACTTCGGAGACATGTTGTCAGTAGTTTATAGAATAAAAGAACAATTTACACTTTATGCAAAAATAAACCTATAAAGAGAAAAATCAGACAAACTGAAAATTTTGCAGTGGTCTCTTAATTTTCACCAGAGCTGTATGTGATTGAGATATATAATCAATGGTTTGCATGTGTAGTTTACTGTACATGTATTTTTTTTAATTAAATTTTATTAATCAGCAGAGGGAAAGCGACATCTGATGTTTATAGCCTGGGAAGGGGGTAATACCCATATATATATAGCTTCCCATGCTATTATTATCAGCTCACAGCTGAATACTTAGCCTTTACTGGTAATTAAAATGGGGGACCCCCCAAAAATGTCATAGGATCCATCTATAATTGAGTGGATAGACAGAAACAGAAAAAGCAGCTCACCTGTTCGGCAAGTGTTGTTTGGAAGCACGGGTGTCGTATAGTCATCACGTGGAACAAATGTAGCAAAAAAAGGGAAAATTCAGCTTCCAAAAAAATTCAAAATTTATTGTGAATAAAACATGAAGTCCAGTAGGATGAATTCACATGATAATGAGTAACAGATTACGCGTTTCGAACAATAGCTTGTTCTTTCTCAAAGCTAATTACCAGTAAATGCTAGGCAGACAGATGTGCTGGTAATAATAGCCTAGGAAGGGGCAATGGATATTGGCCCTGGCACAGACTAAAAACATCAACTCTCAGCCGCCCCAGAAAACATGCATCCAAAAGATGCCCTAAATCTGGCACTTAACTGTGATGTAAATATATATCATATAGATCTCACTTGCATATACAGTCATGGCCAAAAGTATTGACACCTCTGCAATTCTGTCAGATAATACTCAGTTTCTTCCTGAAAATGATTGCAAACACAAATTCTTTGGTATTATTATCTTCATTTAATTTGTCTTAAATGAAAAAAACACAAAAAGAATTGGCCTAAAGCCAAATTGGATATAATTCCACACCAAACATAAAAAAGGGGGTGGACAAAAGTATTGGCACTGTTGGAAAAATCATGTGATGCTTCTCTAATTTGTGTAATTAACAGCACCTGTAACTTACCTGTGGCACCTAACAGGTGTTGGCAATAACTAAATCACGCTTGCAGCCAGTTGACATTGATTAAAGCAACTTGATTGACTCAACCTCTGTCCTGTGTCCTTGTGTGTACCACATTGAGCATGGAGAAAAGAAAGAAGACCAAAGAACTGTCTGAGGACTTGAGAAACCAAATTGTGAGGAAGCATGAGCAATCTCAAGGCTACAAGTCCATCTCCAAAGACCTGAATGTTTCTGTGTCTACCATGCGCAGTGTCATCAAGAAGTTTAAAGCCCATGGCACTGTGGCTAATCTCCCTAGATGTGGACGGAAAAGAAAAATTGACAAGAGATTTCAACGCAAGATTGTGCGGATGTTGGATAAGGAACCTCGACTAACACCCAAACAAGTTCAAGCTGCCCTGCAGTCCGAGGGTACAACAGTGTCAACCCGTACTATCCGTCGACATCTGAATGAAAAGGGACTGTATGGTAGGAGACCCAGGAAGACCCCATTTCTTACCCCGAGACATAAAAAAGCCAGGCTGGAGTTTGCCAAAACTTACCTGAAAAAGCCTAAAACGTTTTGGAAGAATGTTCTCTGGTCAAATGAGACAAAAGTAGAGCTTTTTGGGCAAAGGCATCAACATAGAGTTTACAGGAGAAAAAAGAGGCATTCAAAGAAAAGAACACGGTCCCTACAGTCAACCATGGCGGAGGTTCCCTGATGTTTTGGGGTTGCTTTGCTGCCTCTGGCACTGGACTGCTTGACCGTGTGCATGGCATTATGAAGTCTGAAAACTACCAACAAATTTTGCAGCATAATGTAGGGCCCAGTGTGAGAAAGCTGGGTCTCCCTCAGAGGTCATGGGCCTTCCAGCAGGACAATGACCCAAAACACACTTCAAAAAGCACTAGAAAATGGTTTGAGAGAAAGCACTGGAGACTTCTAAGGTGGCCAGCAATGAGTCCAGACCTGAATCGCATAGAACACCTGTGGAGAGATCTAAAAATGGCAGTTTGGAGAAGGCACCCTTCAAATATCAGGGACCTGGAGAAGTTTGCCAAAGAAGAATGGTCTAAAATTCCAGCAGAGCATTGTAAGAAACTCATTGATGGTTACCGGAAATGATTGGTCGCAGTTATTTTGGCTAAAGGTTGTGCAACCAAGTATTAGGCTGAGGGTGCCAATACTTTTGTCTGGCCCATTTTTGGGGTTTTGTGTGAAATGATCAATGTTTTGCTTTTTGCTTCACTCTCTTTTGTGTTTTTTCATTTAAGACAAATTAAATAAAGATAATAATACCAAAGAATTTGTGATTGCAATCATTTTCAGGAAGAAACTGAGTATTATCTGACCGAATTGCAGGGGTGTGAATACTTTTGGCCTTGACTGTATATACTCCTATATAATTATATATACTCATATATCCACAGCTAATATATACACTATAATCAATTGCTTAAAATGGCTGACATAAACTGATATAAGCCAGACAGACTGTTTGGGGATTTCCAGCCAAAAGCGGAACAGCACCAGATGTATTAAGTGATGATCAGATGTCGCAACTTTGTCCTAGATGCAGACAGCTACACTTTAGTTGCTTAATCAGCATTCATATGTGCATTAATCACAATATTCCATATATATTTTGACATATATGGTAATTAACTAACCACCCCTTTCTATATGCAATTATAAATCCATGTATGTACAATAAATCATCAGTAATGGTGGAATGTTATTGTCACAATGGTGTGCAGTCTCATTCTTGAGCACTCAAAATACTCAGTCTATGTCATGTCGGACGCTGTTCATACTAGGGCGTTCGACAGACAGCGGTAATTCCGCTTTTGTCCACTATGCGCTCAGTGGCGTCGGCTAGATTTTGTCTAGCTGGTCCGGGGTTAATTTAGCTGGTGCTAGGATTGGAAGCTGTCATGATCTCAATGGCAAGAGAACATAGCATCAGCATATATAGGAACTAGCTCTTGGAAGATGGAAACTGAGCTGACCATGAACTAAACCTAACGCACAACTAGCAGTGGCCGGGTAGCATGCCTACGTTGATTCTAGATGCCCAGCACCAGCCGGAGGACTAAATAAAGCTAGCAGAGGAAAATATTAGTCCTAGCTCACCTCTAGAGAAATACCCCGAAAGGAGACAGAGGCCCCCCACATGTATTGGCGGTGAGTTAAGATGAAATAACAAACGTAGTATGAAAATAGGTTTAGCAAATTTGAGGTCCACTTACTACATAGCAGAAGACAGAAAGGACACTTTCATGGTCAGCTGAAAACCCTATCAAAACACCATCCAGAAATTACTTTAAAACTCTGGCATTAACTCATAACACCAGAGTGGCAATTCCTGTTCACAAGAGCTTTCCAGACACAGTAACGAAACTACAGCTGTGAACTGGAACAAAAATGCAAAAACAAACATGGACAAGAGTCCAACTTATCTAGTAGTTGTCTAGGAGCAGGAACAAGCACAGAGAGGCTTCTGATAACATTGTTGACCGGCAAGCAACTAACAGAGAAGCAAGGTTATATAGCGACTCCCACATCTTGATGGGAACAGGTGAACAGAGAAGATGAAGACACCAGTTCAATTCCACCAGTAGCCACCGGGGGAGCCCAGAATCCAAATTCACAACAGCAAGCTGGGTCACGCCCACTGCCTTTAAATTGTTCTTCTGAACATTGGGCGTCGCCGATTATAGCTTCTGTCTGGTGCTTGGTTATCTCGGTCTGGAGTGGTGGTCTAGGAAAAGGAGTATCATATCTGGTGGTGTATATTTCCCTTTGTCATATTTTCCTCCTTCCTGTATTTGTATTTGTTTTGCCCTGTGAATTTATTGTGTATTCCTGAGTGACTGCGGCGTGGTGTATATTTTCCGTTATCCTTGTCTGTGCTAACTGTGGGTATTGGTTAGTGGTCTCTTCACTGGGTGGTGGGTGGAAGTTTCAGCCTAGGGTTGAAACAGGAGACAAGGTGAAGGTGGAGGCCCAGACATGCACACCATCAGTGTAAACTCTGGGAGAGGGTCAGTCAGGGTTTCCCAGAGTTGAGGGAAATCGCAGGGGCCTGGGTTATTAGCTCTTGCCTACCTAGGCTTCCCGTGACATTATAATCGGCCAACATTATTTGAATTCCATGGATTCCATGACTTCCGTAACCCGCCAGTTGAGGGCGCTGTTCCTACAGGTCACTGAGTTGAGGGGGGCAGTGCAGCAACAGGGACTAGCAGTATCTAATGTACAAGCTGGAGCGGCAGGTAGAGTTGTTGAGCCTAAGTTTCCTTTGCCTGAAAGGTTTGCTGGGGAACGCAGTAAATTTGTTACTTTTCAGGAAGCTTGCAAACTTTATTTTCGTATGCGCCCGATCTCCTCAGGTAATGAGGCTCAGCATGTGGTGTTATGATCCGGTGACCCTGGAGCCGCATGAGACTATCTCTGGAGTAGGTGGTAACTGTACTGACCGCAATCCTAAACTGACACCGAAACTAGAAGTAGCCGTGGGGTGTTCCTAACACGGCCTAGACACCTCGACTCAGCTGGAGGACTAAATACCCCTAAAGTTGGAAATGGGAATTCTATCTTGCCTCAGAGCAGAACCCCAAAGGATAGGCAGCCCCCCACAAATATTGACTGTGAGTTAAGAGGAAATACGTACGCAAGCAGAAAGACAGAATTTAGCAAAAGAGGCACTTCTAGCTAAATAGAAAAGGATAGGACAGAATTCTAAGCGGTCAGCATTAAAACTCTAAAAACATTCACAGCAGGATATACTAATATTCTACATCTAACTAAAGACATAGAATGTATATCTGCATCTCCAGAGAATCCAGCATGACAGAAAAATGCAAACAAAGTCTAAGCTGGACAAAAACACAATAAATTGCACTGCACAAAAAGCACACTGCATGCGTGCTACTGAGACCAAAAACCAGACACTTATCTTAGCTGAATTGACAGCAGGGCATGAGGAGCCAGACAGAGATGCAATCCCTCCAAGAACAATGGACAACTGGCAGGGGCTAATGGATCCTACACACCTAAATACCTAATAGGGCTGCAATCAGCAGAAACACATGCCCTGGATTACAATCCAGAGACAACTGCACTACCACTAACAACCACCGGAGGGAGCCCAAGAGCAGAATTCACAACAGTGTGGGTCTGGTGTTGTCATTACTAAACGGGGATCCTCAAGCATGGGCGTTTTCTTTACCTTCTGATTCTGCTGCATTTAACTCAGTGGAGAGTTTTTTTTCTGCTCTTGGAGACATTTACGATGATCCTGACAGAATGGCTCTAACAGAATCTAAGATACGCACTATTCGACAGGGGGAGCGTGTTGCAGAGGATTACTGTTCTGAATTTCGCCGCTGGGCGGTCGACACTCAGTGGAATGATCCCGCGCTGCGGAGTCAGTTTATTCATGGGGTTTCTGGAAGGGTTAAAGAAGCCCTCCTGATGTACGAGGCTCCTGCTTCTCTGGATTTCGCTATGAGTCTTGTTGTCCGCATTGATCGCCGTTTGCGTCAGGGGGAGCCTGAGACGCCGCCTATGGGAGAAGGTGTAGGTTCACATGAGGTTGCTGCAGGTGAGCCCACGGAGCCTGTGCAAATCTCATGGGTGTCACATGTTAAGCATCGAGCCCCTGTGCTCAAGAAGCAGGGAGCCTGTTTTTACTGTGGTAAAACTGGTCATTTTGTTAACATTTGTCCTCTACTGTCTAAGGAAAAACGCAACTGCGGAAAACTTCTAAGCTCAGAGGGTGTGGAGGAGACCAATCTGAGCTTATGCATATCCTCCATGGTGGTTTCTCAATGCATGCTCCCTGACAAAGTTATTATCGCTGGCAGAGAGCTGCCAATCACTGTTTTTGTGGATAGTGGTTCTGCCACAAATCTCATTGATGAGGAGTTTGCGTGCACAGCAGGTTTTAGGATTGAAAAACTGCCTCATCCTATCCGTGTGGTCACCATCAATGCAGCTCCTCTCTCACAGGGGGAGATTACTGAGTTTGTGGCTGAGGTGAAACTCCACATTGGGGTTCTACATTTCGAGCAGGTTACATGTAAGGTGCTCAGGAATCTTCCTGCACAGGTGGTTTTGGGTTTCCCATGGTTGTCTATGCACAACCCGGTTATTGATTGGAAAACTCAGGACATAATTCAGTGGAGCGAATTCTGCCAGGAGAATTGCCTGGCCACATGTGTGTCTGCTGTGACTTCAAGCGTTCCTGAGTCACTTCTGGATTTTGCAGATGTGTTCTCTGAGAAGGGTTGTTCGGAGTTGCCACCACATAGCCCCTATGACTGTACTATCAGGTTTAAACCAGGGGCCAAATTGCCTAAAGCAAGGATGTTTAACATCTCCGGTCTGGAGAGACAAGCGTTAAAGGATTACATTGCTGACAGTTTGAGCAAAGGGCACATCAGGCCTTCGTCCTCGCCTGTGGAAGCGGGGTTCTTCTTCGTTAAGAACAAAGATGGCGGACTACGCCCGTGTCTGGATTTCAGGGAGTTGAACCAGATTATGGTTCGTGATCCATACCCTATGCCACTGATACCAGATTTGTTCAACCAGGTGGCAGGTGCTAAGTGGTTTACCAAGCTTGACCTCAGGGGGGCGTACAACCTCATAAGAGTCCGTCAAGGTGATGAGTGGAAGACGGCTTTTAATACCCCTGAGGGTCATTTTGAAAATTTGGTGATGCCATTTGGGTTGACAAACGCACCAGCGGTGTTCCAACATTTCATAAATGATGTGTTCTCGCATGTTTTGGGGAAATTCGTTATTGTATACCTGGATGACATTCTCATATATTCTTGCAACCGTGATACTCATTTAGATCATATCAGGCAGGTGTTACAGCTTCTCCGTGAGAATAAGCTCTATGCAAAACTTGAGAAATGTCTATTTTCGGTTCAGGAGTTGCCTTTCTTGGGTTATATTGTGTCAGCTTCTGGGTTTAAAATGGACGCCGCTAGGGTGCAAGTGGTGTTGCGTTGGGAATGGCCTGATAACCTAAAAGCACTTCAGCGGTTCCTTGGGTTTTCTAACTATCGGAAGTTTATCAAGGATTTTTCTATCATTGCTAAACCGCTAACAGACATGACTAAAAAGGGTACCAATTTCTCTGTTTGGCCTGAGGCCGCTGTACGCGCATTTGAATTTCTTAAGAACAGTTTTGTTTCGGCCCCCATTCTTGTGCAGCCAGACGTATCGAAACCTTTTGTTGTGGAAATTGATGCGTCTGAGGTTGGTGTGGGGGCGGTGTTGTCACAAGGCTCATGCTTGAGCGATTTTGCGTCCTTGCGCCTATTTCTCCAAGAAACTGTTGTCTGCCGAACGTAACTACGATATTGGCAACAGGGAGTTGTTGGCAATCAAGTTGGCCTTTGAGGAATGGCGACACTTCTTGGAGGGGTCGGTTCATCAGGTTACTGTAATTACCGACCATAAGAATTTGCTTTATTTGGAGTCTGCCAAGCGTCTATCTCCCAGGCAGGCTCGCTGGGCATTGTTTTTCACGCGGTTCAACTTTGTTGTCACTTACAGACCTGGGTCTAAAAACACTAAGGCGGATGCTCTGTCCAGGTGTTTTCCGGGGGGAGAACCTCGGGAAGATCCAGTACCCATCCTCCAAAAGAGTGTTGTGGTTTCGGCTCTCACAACCGAGGTTGAGGCTGAGATTGCCGAGGCTCAGGAGGAGGTACCATCTGAGCTTCCCATCAACAAATCGTTTGTACCGCTTCATCTCCGCTTAAAGGTTTTAGCGGAGCATCATGATGCTGTCCTGGCGGGCCACCCAGGGGTACTTTTGGAGTTGGTGTCACGTCGGTTTTGGTGGCCCAAAATCCGACAGGACGTGGTCTCATACGTGTCAGCTTGCACCACGTGCGCTAGGGCTAAGACGCCCCGGTCCCGTCCTGTTGGCACACTACTTCCTCTCGAGGTACCTAGTAAGCCTTGGACAGAGATCTCCATGGATTTTATCACTGACTTGCCTTCCTCAGCTGGGAACACGGTCATTTTGGTGTTGATCGGTTCTCAAAAATGTCGCACTTTGTGTCTTTGCCTTCGTTGCCTAATGCTAAGACTTTGGCTCAGGTATTTGTGCAGGAGGTGGTCAGACTTCATGGGGTTCCGTCTGACATCGTTTCCGATAGAGGTACTCAGTTTGTGGCAAAATTTTGGAAAGCGTTTAGCTCACGGCTGGGGATCAAGTTGTCTCATTCTTCGGCGTTTCATCCTCAGTCGAATGGTCAGACCGAACGTATGAACTAAAATTTGGAGCAGTACTTACGCTGCTTTGTTTCTGATAACCAGGAGGAGTGGTCGACGTTCCTTCCTTTGGCTGAGTTTGCCATCAATAATCACCGCCAGGAGTCTTCTGGGGAGTCTCTGTTTTTTTGTGTTTACAGGCTACATCCTCAATTTTGTACTTTGAGTCAGAGGGGCTCTCCCAGCGTCCCGGAGGAAGACCAGTTAGGAGCACAACTGCCATCAGTCTGGAGGAGAGTTAAGCAGTGCTTGTTGAGCGTGGGTGCTAGGTACAAACGTGTGGCTGACAGTAGGCGTGTGTCAGGTCCGGACCTGAGTGTGGATGACTGGGTGTGGTTATCCACAAAAAACATAAGACTCAAAATACCATCCCTTAAATTGGGTCCTAGGTTTATTGGTCCATTTAAGGTCACCGCTGTCATTAACCCAATAGCTTACCGATTGGAGCTTCGTACGGTGTATAAGATACACAGCGTGTTCCACAGATCATTGCTAAAAAAGATGGTGGGTCTTGTGGACGCGACACCGATGCCTCCTCCAGTCTTGGTGGATGGTAATTTGGGATTTGAAGTCTCGAAGGTGGTTGACTCTCGTGTAGTGCGCCGCATCTTACAGTACTTGGTACACTGGCATGGTTATGGGCCGGAAGAGAGGTCTTGGGTACCAGCCTCGGACATTCATGCGGATTGGCTGGTCAGTATGTTTCACCGCCGTCATCCGGACAAGCCGGGTTCTATAAGTCGTGAGGGCCCTGGGGTCCCTCGTAGAAGGCGGGGTACTGTCATGTCGGACGCTGTTCATACTAGGGCGTTCGACAGACATCGGTAATTCCGCTTTTGTCCATTATGCGCTCAGTGGCGTCGGCTAGATTTTGTCTAGCTGGTCCGGGGTTAATTTAGCTGGTGCTAGGAGTGGAAGCTGGGTCACGCCCACTGCCTTTAAATTGTTCTTCTGAACATTGGGCGTCGCCGATTATAGCTTCTGTCTGGTGCTTGGTTATCTCGGTCTGGAGTGGTGGTCTAGGAAAAGGAGTATCGTATCTGGTGGTGTATATTTCCCTTTGTCATATTTTCCTCCTTCCTATATTTGTATTTGTTTTGCCCTGTGCATTTATTGTGTATTCCTGAGTGATTGCGGCGTGGTGTATATTTTCCGTTATCCTTGTCTGTGCTAACTGTGGGTATTGGTTAGTGGTCTCTTCACTGGGTGGTGGGTTGAGGTTTCAGCCTAGGGTTGAAACAGGGGACAGGGTGAGGGTGGAGGCCCAGACATGCACACCATCAGTGTAAACTCTGGGAGAGGGCCAGTCAGGGTTTCCCAGAGTTGAGAGAAATCGCAGGGGCCTGGGTTATTAGCTCTTGCCTACCTAGGCTTCCCATGACAGTCTAATTGGGAACAGCCACAGCACACACAGGGATAGATTTATTCAAACCAAATTTCCATAACATAGCCTCATTCTTCCCACTTGGCCTGTTGCAGTGGCAAATGGGAAGTAATACTATTGGGGTTGTCACCTTTCTATTGTCAGGTGTCATCAAGCCCAGTGGTTAGTAATCGAGATGGGTCTTATACTAACCCCATAATCAAATAATAGAAAAAAATAACACCCAGAATATAGTCCTTTATTTGAACAAATGACACAGACTCCTTTATTGACTCTTAACCCCTTTCTGACATAAGACGTACTATCCCGTCGAGGTGGGGTGGGCCCGTATGACCACCGACGGGATAGTACGTCATACGCGATCGGCCGCGCTCACGGGGAGAGCGCGGCTGATCGCGGCCGGGTGTCAGCTGCATATCGCAGCTGACATCCGGCACTATGTGCCAGGAGCGGTCTCAGACCGCCCCCGGCACATTAACCCCCGGCACACCGCGATCAAACATGATCGCGGTGTGCCGGCGGTATAGGGAAGCATCGCGCAGGGAGGGGGCTCCCTGCGGGATTCCCTGAGACCCCCGGAGCAACCTCCTTCCTCGTTGCAGGTCCCGGATCCAAGATGGCCGCGGCATCCGGGTCCTGCAGGGAGAGAGGTGGCTTACCGAGTGCCTGCTCAGAGCAGGCGCTGGTAAGCCTGCAGCCCTGCACAGCAGATCGCCGATCTGACAGAGTGCTGTGCCCCTGGGACAAAGTAAAAAAGTTAAAAAAAAAAATTTCCACATGTGTAAAAAAAAAAAAAAAAATCCTAAATAAATAAAAAGAATATATATATATTATTCCCATAAATACATTTCTTTATCTAAATTTACAAAAAAACCAATAAAAGTACACATATTTAGTATCGCTGCGTCCGTAACGACCCAACCTATAAAACTGCCCTACTAGTTAACCCCTTCAGTAAACACCGTAAGGGAAAAAAAACGAGGCAAAAAACAACGCTTTATTACCGCTGAAAACACCATCTTGTCCCGCAAAAAACAAGCCACCATACAGCATCATCAGCAAAAAAATAAAAAAGTTATAGTCCTGAGAATAAAGCGACACCAAAATAATTATTTTTTCTATAAAATAGTTTTTATCGTATAAAAGCGCCAAAACATAAAAAAATGATATAAATGAGGTATCGCTGTAATCGTACTGACCCGACGAATAAAACTGCTTTATGAATTTTACCAAACGCGGAACGGTATAAACGCCTCCTCCAAAAGAAATTCATGAATAGCTGGTTTTTGATCATTCTGCCTCACAAAGACTCAAATATGGAAAAATTATAGCTCTCAAAAAGTGGTAACGCAAAAAATATTTTTTGCAATAAAAAGTGTCTTTCAGTGTGTGACGGCTGCCAATCATAAAAATCAGCTAAATAACCCGCTATAAAAGTAAATCAAACCCCCCTTCATCACCCCCTTAGTTAGGGAAAAATTGAAAAATAAAAAAAATGTATTTATTTCCATTTTCCCATTAGGGCTAGGGCTAGGGTTAGGGCTAGGGTTAGGGCTAGGGTTAGGGCTAGGGTTAGGGCTAGGGCTAGGGTTGGGGCTAGGGCTAGGGTTAGGGCTAGGGTTGGGGCTAGGGTTGGGGCTAGGGTTGGGGCTAGGGTTATTGCTAGGGTTAGGGCTAGGGTTGGGGCTAGGGTTAAAGCTACAGTTAGGGTTCGGGCTAAAGTTAGGGTTAGGGTTTGGATTACATTTACGGTTGCGAATAGGGTTGGGTGTGTCTGGGTTAGAGGTGTGGTTAGGGTTACTGTTGGGATTAGGGTAAGGGGTGTGTTTGGATTAGGGTATCAGTTATAATTGGGGGGATTCCACTGTTTAGGCACATCAGGGGCTCTCCAAACGGCACATGGCATCCGATCTTAATTCCAGCCAATTCTGCGTTGAAAAAGTAAAACAGTGCTCCTTCCTTTCAGAGCTCTCCCGTGTGCCCAAACAGGGGTTTACCCCAATATATGGGGTATCGGCGTACTCAGGACAAATTGGAAAACATCTTTTGGGGTCCAATTTCTCCTGTTACCCTTGGGAAAATACAAAACTGGGGGCTAAAAAATAAGTTTTGTGGGGAAAAAAAAGAGATTTTTTATTTTCACGGCTCTGCGTTGTAAACTGTAGTGAAACACTTGGAGGTTCAAAGGTCTCACAACACATCTAGATAAGTTCCTTGGGGGGTCTAGTTTCCAATATGGGGTCACTTGTGGGGGGTTTGTACTGTTTGAGTACATCAGGGGCTCTGCAAATGCAACGTGACGCCTGCAGACCAATCTATTTAAGTCTGCATTCCAAATGGCGCTCCTTCCCTTCCGAGCTCTGTCATGTGCCCAAACAGTGGTCCCCCCCCACATATGTGGTATCAGCGTACTCAGGACAAATTGGACAAAACTTTTGGGGTCCAATTTATCCTGATACCCTTGTGAAAATACAAAACTGTGGGCTAAAAAATCATTTTTGTGAAAAACAAAAATAATTTTTATTTTTACGGCTCTGCGTTATAAACTGTAGTGAAACACTTGGGGGTTCAAAGCTCTCAAAATACATCTAGATAAGTTCCGTAGGGGGTCTACTTTCCAAAATGGTGTCATTTGTGGGGGGTTTTAATGTTTAGGCACATCAGGGGCTCTCCAAACGCAACATGGCGTCCCATCTTAATTCCAGTCAATTTTGCATTGAAAAGTAAAATAGCGCTCCTTCCCTTCCGAGATCTGCTATGCGCCCAAACAATGGTTTACCCCCACATATGGGGTATCGTCGTACTCAGGACAAATTGCACAACAACTTTTGTGGTCTAATTTCTTCTCTTACCCTTGGGGAAATAAAAAATGGGGGCAAAAAGATCATTTTTGTGAAAAAATGAGTTTTTATTTTTACGGCTCTGCATTATAAACTTCTGTGAAGCATTTGTTGGGTCAAAGTGATCAACACACATCTAGATAAGTTCCTTAAGGGGTCTACTTTCCAAAATGGTGTCACTTGTGGGGGCTTTCAATGTTTAGGCACATCATGGGCTCTCCAAACGCAACATGGCGTCCCATCTCAATTCCAGTCAATTTTGCATTGAAAAGTCAAATGGCGCTCCTTCCCTTCCGAGCTCTGCCCTGCGCCCAAACAATGGTTTACACCCACATATGGGGTATCAGCGTACTCAGGACAAATTGCACAACAATTTTTGGGGTCTAATTTCTTCTCTTACCCTTGGGAAAATAAAAAATTGGGGGCGAAAAAATCATTTTTGTGAAAAAATATGATTTTTTATTTTTACGGCTCTGCATTATAAACTTCTGTGAAGCACTTGTTGGGTCAAAGTGCTCACCACACATCTAGATAAGTTCCTTAGGGGGTCTACTTACCAAAATGGTGTCACTTGTGGGGGGTTTCAATGTTTAGGCACATCAGGGGCTCTCCAAATGCAACATGGCGTCCCATCTCAATTCCAGTCAATTTTGCATTGAAAAGTCAAATGGCGCTACATTCCTTCTGAGCTCTGCCATGCGCCCAAACAGTGGTTTACCCCCACATATGGGGTATCAACGTACTCAGGACAAATTGTACAACAACTTTTGGGGTCCATTTTCTCCTGTTACCCTTGGTAAAATAAAATAAATTGGAGCTGAAATAAATTGTGTGAAAAAAAGTTAAATGTTCATTTTTATTTAAACATTCCAAAAATTCCTGTGAAACACCTGAAGGGTTAATAAACTTCTTGAAAGTGGTTTTGAGTACCTTGAGGGGTGCAGTTTTTAGAATGGTGTCACACGGGTATTTTCTATCATATAGACCCCTCAAAATGACTTCAAATGAGATGTGGTCCCTAAAAAAAACGGTGTTGTAAAAATGAGAAATTTCTGGTCAACTTTTAACCCTTATAACTCCCTAACAAAAAAAATTTTGGTTCCAAAATTGTGCTGATGTAAAGTAGACATGTGGGAAATGTTACTTATTAAGTATTTTGCGTGACATATGTCTGTGATTTAAGGGCATAAAAATTCAAAGTTGGAAAATTGCGAAATTTTCAAAATTTTCACCAAATATTCGTTTTTTTTCACAAATAAACGCAAGTTATATTGAAGAAATTTTACCACTATCATGAAGTACAATATGTCACGAGAAAACAATGTCAGAATCGCCAAGATCCGTTGAAGCGTTCCAGAGTTATAACCTCATAAAGGGACAGTGGTCAGAATTGTAAAAATTGGCCTGTTCATTAACGTGCAAACCACCCTTGGGGGTGAAGGGGTTAATTAACCAAAATAACGTATACTCACCTCACACCCAATCCATTGAAGCCCATGTCTCCTGTAAAAAAAAGCATTATCATCCTCACCTATCCCGGACGTGAAGATAATAATCCATTTGTCCCGCAATGCATCTAGCCCTGCTACATCAAGATGGCAGGCTGCATTGTTGCATGCTGCAACTATACAGCCTGCTATCCAGCAGAGACACTGAGCTGCGTGAGCTTGCACAGCTCAATGCCTCACGGTGACGTGATAAAATTCAGCACGGTTTATATTCAAAGAACTAATGTCACCTCACTGACGTAACCCAAGCATGAGAAAGTTCTCACGCTCGCAGTGTAGTCAGAAACAGGGGCGGACATACCACCGGTGCAACTGCACTGGGGCTCAAAGGTAGGAGCGCACTTCAGCTGCTATGGGGCCACTCAGTCAAGATTACAGGCGGGAGTGAGAGGGGCCCGGTCACTCCCTCCCGTAATCATGCGACTACCCAGAACCAGGGAGAGACCTTGCATAGAGTGCAGGAGGTAAAAAAGGCATGTCGTGCAGGAAAAGATGCTGGCCAATGAACGCTTTCCCCACCAGACTCACTGGCTGCATCTCTGTCCTCCTGCATGGTTTTCCCCAATGATGAGTATTCACCTGTACTAAAGGGACCCGGGCTGCACAGCACACAACAGTGGAAAAAGAGCAGGACTTACGTTGTGTATTCTGCTCCCACCACTGTTCCATTACCAGCAGCATCTCACAAGGATGAGGTTGGGGGAGGAGGCTCACTGCATGGGACATCACAGCCGCAGCAAGGAGCTGCCTGTTGTGATTTCCGCTCTTGGGCTCCCTCCGGTGGTTGTAAGTGGCACTTTTGTGAGTTCTGCTCTTGGGCTCCCTCCGGTGGTTTTAAGTGGTACGGCTGCTCCTTGGATTTAGCAGTCAGCAGCTGCTTCCACTGATCGTCTATTCTGCTCGGCTATATAGCCTGGCTCTATCCTTCAGCCAGTGCCAGTTGTCAATGGTTCCTGGTTGGATTCACATCTCTGCTTGGATTTCCCTGATATTCTGACCAGTTCAGCAAAGATAAGTCCATGCTTGTTCTTTTTGCTGTCCACATATTGTGGACTTTATCGTTCAGCACATTCTAAGTTTTTTCTTGTCCAGCTTGTCAGTATGGATTTATTCAGTTAAGCTGGAAGCTCTGGAAAGCAGATTTACCCTCCACACCTTTAGTCAGGTGTGGAGATTTTTGTAAACTCTGTGGTGGATTTTTCTAGTATTTTTCTACTGACCGCACAGTATTCTGTCCTGTTCTATCTATCTAGCTAGATTGGCCTCCTTTGCTCCATCCTAGTTTCATTCTGTGTATGTCATTTCCCTCTCCACGCACAGTCAATATTTGTGGGGGGCTGTCTGTCCTTGGGAATTTTCTCTGAGGCAAGATAGCTTTCCTGTTTCTATCTTTAGGGGTAGTTAGTCCTCCGGCTGTGACGAGGTGTCTAGGGAGTGACAGGAACATCCCACGGCTACTTCTAGTGTTGTGTTAAGCTCAGGAACTGCGGTCAGTACAGGTACCACCTCCTCCAGAGCACATCCCATGTTGCTCCTAAACCACCAGTTCATAACAGTACAACTGGCCCAAAAATGAATTAAATGCATCTCAAAAGAAGGAAAAAAAAATTTTGAGCCATTTTTTTTTCTGCAGTCTGTTTTGTCTTTTTTTTTCCTCTTAGGCTAGGTTCAGATTGCGTTAGTGCAATCCGTTTAGCGCGAGCGCTAGCGGATTGCGCTAACGCAATGTCTTTTTCGGGGCCGCGTTCAGGGGTTGCGTTAACGTCCCCGCTCTCGCAGATCCCCGATCTGCGAGAGCGGGGAACGGACCTCTGGCGCGCCGCGGACGCTGCGAGCAGCGTCCGAGGCGCGCTACAAAAGACCGGCACATCGCTAGCGCGTGCCGAAATTGACACGCGCTAGCAATGCGCTCTAACATTGCCGGCAATATGAGCGCTAACGGACGCGGTGCACGGCGTTAATTTCGCCATGCAACGCTGTCCGTTAGCGCTATCCCATTAACGCAATGGGAACCTAGCCTTAATCTCTGGGTGGTTCAGGATTTTGGCACTGGCATGGATGTTCAGGGTTTATTTTCTTGTGTGGATCAACTTGCTGCAAGGGTACAGAGTATCCAAGATTATGTTGTCCAGACTCCGGCTTTAGAGCCTAGAATTCCAACTCCTGATTTGTTTTTTGGGGACAGATCCAAGTTTTTGAACTTTAAAACTAACTGCAAATTGTTTTTTGCTTTGAAACCCCGTTCCTCTGGTGATCCCATTCAGCAGGTTAAAATCGTCAACTCTCTGCTGCGTGGTGACCCTCAGGACTGGGCATTCTCCCTTGAATCAGGGGATCCGGCATTGCTTAATGTAGACGCATTTTTTCAAGCGCTCGGATTATTGTATGACGAACCTAATTCTGTGGATCATGCAGAAAAAACCTTGTTGGCCCTATGTCAGGGTCAGGAAGCGGCAGAATTATACTGCCAGAAATTTAGAAAATGGTCTGTGCTCACTAAATGGAATGAGGATGCTCTGGCAGCAATTTTCAGAAAGGGTCTTTCTGAAGCCCTTAAAGATGTTATGGTAGGGTTCCCCACGCCTGCTGGTTTGAGCGAATCTATGTCTCTAGCCATTCAGATTGATCGGCGCCTGCGCGAGCACAAAGTTGTGCACCATATGGCAGTGTCCTCTGAGAGGAGTCCTGAGCCTATGCAATGTGATAGGATTTTGACTAGAGCAGAACGGCAGGGATTCAGACGTCAGAATAGGCTGTGTTTTTACTGTGGTGATTCTGCTCATGTTATTTCTGATTGCCCTAAGCGTACTAAGAGGGTCGCTAGGTCTGTTACCATCAGTACTGTACAGCCTAAATTTCTCTTATCTGTGACCCTGATTTGCTCATTATCGTCCTTTTCTGTCATGGCATTTGTGGACTCAGGCACTGCCCTGAACTTAATGGACTTGGAATTCGCCAGGCGCTGTGGTTTTTCCTTGCAGCCTATTCCTTTGAGGGGCATTGATGCCACACCGTTGGCCAAGAATAAAACTTAGTATTGGACTCAGCTGACCATGTGCATGGCTCCAGCACATCAGGAAGATTGCCGTTTTCTGGTGTTGCATAACTTGCATGATGTTGTTGTACTGGGTTTTCCATGGTTACAGGAACATAATCCGGTGCTGGATTGGAAATCTAGGTCTGTGACTAGTTGGGGTTGTCAAGGGGTACATTGTGACGTTCCTTTGATGTCAATTTCCTCTTCCCCCTCTTCTGAAATCCCTGAGTTTTTGTCGGATTTCCAGGATGTATTTGATGAGCCCAAGTCCAGTTCCCTTCCTCCACATAGGGACTGTGATTGTGCTATTAACTTGATTCCTGGCTGTAAGTTCCCTAAGAGCCGACTTTTCAATCTGTCTGAGCCAGAGCATGCCGCCATGCGGAGTTATGTCAAGGAGTCTTTGGAGAAGGGGCATATTTGGCCGTCTTTGTCACCATTGGGAGCGGGAATCTTTTTTGTTGCCATGAAGGATGGCTCCTTGAGACCCTGTATTGATTATCGCCTTCTTAATAAGATCACGGTCAAATTCCAATACCCTTTACCTTTGCTTTCTGATTTGTTTGCTCAGATTAAGGGGGCTAGTTGGTTTACTAAGATTGACCTTCGAGGGGCATATAATCTTGTTCGTATTAAACAGGGTGACGAATGGAAAACTGCATTTAATACGCCCGAAGGCCATTTTGAATACCTTGTGATGCCTTTCGGGCTTTCTAATGCTCCTTCTGTATTTCAGTCCTTCATGCATGATATTTTCCGCAATTATCTTGATAAATTCATGATTGTGTATTTGGATGATATTTTGATTTTTTCCGATGATTGGGAGTCTCATGTGAAGCAGGTCAGGATGGTATTCCAGATCCTTCGTGATAATGCTTTATTTGTGAAGGGGTCTAAGTGCCTATTTGGAGTTCAGAAGGTCTCTTTTTTGGGTTTTATTTTTTCCCCCTCGTCTATAGAAATGGATCCTGTTAAGGTCCAAGCCATTCATGACTGGATTCAACCCACATCGGTGAAGAGCCTTCAGAAATTTTTGGGCTTTGCTAATTTTTATCACCGTTTCATTGCCAACTTTTCCAGTGTGGTTAAGCCCCTGACCGATTTGATGAAGAAAGGCGCTGATGTGACGAATTGGTCCTCTGCGGCTGTTGAGGCCTTTCAGGAGCTTAAATGCCGATTTACTTCTGCCCCTGTGTTGCGTCAGCCGGATGTTTCTCTTCCTTTTCAGGTTGAGGTTGACGCTTCTGAGATTGGGGCAGGGGCCGTTTTGTCTCAGAGGAATTCTGATGGTTCTTTGATGAAACCGTGTGCCTTTTTTTCCAGAAAGTTTTCGCCTGCGGAGCGCAATTATGACGTTGGCAATCGGGAGTTGTAGGCTATGAAGTGTGTTATGATCCCAATGGTAGAGGATCTCAGGGTTTTCAGCAAAGTCTGCAAACATAAAAAACCAGCTCATAGGGAGGTGGTAACTGAGCTGACCGCATACCTGATCCTAGCCCACAACTAATAGCAGCCGGGGAACGTACCTACGTTGGTTCTAGACGTCTCGCGCCAGCCGGAGAACTAACTAACCCTTTCAGAGAAAATCAGACCTCACTTGCCTCAAGAGAAAGGTACCCCAAAGTAAATACAAGCCCCCAACAAATAATAACGGTGAGGTAAGAAGAAAGGACAAACGTAAGTATGAACTAGATTCAGCAAAGAGAGGCCCACTATATAATAGCAGAAATATAGAAAGCGGACTTATGCGGTCAGCGAAAAACCCTACAAAAATATCCACGCTGAATATCCAAGAACCCCTGCACCGACTAACGGTGTGGGGGGAGAATATCAGCCCCCTTAGAGCTTCCAGCAAAATCAGGAATCACATTATGAACAAGCTGGACAAAAAACAGAACAATACAAATAAACAAAAATAAGAAAGCAGGACTTAGCTTATCTTGCAAAAATCAGGACCAGTAGACAGGAGCAACCAGACAAGGACTGATTACATTGATGCCAGGCAATGGACTAAGAATCCAGGAAGTTTAAATAGGAACACCCAGGGTCTAACGAACCAGGTGACTACCAACCTGGGGAAAGACAATCCAAGTGCCATACCGCTAGTGACCACAAGAGGGAGCCAAAAAGTATAGTTCACAACAGAAGTGGGCATTTGAGGAGTGGCGACATTGGCTGGAGGGAGCCAAGCACCACGTTGTGGTCTTGACCGATCATAAGAATCTGATTTACCTCGAGTCAGCCAAGTGGCTGAACCCTAGACAGGCTCGATGGTCCCTGTTTTTCTCCCGTTTTGATTTTGTGGTCTCGTATCTTCCGGGATCTAAGAATGTTAAGGCTGATGCCCGCTCTAGGAGTTTTTTGCCTGATTCTCCTGGAGTCCTTGAGCCGGTTGGCATTCTTAAAGAAGGGGTGATTCTTTCTGCCATCTCCCCTGATTTGCGGCGGGTGCTTCAGGAATTTCAGGCTGATAAACCTGACCGCTGTCCAGTGGGGAAGCTGTTTGTTCCTGATAGATGGACTAGTAAGGTAATTTCTGAGGTTCATTGTTCAGTGTTGGCTGGTCATCCTGGGATTTTTGGTACCAGAGATTTGGTTGCTAGGTCCTTTTGGTGGCCTTCCTTGTCGCGGGATGTGCGTTCTTTTGTGCAGTCCTGTGGGACTTGTGCCCGGGCCAAGCCTTGCTGTTCCTGCGCTAGTGGGTTGCTTTTGCCTTTGCCGGTCCCTGAGAGGCCCTGGACGCATATTTCCATGGATTTTATTTCGGATCTTCCTGTTTCCCAGAAGATGTCTGTTATCTGGGTGGTTTGTGACCGTGTTGTGAACTATACTTCTTGGCTCCCTCTTGTGGTCACTAGTGATTTGGCACTTGGATTGTCTTTTATCAGGTTGGTACTCACCTGCTTCGTTAGGCCTGGGGTGTTGCTATTTAAACTTCCTGGATTCTCAGTCCAGTGCCTGGCATCGTTGTAATCAGTTCATTTCTGTTTGCTCCTGTCTTCAGGTCCTGGTTCTTTGCAAGATAAGCTAAGTCCTGCTTTCTTACTTTTGTTTATTTGCATTGTTCTTATTTTTGTCCAGCTTGTACAAAATGTGATTCCTGATATCGCTGGAAGCTCTAGGGGGCTGATATTCTCCCCCCTCACCGTTAGTCGGTTTGGGGGTTCTTGGATATTCAGCATGGATATTTTGCAGTGTTTTTTGCTGACCATATAAGTCATCTTACTATCTTCTGCTATTTAGTCAGTGGGCCTCTCTTTGCTAAAATCTAGTTCATTCTTACGTTTGTCTTTTCTTCTTGCCTCACCGTTATTATTTGTTGGGGGCTTGTATTTCTTTGGGGTCTTTTCTCTGGAGGCAAGAGAGGTCTTATTTTCCCTGATAGGGTTAGTTAGTTCTCCGGCTGGCGCGAGACGTCTAGGATCAACGTAGGCACGTTCCCCGGCTACTGTTAGTGTTTGTGCTAGGATCAGCTATATGGTCAGCCTAGTTACCACTTCCCTATGAGCTGGTATTTATGTTTGCAGACTTTGCTTAATCTCTGAGATCCCTTGCCATTTGGGATCATAACAGTATGCCAGGCCTTGAATAGTTAATGCATTGCAGAAGTGGGATTAAAAGAAAAGGAGTTCTGAGGGTTTTTTTTTCTCCTCTTTCTTCCTTCCCCTTTTTCTCAGAGTGGCTGTAAGCTTGCTGCAGACATGAATGTTCAGACCTTGATTACTAGTGTGGATCAGCTTGCTGCACGAGTGCAGAGCATTCAGGATTTTGTTGTTAGCAGTCCTATGTCTGAGCCTAAGATACCTATTCCTGAGCTGTTCTCTGGAGATCGATTTAAATTTGGGAATTTTAGGAATAATTGTAAATTGTTTCTATCTTTGAAACCTCGTTCGTCTGGAGATTCAGCTCAGCAAGTTAAAATTGTTATCTCCTTTTTGCGTGGCGACCCTCAGGATTGGGCTTTCTCGTTGGCGCCAGGAGATCCGGCATTGGCGGATGTTGATGCGTTTTTTCTGGCGCTCGGATTGCTTTATGAGGAGCCTAATCTTGAAATTCAGGCAGAAAAAGCTCTACTGGCTATCTCTCAGGGCCAGGATGAAGCTGAGGTGTACTGCCAAAAATTTCGGAAATGGTCCGTGCTTACTCAATGGAATGAATGTGCTCTGGCCGCAAATTTCAGAAATGGCCTTTCTGAAGCCATTAAGAATGTGATGGTGGGTTTTCCAATTCCTACAAGTCTGAATGATTCTATGGCGCTGGCTATTCAGATTGATCGGCGTTTGCGGGAGTGCAAATCCGCTAATCCTCTCGCGGTGTTGTCTGAACGGACACCTGTCTCAATGCAATGCGACAGAATCCTGACTAGAACCGAACGACAAAATCATAGACGTCAGAATGTGTTGTGTTTTTACTGTGGTGATTCTACACATGTTATATCAGCATGCTCTAAACGCCTAACCAAGGTTATCAGTCCTGTCACCATTGGTAATTTGCAGCCTAAATTTATTTTGTCTGTGACTTTAATTTGTTCATTGTCTTCCTACCCTGTTATGGCATTTGTGGATTCAGGTGCTGCCCTGAGTCTTATGGACTTGTCGTTTGCCAAGCGCTGCGGTTTTGTCCTGGAGCCTTTAAAAATTCCTATTCCTCTCAGAGGAATTGATGCTACGCCACTGGCGGAAAATAAACCGCAGTTTTGGACACAAGTGACCATGTGCATGACTCCTGAACATCGGGAGGTGATTCGTTTTCTTGTTCTGCATAAAATGAATGATTTGGTCGTGTTAGGTCTGCCATGGTTACAGACCCATAATCCTGTTTTGAATTGGAAGGCTATGTCTGTGTCGAGTTGGGGTTGTCAGGGAATTCATTGCGATTCTCCGCCGGTGTCTATTGCTACTTCTACTCCTTCAGAGGTTCCTGAGTATTTGTGTGACTATCAGGATGTATTCAGTGAGTCCAGGTCCAGTGATCTTCCTCCTCATAGGGACTGTGACTGCGCTATAGATTTGATTCCTGGCAGTAAATTTCCTAAGGGACGATTATTTAATTTGTCTGTACCCGAGCATGCCGCGATGCGTTCTTATGTCAAGGAGTCTTTGGAGAAGGGGCATATTCGCCCATCCTCTTCCCCTCTTGGTGCGGGATTCTTTTTTGTGGCCAAGAAAGACGGGTCTTTGAGACCTTGTATAGACTATCGGCTTCTGAATAAAATCACTGTTAAGTTTCAGTATCCTTTGCCACTATTGTCAGACTTGTTTGCTCGGATTAAGGGTGCCAAGTGGTTCACCAAGATAGATCTTCGTGGTGCGTACAACCTTGTGCGCATTAGGCAGGGAGATGAATGGAAAACTGCATTCAATACGCCCGAAGGTCATTTTGAATACTTGGTGATGCCCTTTGGGCTCTCTAATGCTCCTTCAGTGTTTCAGTCCTTTATGCATGATATCTTCCGGAAGTATCTGGATAAATTTATGATTGTTTATCTGGATGATATTCTGGTTTTCTCGGATGATTGGGATTCTCATGTAAAGCAGGTCAGGATGGTGTTTCAGGTTTTGCGTGATAATGCTTTGTTTGTGAAGGGCTCAAAGTGTCTCTTTGGAGTGCAGAAGGTTTCCTTTTTGGGTTTTATTTTCTCCCCTTCTGCTGTGGAGATGGACCCAGTCAAGGTCCGAGCTATTCATGATTGGACTCAGCCCACGTCTGTTAAGAGTCTTCAGAAGTTCTTGGGGTTTGCTAATTTCTACCGTCGCTTTATCGCTAATTTTTCTAGCGTTGTTAAACCTTTGACGGATATGACCAAGAAAGGTTCTGATGTGGCTAATTGGGCCCCTGCAGCCGTGGAGGCCTTCCAGGAGCTGAAGCGCCGGTTTACTTCGGCGCCTGTTTTGTGCCAGCCTGATGTCTCACTTCCCTTTCAGGTTGAAGTGGATGCTTCTGAGATCGGTGCTGGGGCTGTTTTGTCGCAGAGAGGCTCTGGTTGCTCTGTGATGAGACCATGTGCCTTTTTCTCTAGGAAGTTTTCGCCTGCTGAGCGGAACTATGATGTTGGTAATCGGGAGTTGTTGGCCATGAAGTGGGCATTTGAGGAGTGGCGTCATTGGCTCGAGGGTGCTAAGCATCGTGTGGTGGTCTTGACTGATCACAAAAATCTGATGTATCTCGAGTCTGCTAAGCGCCTGAATCCTAGACAGGCTCGTTGGTCATTGTTTTTCTCTCGTTTTGACTTTGTGGTCTCGTACCTGCCTGGTTCGAAGAATGTTAAGGCTGATGCTCTTTCTAGGAGCTTTGTGCTTGACTCTCCTGGAGTCTCGGAGCCAGCTGGTATTCTTAAAGAGGGAGTAATCGTGTCGGCCATATCTCCTGATTTGCGACGTGTGTTGCAGAGATTTCAGGCTGGTAGACCTGACTCTTGTCCACCCGACAGACTGTTTGTTCCTGATAAATGGACCAGCAAAGTCATTTCCGAGGTTCATTCCTCGGTGTTGGCAGGGCATCCGGAAATTTTTGGTACCCGAGATTTGGTGGCTAGGTCCTTTTGGTGGCCTTCCTTGTCACGGGATGTGCGGTCATTTGTGCAGTCCTGTGGGACTTGTGCTCGGGCTAAGCCTTGTTGTTCTCGTGCTAGCGGGTTGCTTCTGCCCTTGCCCGTCCCGAAGAGGCCTTGGACACACATTTCCATGGATTTCATTTCTGATCTTCCGGTATCTCAAGGAATGTCTGTCATCTGGGTGGTGTGTGATCGTTTTTTCCAAGATGGTCCATTTGGTACCCTTGCCTAAGTTGCCTTCCTCTTCCGATCTGGTTCCTTTGTTTTTTCAGAATGTGGTTCGTTTACACGGCATTCCGGAGAATATCGTGTCCGACAGAGGATCCCAGTTTGTGTCCAGATTCTGGGGATCTTTTTGTGCTAAAATGGGCATTGATTTGTCGTTTTCATCTGCCTTCCATCCTCAGACTAATGGTCAAACGGAGCGAACTAATCAGACACTGGAGGCTTATTTGAGATGTTTTGTTTCTGCGGACCAGGATGATTGGGTGACCTTCTTGCCATTGGCGGAGTTCGCCCTTAATAATCGGGCTAGTTCCGCTACTTTGGTTTCGCCATTCTTCTGCAACTCTGGTTTTCATCCTCGTTTCTCCTCGGGTCATGTTGAGTCTTCTGACTGTCCTGGGGTGGATTCCGTGGTGGATAGGTTGCAGCGGATTTGGAATCATGTGGTGGACAACTTGAGGTTGTCACAGGAGAAGGCTCAGCGTTTTGCCAACCGCCGCCGCGGTGTGGGCCCCCGACTTCGTGTTGGGGATTTGGTTTGGTTGTCTTCTCGGTATGTCCCTCTGAAGGTTTCCTCTCCTAAGTTTAAGCCTCGCTTTATTGGTCCTTATAAAATTTTGGAAGTTCTTAACCCGGTTTCTTTTCGTTTGGATCTTCCGGTGTCGTTTGCCATTCACAACGTGTTCCATAGGTCTTTGTTGCGGCGGTACGTTGTGCCTGTGGTTCCTGCTGTTGAGCCTCCTGCTCCAGTGTTGGTTGAGGGTGAGTTGGAGTACGTGGTAGAGAAGATCTTGGATTCTCGTCTCTCTAGACGGAGGCTTCAGTATTTGGTCAAATGGAAGGGCTATGGTCAGGAGGATAATTCCTGGGTGGCCGCCTCTGATGTTCATGCGGCCGATTTGGTTCGTGCCTTCCACGCTGCTCATCCTGGTCGCCCTGGTGGTCTTGGTGAGGGTTCGGTGACCCCTCCTTAAAGGGGGGGTACTGTTGTGAACTATACTTCTTGGCTCCCTCTTGTGGTCACTAGTGATTTGGCACTTGGATTGTCTTTTATCAGGTTGGTACTCACCTGCTTCGTTAGGCCTGGGGTGTTGCTATTTAAACTTCCTGGATTCTCAGTCCAGTGCCTGGCATCGTTGTAATCAGTTCATTTCTGTTTGCTCCTGTCTTCAGGTCCTGGTTCTTTGCAAGATAAGCTAAGTCCTGCTTTCTTACTTTTGTTTATTTGCATTGTTCTTATTTTTGTCCAGCTTGTACAAAATGTGATTCCTGATATCGCTGGAAGCTCTAGGGGGCTTATATTCTCCCCCCTCACCGTTAGTCGGTTTGGGGGTTCTTGGATATTCAGCGTGGATATTTTGCAGGGTTTTTTGCTGACCATATAAGTCATCTTACTATCTTCTGCTATTTAGTCAGTGGGCCTCTCTTTGCTAAAATCTAGTTCATTCTTACGTTTGTCTTTTCTTCTTGCCTCACCGTTATTATTTGTTGGGGGCTTGTATGTCTTTGGGGTCTTTTCTCTGGAGGCAAGAGAGGTCTTATTTTCCCTGATAGGGTTAGTTAGTTCTCCGGCTGGCGCGAGACGTCTAGGATCAACGTAGGCACGTTCCCCGGCTACTGTTAGTGTTTGTGCTAGGATCAGCTATATGGTCAGCCTAGTTACCACTTCCCTATGAGCTGGTATTTATGTTTGCAGACTTTGCTTAATCTCTGAGATCCCTTGCCATTTGGGATCATAACATGACCGGTTCTCTAAAATGGTCCATTTGGTACCTTTGCCTAAATTGCCTTCCTCCTCTGATTTGGTTCCATTGTTTTTTCAGCATGTGGTTCGTTTGCATGGCACTCCAGAGAATATTGTGTCTGACAGAGGTTCCCAGTTTGTTTCTAGGTTTTGGCGGGCCTTTTGTGCTAGGATGGGCATTGATTTGTCTTTTTCTTCGGCGTTCCATCCTCAGACAAATGGCCAAACTGAGCGAACTAATCAGACCTTGGAAACCTATTTGAGATGCTTTGTGTCTGCTGATCAGGATGATTGGGTGGCTTTCTTGCCGTTGGCCGAGTTTGCCCTAAATAATTGGGCTAGTTCGGCTACTTTGGTTTCGCCTTTCTTTTGTAATTTTGGTTTTCATCCTCATTTTTCATCGGGGCAGGTTGAGCCTTCTGATTGTCCTGGTGTGGATTCTGTGGTGGACAGGTTACAGCAGATTTGGACTCATGTGGTAGACAATTTGACGTTGTCTCAGGAAAAGGCTCAACGTTTTGCTAACCGCCGTCGGTGTGTTGGTCCCCGGTTTCGGGTGGGGGATTTAGTCTGGTTATCTTCTCGTCATGTTCCTATGAAGGTTTCTTCCCCTAAGTTCAAGCCTCGGTTTATTGGTCCTTATGGTCCTTATAAGATTTCTGAGATTATCCATCCGGTGTCTTTTCGTTTGGCCCTTCCAGCCTCTTGCCATCCATAATGTTTTCCATAGATCTTTGTTGCGGAGATATGTGGTGCCCGTTGTTCCCTCAGTTGATCCTCCTGCCCCGGTGTTGGTTGAGGGGGAGTTGGAATATGTGGTGAAAACTTTGGATTCTCGTTTTTCGAGGCGGAGGCTTCAGTATCTTGTCAAGTGGAAGGGTTATGGCCAAGAGGATAATTCTTGGGTTGTTGCCTCCGATGTCCATGCGGCCGATTTGGTTCGTGCCTTTCACTTGGCTCGTCCTGATCGGCCTGGGGGCTCTGGTGAGGGTTCGGTGACCCCTCCTCAAGGGGGGGTACTGTTGTGATTTCCGCTCTTGGGCTCCCTCCGGTGGTTGTAAGTGGCACTTTTGTGAGTTCTGCTCTTGGGCTTCCTCCAGTGGTTTTAAGTGGTACGGCTGCTCCTTGTATTTAGCAGTCAGCAGCTGCTTCCACTGATCATCTATTCTGCTCGGCTATATAGCCTGGCTCTATCCTTCAGCCAGTGCCAGTTGTCAATGGTTCCTGGTTGGATTCACATCTCTGCTTGGATTTCCCTGATATTCTGACCAGTTCAGCAAAGATAAGTCCTTGCTTGTTCTTTTTGCTGTCCACATATTGTGGACTTTATCGTTCAGCACATTCTGTTTTTTCTTGTCCAGCTTGTCAGTATGGATTTATTCAGTTAAGCTGGAAGCTCTGGAAAGCAGATTTACCCTCCACACCTTTAGTCAGGTGTGGAGATTTTTGTAAACTCTGTGGTGGATTTTTCTAGTATTTTTATACTGACCGCACAGTATTCTGTCCTGTTCTATCTATCTAGCTAGATTGGCCTCCTTTGCAACATCCTAGTTTCATTCTGTGTATGTCATTTCCCTCTCCACTCACAGTCAATATTTGTGGGGGGCTGTCTGTCCTTTGGGAATTTTCTCTGAGGCAAGATAGCTTTCCTGTTTCTATCTTTAGGGGTAGTTAGTCCTCCGGCTGTGACGAGGTCTCTAGGGAGTGACAGGAACATCCCACGGCTTCTTCTAGTGTTGTGTTAAGCTCAGGAACTGCGGTCAGTACAGGTACCACCTCCTCCAGAGCACGTCCCATGTTGCTCCTAAACCACCAGTTCATAACAGCTGCCAGTCCTCTGCTGTGTCTCCATCCAGGGCCGCTATTAGGGCAGTAATGCCCTTACTGGCATATGGGGCACGATGAGCTGAGGAGACCCACAGCTGGCCCCCTCTCTTCTGCTCACTGGACCCCAGCGGCAGGATCCTACCGCTTCAGAAACTGATCATGCGTCCTCAGACGCACGTTCAGTGAAAATCTGTTGCCGTGTGGGAGATTCCTCACACACTGTAACAGTTAACAGCCGTCAGCCAATCACAGGCCGGCAGTTGATGTCAGTGTGCACTTCGATTACATCACTGTCATACGCCAAAACGACGCTGAGTGCCTCAGGTAAGGAGAAACTTTTTTTTTTTGAGCCATGGTATGGGGTACATTATACTATAAATGACAAGGGGGTGCATTGTACTATAAGGGTGCATTATATCATATATGACAAGGGGGTGCATTATACTACTATAGGGTGCATTACACTACTATGGGGTGCAATATACCACTATGGGGCTGCATCCTTCCACTATGGAATGCATTATACCACTATGGGGGTGCATTATACTATGCGGTGCATTATACCACTATGGGGCTGCATTATACCACTATGGGGGTGCATTATACTGCTATATATGACTATGGAGTACATTATACTATTATGCATGACTTTGGGGGGAATATGGAGAGACATGGGGGAAGTATGGAGAGACATAAGGGGCTAATTAAAGGATTATATTTGAGGATAATGTTTTCAGTGTGGGGGAGGAGAGGTCCTGTTACAGTGCAGAGTGGCAGTCTCCTTTTTTCTGCATCTGGTGTCGCATAGAGGATGGGGAAAAATTGGTGAATGTGCTTTAGATAACTGTTATTTTCTGCAGAGACAAGTACTGGCTGGAAGACGTGATGGCGGTGTGCGCTGGATGAAGATGAAAAGTGAAGATGATGGACTTCAACTAGAGAAGTCACTGGTGAGTCAGTGTGTTACCTGTACATTGATACTATACAATGTATACTATATACAGAGCCCCTGTGTATAATGTCACTGGTAATCACTGTATTGCCTGTACACTGACACTATATACAGAGCTCCTGTGTATAATGTCACTGGTGATCACTGTATTACCTGTACACATACACTGTATACTATATACAGAGCTCCTATATATAATTTCACTGGTGATTCCTGTATTATCTGTACACTGACACTATATACAGAACTCGTGTGTATAATGTCACCACTGATCACTGCATTACCTGTACACTGAAACTATATACAGAGCTCCTGTGCATAATGTCACTGGTGATCACTGTATTACCTGTACACTGACACTATATACAGAGCTCCTGTGTATAATGTCACTAGTGATCAATGTATATTACCTGTACACTGACACTATATACAGAGCTCCTGTGTATAACGTCACTGGTGATCACTGTATTACCTTTCCATTACACACCATATACAGAGCTCCTGTGTATAATGCCACTGATGATCAATGTATTACCTGTACACTGACACTGTACACTATATACTGTACAAAGCTCCTGTGTTTAATGTCACAGGTGATCACTGTATTACAGTATCTGTACACTGACTCTATATAGAGCTCCTGTGTATGTCACTGGTTATCTCTGTATTACCTGTACAAGGACACTATATACAGAGCTCCTGTGTATAATGTCACTCGTTATCACTGTATATTACCCATACACTGTCACTATATACAGAGCTCCGGTGTATAACGTCATCGGTGATCACTGTATTACATGTTCAAACACACTATATACAAAGCTCCTGTGTATAATGTCACTGGTAATCACTGTATTGCCTGTACACTGACACTATATACAGAGCTCCTGTGTATAATGTCACTGGTGATCACTGTATTACCTGTACACATACACTGTATACTATATACAGAGCTCCTATATATAATTTCACTGGTGATTCCTGTATTATCTGTACACTGACACTATATACAGAACTCATGTGTATAATGTCACCACTGATCACTGCATTACCTGTACACTGAAACTATATACAGAGCTCCTGTGCATAATGTCACTGGTGATCACTGCATTACCTTTATACTAACACTATATACAGAGCTCCTGTGTATAATGTCATTGGTGATCACTGTATTACCTGTACACTGACACTATATACAGAACTCCTGTGCACTGACACTATATACAGAGCTCCCGTGTATAACATCACCGGTGATCACTGTATTATGTGTGCAATGACACTATATACAGAGCTCCTGTGTATAATGTCATTGGTGATCACTGCATTACCTGTACACAGACACTATATACAGAACTCCTGTGCACTGACACTATATACAGAGCTCCCGTGTATAACGTCACCGGTGATCACTGTATTATGTGTGCAATGACACTATATACAGAGCTCCTGTGTATAATGTCATTGGTGATCACTGCATTACCTGTACACAGACACTATATACAGAGCTCCTGTATATGAGTTTACCCGTGATCACTGTACTATTTGCACACTATATACAGAGCTCATATGTATAATGTAACTGTGATCCCTGTATTACCTGTACACTGACACTATATACCGAGCTTCTGTGTATGTCACCGGTAATCACTGTATTACCTGCCCATTATACACCATATACAGAGCTACTGTGTATAATGTCACTGATGATCACTGTATTACCTGTACACTGACACTGTACACTATATACGATGTACACTATATATGAGAGTTCCTGTATTTAATGTCACTGGTGATCACTGAATTACCTGAACACTGACGCTATATACAAAGCTTCTGTGTATAATGTCACCGGTGATCACTGTATTAAGTGTACACTAACACTACAGTATAAACAGAGCTCCTGTGTATAATGTCACTGGTGATCACTGTATTATCTGTACACTAACACTATATACAGAGCTCCTGTGTAGAATGTCATTGGTGATCAATGTATATTACATGTACACTAACACTACACAGTGGGTATAGAAAGTATTCAGACCCCTTTAAATTGTTCACTCTTTGTTTCATTGCAGCCATTTGGTAAATTAAAAACGTTCATTTTTTCTCATTAATGTACACTCTGCACCCCATCTTGACTGAAAAAAACAGAAATGTAGAAATGTTTGCAAATTTATTAAAAAAGAAAAACTGAAATATCACATGGTCATAAGTATTCAGACCCTTTGCTCAGACACTCATATTTAAGTCACATGCTGTCCTTTTAATTGTTATCCTCCTTAAGATGTTTCTACTTCTTCATTGGAGTCCAGCTGTCACGATCCATTTTTGGATTCATGGCAGCTCTGGTTTCACTTAGAGTTAAATAAAGCTTTTTTTCCTTTCAGGACCAGGGGGGTTAATATCAGTTTCCTTGGCTGGCAATGTGTTGTATCTGCAGAGTTGCTAGATCAGCTGATGTGGGTGGTGACCACTCCTTCCATCCTTTAAATGGTCACCTGATCCATCAGCTGACTGTCTACAGCAGTGTTGCCCAACTCCAGTCCTCAAAAGCCACCAACAGGTCGTGTTTTCAGGATTTCCTTAGTATGGCCCAGGGGATGGAATTGTTGCCTGTCTAGATGATGGAATTCTCACCTGGGCAATACTAAGGAAATCTTGAAAACATGACCCATTGGTGGCTCTTGAGGACCGAACTTGGGGAACACTGGTCTACAGTGACCAAGCCTGGAGTAAGGAGCTTGCTGGCTGTTGTGGTGTATCAGCTGGTTTCGTGAGTTTGTGATCCTGGTGCCTTTATTCTGCTGTGCGGTGCTTTACAGCAGAGAAAGTTGTGTTATTACCCCGTCAGTCTCGTGTTCATCACTTTCTATCTGCAGTGGTGAGGCTAGCACCCCTTGCCGGCCAGGGTGAGGTGACAGCGAGGGACGAGATACCTGATGGTGGTAGGGGGAAGGACCCACTTAGGTTGTTAGGGGAGTGCAGGGTCAAGCTCAGGTTTGAGCAGGAGGTGACAATTCCTCATCTCCCTATTGGTAGGGCCTTCCTCACCCTAACCATCCCGTTGTGTGTCGCGCCGTTCGCTGACCAACCCCCCGTTGGGTCGTAATGCGTATCGTGACACCAGCTGTGTTTAATTAAACTGATAGGGCTTGAAAGGCACATACCTGTCTATATAAGACCTCAGAGCTCACAGTGCATGTCAGACCAAATGAGAATCATGAGGTCAAAGGAACTAGCCAAGGAGCTCAGAGACAGAATTGTGGCAAGGCACAGATCTTGCCAAGGATACAAAAGAATTTCTGCAGTACTCAAGGTTCCTAAGAGCACAGTGCACTCCATGATCCTTAAATGGAAGCAGTTTGGGATCACCAGAAGTCTTCCTAGATCTGGCCATCCAGCAAAACTGAGCAATCGTAGAAGAGCCTTGATGAGAGAGGTAAAGAAGTATCCCAAGATCACTGTGGCTGAGCTGCAGAGATGCAATAGGGAGAAAGTTCCACGAAGTCAACTATCACTGCAGCCCTCCACCAGTCGGGCCTTTATGGCAGAGTGGCCAGATGGAAGCCTCTCCTCAGTGCAAGACATATGAAAGCCCGCCGGGAAAGGTCAGAGAGGCCCGGCGCCTGCGCACTGCAGTACTTTGCTCTGCCCTCAACAGGGCAGACAAAGTACGCCTGCGCCAAAGCATAAAGACAAGAAGAGGACATCATCGTAAGAAGATGGGAGGCCCTGGACCGCGACGCCCTTTGGACCGGACCGCAGCGGGATAGCCCCTGGGTGAGTATAAAATAACCTCTTTTTCTCGTCTTTCAGGATACATCAGGGGCTTATCTACAGCATTCCAGAATGCTGTAGATAAGCCCGATGCTGGTGGGCTTAGCTCACCTTCGATTTTGGGGGTGACAGGTTCCTGTACACTCTGCACTCCATCTTGACTGAAAAAAAAACAGAAATATAGAAATTTTTGCAAATTTATTACAAAAGAAAAACTGAAATATCACATGGTCACAAGTATTCCGACCTTTTGCTCAGTATTGAGTAGAAGCACCCTTTTGAGCTAGTAGTGCCATGAGTCTTCTTGGGAATGATGCAACAAGTTTTTCACATCTGGATTCGAAGGTGGAAGCCAAAACGCACGTCGGACGAAGGTGGACGCCACTCGGATGAAGGAGCCCGCACTATAGTAAGTCTGCTGCTTTTTTTTTTTTCCTCTCTTTTGGTTGTTATAATGTTTATCACCCATAGGTGACCTTACAGATACAGTACAGACCAAAAGTTTGGACACACCTTCTCATTTAAAGATTTTTCTGTATTTTCATGACTATGAAAATTGTGCATTCACACTGAAGGTATCAAAACTATGAATTAACACGTGTAATTATATACTTAACAACTGATATTATGTCTTATATTCTAGGTTCTTCAAAGTAGCCACCTTTTGCTTTGATGACTGCTTTGCACACTCTTGGCATTCTTTTGATGAGCTTCAAGAGGTAGTGGATCGACCCACGTTAAGGGCAATGGGGTACTCGGTACCGGGTCCTTCGGTTCGGGGGATGTCACGGTGGCCTGACCAGGTCTGTGGCCCTTTGAGGGGGGTCCAATTAAAGGTGAAGTTTGTATAAGGTTTGTGACGCCACCTGTGGTATTCAGTCAGGATGACCGACGCTGCTTAGGGGTCCGCTGGGGCGATGTTATGGCAGCTAGATGGTATACCTTCCCACAGGTGAAGTGTATCCCCAGGGCTTCCCACGAGTGAAGGTGGTGATAGTGGACGATGTAAGGCGCGGGGAATAACGAGGACACAAGGTTGCAGTCTCTTTACCTTTTACTGGAAGCTTCAGCATCCACAGTCCAGGGTGCGGACCACAGGGCAGGCAGAGTCCGGCCGGTCCGAAGGCACATCCAGAGTTCCTTTATCCAGGTGGAAATCAGTAGTCTTCCTACTAGCGCCTGTGTGTTTTAGTACCTCCCTGCTGAGCAACTCGGTAAGGTCCTCACAACTTTCGTGGATATTCTAGATGTTATTTCTTCCTCTCTGTCCCCCAGATGGTATGGATAGGACAAACCCGTTTGACTGAAGGCCTGAGGTTTATAGGGACCCTAGAGACACCCCGACCCCCACAATTTGCCACTGTGTCTTCATAGGTATTTAAGTTGGGCAGCCAACTTGGAATTGACTGTCCTGCCGGTCTCTGAAGTAAAGCGTAGAGTCAATTACTCCCTCGGTGTTCCGGCCACCGGCTACGTGCCTCAGAAGGAGGCAGCCTTTACAGGGCAGAACTCCTCCCGGTGTTTTCTCCTTGTGCTGTGACTTCGTTTCTCACTCTCTACCATACACTTCTCTTTGTGTCCTTTCTTAGGATGCTGCCGCACGTGGGGCAGGCGCAGCTCTGTAGCTTTCTATCCCGCTAGGCCTCTGTCAGGATCCCACCCCTGACAGGGACCCTCTGTCTGCAGCTCCGATGTTCCTCCTTTCCCCCTGTCTGCCTGACAGGTGTTGTCTGGGAAAAGCCCAGCCAGCATCTAACTTTCTATCCAAACCACCAGTTTTACCCTTCTGTGAGGAGTGCCCTACTAGATAGGAGCGTAGGTCCCCCTAGTGGATTGGAGTGTGAAGTGTGGTGTATGTTTGGTGATACCTGGAAGGATGAAGTCCTTTATTACCTTCAGACGTAATATCACTCCCCCGGTGGAAGAATAATATTACCGCAGCAACCAGGACTCTGGGGCGCTGCATTAGTCTCAGGGAATGGTCTTCCAACAATCTTGAAGGAGTTCCCAGAGATGCTTAGCACTTGTTGGCCCTTTTGCCTTCAGTCTGCGGTCCAACTCACCCCAAACCATCTCGATTGGGTTCAGGTCTGGTGACTGTGGGGGCCAGGTCATCTGGCGTAGCATCCCATCATTTTCCTTCTTGGTCATATAGCCCTTACACAGCCTGGAGGTGTGTTTGGGGTCATTGTCCTGTTGAAAAATAAATGATGATCCAACTAAACACAAACCGGATGTAATAGCATGCCGCTGCAAGATGCTGTGGTAGCCATGCTGGTTCAGTATGCCTTCAATTTTCAATAAATCCCCAACAGTGTCACCAGTAAAGCACCCCCACACCATCACACCTCATCCTCCATGCTTCACGGTGGGAACCAGGCATGTAGAGTCCATCCGTTCACCTTTTCTGCATCGCAGTCCATCTGTTCACCTTTTCTGCATCGCACAAAGACACGGTGGTTGGAACCAGAGATCTCAAATTTGGACTCATCAGACCAAAGCACAGATTTCCACTGGTCTAATGTCCATTCCTTGTGTTCTTTAGCCCAAACAAGTCTCTTCTGCTTGTTGCCTGTCCTTAGCAGTGGTTTCCTAACAGCTATTTTACCATGAAGGCCTGCTGCACAAAGTCTCCTCTTAACAGTTGTTGTAGAGATGCGTCTGCTGCTAGAACTCTGTGTGGCATTGACCTGGTCTCTAATCTGAGGTGCTGTTAACCTGTGATTTCTGAGGCTGGTGACTCGGATAAACTTATCCTCAGAAGCAGAGGTGACTCTTGGTCTTCCTTTCCTGGGGCGGTCCTCATGTGAGCCAGTTTCTTTGTAGCGCTTGATGATTTTTGCCGCTGCACTTGGGGACACTTTCAAAGTTTTCCCAATTTTTCGGACTGACTGACCTTCATTTCTTAAAGTAATGATGGCCACTCGTTTTTCTTATCTGCTTTTTTCTTACCATAATACAAATTCTAACAGTCTAGTCAGTAGGACTATCAGCTGTGTATCCACCAGACTTCTGCACAACACAACTGATGGTCCCAACACCATTTATAAGGCAAGAAATCACACTTATTAAACCTGACAGGGCACACCTGTGAAGCAAAAACCATTTCCGGTGACTACCTCTTGAAGCTCATCAAGAGAATGCCACGAGTGTGCAAAGCAGTCATCAAAGCAAAAGGTGGCTACTTTGAAGAACCTAGAATATAAGACATAATTTCAGTTGTTACACACTTTTTTGTTAAGTATATAATTCCACGTGTTAATTCATAGTTTTGATGTCTTCAGTGTGAATGTACTATTTTCATAGTCATGAAAATACCGAAAAATCTTTAAATGAGGTGTGTTCAAACATTTGGTCTGTACTGTATGTACACGCTAGATACTGAGCATTATGCTAAAAAGACTCTTTGCACACTGATTTTTTGATATATCACCTCTCTCTTTACCAAAATAAGGAATGGACTTACGGCACTTGCACTTTACTTTACGGCCGTCGTCCTGTTGTTCACTCCCCGCACTCTCACTTTTTACCTGTCGATTCCAAGAAAATGTCTGTAACCTTGTTATGGTAAAATAAGACATCAACTTCACTGCAAACTGGGTGAGTGCCACATTTCTCTTTTTATTTTCTATAGATTTACCATATTGTAATTATTCACAATAGTCCTCCTTCTATAAGGGTAATTATACCGGGTGTAGCGTCCGTGGTTTTTAAATCTTTTTTGTATGTGTGATTTTAGCGAATAACTCCCATCATTGTTTTTGTTACCCATGTGACTACCTGTTCCTAATAAAGTATATTTTTTGTTACCATTAAATTTGTGTTTGGGGACTATTTTGGTCGTTTTTTTTTTCTCCCCTCCTTCTTCATGTTGTGTACCGACTGTCTCCTTCACTCAATATAGTGCTTTTAATATAGTGTATTAATTTATAGACCCAGTAATTTCCTTTGCCTTATATGTTTACACATAATATATTGTAGTGGTGTAGGAGGTCCAAACAGATCTTTTGCTATGTTGCTGTAATAATGAGGGTGATCTGGCTTGTTTCTCGGAGCCTGAGGCTCCAGAGGTCGTATTGCCCTCATCATAAGCAGCATACCCGGCAGGAAGGGGGGCCCAGACACATTTCTTGCATAGGAACCCCAAGCTGTCAGTGGCCTCCCCTGGTCAGAAAGGTCATCGGAGATCAGACCAGTGAACTAGGTTTAGCTCAATGACGTCAGTGTGAAAGCCGTTCAAACTTTTCCCACGGTGCTCGCGCAGGAGTCATTGTGGTGAAATGAGTTCATTGGCTTTGAACACCGATGACCTTTCTGACGGAACCACATGCATGAGAATTTTCTCACGCTTGCCATGTCAGTGAGGTGAAACGAGTTCACCGTGAGGCGCAGAGCAATCTGGCGCCGCTCAGTGTCTCTGTGGATGGAAGGCTGTATAGACGCATCATGCAACAATGCAGCCTGCCATCTAGATGTACCCGTCGCGGGACAAATTAATTATTTTTACATCAGGGACAGGTGAGGATGTTGGTGCTTTTTGATTTTTTTTTATTAGACATGGGTTTCAATGGATTGAGTGCTGACGTAAATTTAGATTTATGAGAGTGAACCTGTCAGCAGGATTTTGCTAAGTAAACTACAGATAGTGTCAGGTCGGTGCTGTTATGCTGATTACAATGATACCTTGGTTGATGAAATCCATCTTGTGGCTGTTGTTTAATCTGTATTTGTAGTTTTTAGTTAACGGGATTCTGGTGCTTCAGGGCGGCCTGTATGTGGTGCTCTGCTTAGGTATCATTAGGTAACATCGGCTCCCAGCTGTCCGATTTCCCTCTGCTGGTTAATAAAATGTAGGGGGATACCACGTCATTTTTTTCAGAAAATAAATTATTTTGTAAAAAAGAGGGATTTTTGGTACTCACCGTAAAATCTCATTCTTGGAGCCTTCATTGGGGGAGACACAGGTAACCATGGGTGTATGCTGCTGTCGCTAGGAGGCTGACACTATGCAAAAAAAGGAAAATAGCTCCTCCTTCACAGGATACACCCACCGACAGGCACCAAGTACCTCAGTTAGGAGAAGCAACCAAAAACTGAACATACGTACCAACCAAAAACGAATGTCAGACAGGCCCAATGATGGCACAAACAATTAGGGAGGGTGCTGTGTCCCCCAATGAAGGCTCCAAGAAAGAGATTTTACGGTGAGTACCAAAAATCCCTCTTTCTTTATCACTTCATTAAGGGACACAGGTAACCATGGGACGTCCCAAAGCAGTCCCTAGGGTGGGGAACAGGAAAGATGCAAAGAAATAGACAGACTCGGGTCGGCCGTTGCATAACCGCCACCTGTAGCACCTTCCTTCCCAGACCTGCAACAGACGAGGCATCGCTCTGAACCCTGTAAAAATCGACCAAGTCACGGCCTTACAATCTGGAAAGCCAAGGCCTGGTAAACAGTCCAGGAGGCCTAAAAGCCGAGCTAAGTGAGCCTTCATCCCTGGAGGAGGCTGATCGTCCTGAACGCGGTATGCCTCCATTATTGCTGAACGAATTCAATGGCAATAGTGAACAGAGAAGCTGGGAGTCCGTTACGGCGACCTACAGAGATGACAAACAGGGCATCAAATTGACAAAAGGGATCAGTCCTTGAAAAGTAGACTCGGATAGCTCTGATGGGATCCATCTTGTGGAGGGACTTCTCCATGGGGATGGACCAGAGACAGAAACAGAGAGAAATGGACAATGTCTTCATTATTGTGAAATGAAAAGACCACCTTAGATAGGAAGAAAGGAACAGGCCTGAGAACTACCTTGTCCTGAATTAGAATCAGGAACGAGGACTGGCAGGACAATGCCGCTCACTTGGGAACTCTCCTGATGTACGTAATGCAACTAAGAAGACAACTTTCCATAACAGGAGAGAAAACGTGATGTCTTGAATGGGCTCAGCAGGAGGTCGCTAAAGACAAGGTTAAAATCCCATGGATCTATCAGAAGACAATAAGGAGGTGCCAGATGTGCGACTCCTTGAAGAAAGGTCTTTACCTGGGAACAAGAAGCCTGATTTCGTTGGAAAAGAATTGACAGAACTATAGACCAGAGTCAAGACCCACTTGTAGAAGACCAAGAATGGAAAGAAGAGAACAGGACATAGAGACCAAACCCTTGTCCTCACACCCACCAGAAGAAAGCCTTTTAGTATCTGTAGTAGATACGCAAGGATGCTGGTTTTCTGGCCCTAAACATGGTCTGAGTGACCTGATGGAAAAAGCAGCCTCCCACAGGACTACGGCCTAAACGGCCATGCTCTTAAACTCAGACTGTGAACTCTGGTGGAAGAGGGTGCTTTGAGAGGATCTGGACGGCCTGGAAGCTTCCAGGGGGCGTCCATGAGTATGTTCACCAGGCACTTCTTGGCCAGTTGAGCTATCAGGATTACAGAGATCCCTTCTGTCTTAAGCCCTTTCACGACTCTCGGGTCAAAGGGAGAGGCGGAAAAAAATAAGGCAGTTGGAATTGTGACCACGATATTACTCGAGCCTTGTAACAGATGGCAAGCGGATCCCGGGACCTGGCAATGAACCAAGATACCTTGTGGTTCATTCGAGACGCCATGAGGACGACGTCCGGGGAGCCCCATTTCTGCATATCTGAGTGAAGATGGCGGGGCTGAGCGACCACTCACCCGAAGCGAGGACCTGATGGCTCAGAAAATCACCTGCCCGATTTTCTACCCCCAGAATGTGCTGGCTTGTCCGACTGTATGCGGACCGACTGGCTCGGAAGGAGGGTATGCCAGTGGTGAAGAGCAAAGGAAATTGCCCTGATCCCCGGGAGATTGATGGGAGAGAGAGAGCGTCCTCTTGGGCATTCCAGCAGCACTGCGCTGTGTGACGAAGAAAAAACAGCTCCCCAACTGAGGAGACTGGCCTGCCACCGGAGAGGAAGGAAGAACTTTCTTCATAAGACTGATTCCCATAGCGTCACCAGGTGAGGGACTGCCTCACGAAGAGAGGTAGAAGCACAGGACCGTCCGGGGAGACGGACCTCTTGTTAGAAGACGATCATAAGGCCAGCAGAAGAGGACAGACATGGAAATGGGCAAAAGGAAAGGCTTCCACGGCAGCAATCCTTTTCCCTAGAACTCTCCTGGAAGACCGAAGGGGGAGAGAAGGTGGTCGCATTAGAGTACGGGTCCTCTGGAAGAGGGATGAAAACCTCTCCTTTGGAAGAAAGACACGGTTTTGGGTCATGTTGAACCTTAAGTCTAGAAACACCAGGTGCTGGGCAAGGGTGAGGGAGAACCTCTCTCTGTTGATAATCCAGCCGAGATGGACCATAGTGTCCAGAGAAAAGTGAAGACTCTGGTCGCAGTCTCAGCAGGACGGTTCTTTGATCAGAAGATCGTTCAAGTAGGGAAATATGAGAATCCCCTTGGAATGAAGGATGTCCATGACCGCTGTCATGACGTGAATAGACTGGAAGCAAAGGCCAGGTGGAAAGGGAGGGCCGTGAACTGATAAAGATCCTCCTGGATCGCAAACCATAGGGACTTCTGATGCTGAACACAAACAAGAAATTGAAGAAATTGTCCCGGTTCCATGGAAGTGAGTACCGAACGTAGGGACTCGGTCCTAAAAGCCAGATACGAGCGTGACATTTCAATCACTTGAGGTAAAAAAACGGAAGGGGTGTCCCGTCTCTATTCGGGACGGTAGGGAAAAAGACGGCCTGAAGAACCCCTTGGGCCTGCAATGCATGGTGCTTGGTGGGCGAGACAGAAGGAAACATCTTCCTGAATGAGAAGAAAAGTTGATTTTGTAGCCAGAAGTTGCTATTTGTCTTGAGATTGAGGCAACCTTTTTCTATTAAAAGGACTTTAGACTTGGACCGGGGAAGCGAGGTGCTTTTCCCGCCGGGACATCCACAATTATTTGATCCAGCTTGGATCCAAAAGATCTAGGGCCTTGGAAGGCAAAACCAGAGAGACCAGAGAATGTGGTGTATAGCAGCGATGTTGCTGGTAGCCGTGGCGGATCAACCAACCACATCAAAAGGAAGGGCATGGGCAGTCTGATCTACCAGATTTGGCATCTCATCCAAAGAAGCCTAGAATACCCTAACGAAGCATTCTTGCCCAGGCAGACATGGATTTTGATACCCAGGTATAGGCAAATATGGAACAGAGAGAGGCGCCAGCTGATTCAAAGGCTGACTTAGCCAAGGATTCAATCTGTCTATCCGTGGAATCCTTAAGAGATGCATTGTTCAGCAGAGATAAGACTGTCTTGGAAGACAGGCGAGAATCCAGCGGATCCATATTAGAGAATTCTGCCCATTTATCAACAAGATCTGGGCTAAAGGGATAGAGAATGCATAGCTTCTTCCTTCCTGGGAAGCGCTTTTCAGGGTGTTCCCAGTGTTTAGACATAATCATCACAAATTCCGTTATTAGGGAAACGCCGGGAAGGACATTTTACCTGTTTGAACACAACATAGTGCTCCTGAGCAGGTGCCTCGTCCTCCCTTAGGTTCAGAATTTGGGTAATTTGCCAAGATGACGCTAATGAGCATATCTTGCATCTTTTAGGTCTGGTCAGTATAGGGCTCAAACTGGGAATCCATATCTGACTCCAAAAGCCACCTCTGAGGAGGGGGCATGGGAAGGAACCCGCTTCTTTTGCTTTGTACCCAATTTGACCCTGGTAAGTTCGCGGTCAGGTGCGCGCGAATCACCGTGAGAGGTGTTCGGAGCACTGGTGGCAGAAGACAAATGTGGAAGTCGCTCCAGGACCTGGACCAGGGACTGTGAAACTTTTGTCAGGTCTGAGACCGAATGCGACATGGCAACAACCCACTCCGGAGGTAGGGGAGTGCTCTCATCCCGGGCTGGTCTGAATGCCACTTCTCTTTAACAGATAGCACAGGCGTCGTGGATTATAGGGACAGGAATGGGCCTCCCTTAGATAGGGCAAGCGTGAGGGACTAGGGCTACTGCTGGGGAGAGCTAAGCCCTTGTGAAGAGAGAAAATAACCAGTCTGGGCTGGTCCTACCTGATAACAGAGAAGGCGCTGTGACTGCTCAGGCTGCAGAGTCCCCCAGATCCAGTGCAGGTTAGTGATGAACGCCTGCTGTGCCCTTTGGAGCCGGAAGTCGATGGTAACAGACACTGCATAAATCTTCACACACCTTGCAGACAGAGACACACAATGCAGGGGGCGTGTCTCGGGTGACAGAAAAACACACTCTCTCATTATGCCAAGAAAATGCGCTCATCGGAGGGGAGGGGGGGCTAAGCGTGCAGCATGCCCTGATTGGCCGAGGGCCCAGTAAGGGGGCACGGCTAAATGGAAGACGACCGCTGAGTCTGTTTTGAACAGCTGACATGTGCCTGCAATAGAGGCGGGTGAAATCGCGATTCATCTGCCGCTATTAACTAGTTAATTGCCGCTGTCAAATGCTGACAGCGGCATTTAACTTCCGCTTCCGGCCATCGGGCCGGAAATGAGCTCATTGCCAACCCTGTCACATGATTGGGGGTTAGCGATGCCTCGGCATGACAACCTGAGGTCTCCTGGAGACATCTATGGTTGTTGATGCCGGATTGCTATGAGCGCCACCCTGTGATCGGCACTCGTAGCAATGCAGTAAATCTATTACATAAGGGGCGATTTGACGATCGCTCTTATGTAGCAGAGCCAATCCAGTTGTGCGAGCTTCTAGCCTCCCATGGAGGCTACTGAAGCATGGCAAAAGTAAAAAAAAATGTTTTAAAAAATATGAAAAAAATATATACCGTATTTTCCGGCGTATAAGACGACTTTTTAACCCCTGAAAATCATCTTAAAAGTCGGGGGTCGTCTTATACGCCGGGTATCGCATTGCCGGGTGTATATGGTGGGTGGGGGGGGAGTGGGCCTGATGACGACGAGGGGGCGTCTCACAGGAAAGTGAGTATCCCCCATTACCTCATTGTATCATTGCAGCGTGGGGTCTCTGCTGGGAGCGGCGGCGGCTGCTGTGCTGTGCGTGGGGCGGCGGCTCCTCTTCTTCAGTGTGGGGCCTCAATGCTGCTGGGCGGCGGCGGCGGCTTATCTTCAGGCAGTCGGGGCTCCTCCGGTATCTCCTTAAAGCCCGGAGGCCCTGCCGGCAACTCCATCGGTGCAATGCAGTGGCCTCCGGGAACATGGCCGCTGCTCAGATTCAGAGATCTGAATCTGAGCATGCGCAGCCCCCAGCGGCCGGGCCACCGCATAGCAGCAATGGAGCTGTCTCCGGGAAAATGGCCGCTGCTCAGATTCAGATCTCGTCTCCCGAGATCTCGGGACGAGATCTGAATCTGAGCAGCGGCCATGTTCCTGAAGGCCACTGCATTGCACCGATGGAGTTGCCGGCAGGGCCTCCGGGCTTTAAGGAGATACCGGAGGAGCCCCGACTGCCTGAAGATAAGCCGCCGCCGCCCAGCTGCACAGAGGCCCCACACTGAAGAAGAGGAGCCGCCACAGCACAGCACCCACGCTGCACAATGAGGAGCAGCAGCCGCCGCTCCCAGCAGAGACCCCACGCTGCAGCGATACAATGAGGTAATGGGGGATACTCACTTTCCTGTGAGACGCCCCCTCGTCATCATCAGGCCCACTCCCCCCCCCCCCAAAAGGCACATTAGTTACCGGTCCTATAAGACGACACGGTTTATAAGAAGACCCCCGACTTTTAAGGAGATTTTACATTTTAACTGGAAAAGTTGGGGGGTCGTCTTATACGCCCAGTCGTCTTATACGCCGGAAAATACGGTAAGTTTAAATCACCCCCCATTCAAAATAAAACAATAAAAAAATAGGGATTTTGTGTATTCACCGTAAAATCCTTTTCTCCGAGCCAATCATTGGGGGACACAGGACCATGGGTGTTATGCTGTTGACACTAGGAGGACACTAAGTTAACACATAAAGAAACTCCTCTCCTGCAGTATACACCCTCCTGCTGGCTGTAAGTGAACCTGTTCGGTAACAAAGCAGTAGGAACTTAACAATTAACAAGAATGAACTATGTCAAAACCAAGTCAACAGAAAAAAACTAAAGCCAAAAGGCTAACAGGATGGGTGCTGTGTCCCCCAATGATTGGCTCGGAGAAAAGGATTTTACGGTGAGTACACAAAAATCCCTATTTCTCCTGTGCCTCATTGGGGGACACAGGACCATGGGACGTCCTAAAGCAGTCCCTGGGTGGGAAACAATCCACTGCAATTGCTCCTCGTACCACTGCCATTGCTCCTTGTACCCACAAGTTACAGATGCGGTACTGCCGCCTGCAAAATTCTTCTGCTGACGGACGCATCTGCCGAGGCCTGAGAATGGACATGATAATGTTTCGTAAACGTATGCAGGCTGGACAAGGTCGCAGCTCTGCAGACTTGTGCTGGCGACACCTGGTGCCAGATGGCCCAAGACGCACCCACTGACCGAGTAGAATGAGCCTTATTCCCTGCTGGGACGGAGTGACCTCTAACTCGGTAGGACTCCTGGATAGCTGAACGAATCCACTTGGCTATCGTAGCTTTGGAAGCGGCTAGACCTTTCCTTGGCCCTTCCGGGAGCACAAACAGGGCAACTGACCTGCGGAAAGACACCGTCCTCGAGACGTATCTCCTAAGAGCTCTCACCAAGTCCAGTGTGTAGAGAGCCTTCTCGGTGTGATGTACTGGCACCGGGCAAAGTGAAGGCAAGACAATCTCCTCATTGAGGTGGAAAGATGAGACGACTTTTGGTAGAAAAGACGGGGATGTTCTCAAAACCACCTTATCCTGATGAAAAATGAGGAAAGGAACTTGGCAAGACAAGACAAGGCCGCCAGTTCTGAGACTCGTCGGATGGACGTGACCGCAACCAGGAAGGCAACCTTCCATGACAGAAGAAACAGGGAAACATCCTGCAGAGGTTCAAAAGGAGCCTCCTGCAAGACTCCGAGGACCAAATTAAGGTCCCATGGTTCCAACGCCATCTTATAGGGCGGCACCACATGGGAGACTCCCTGAATGAACGTCTTCACCTGTAATCTGTTGGAAATTTTACGTTGGAACAGGACTGGCAAGGCTGAAATCTGCCCTTTGAGAGAACTAAGGGCGAGACCCAAGTCCAAATCCGGCTGAAAGAATTCGAGGATGGAAGGAACTGAAAATTCAAGAGGAGAGAGCCACGGTCCTGGCACCATGAGAAGGTCTTCCAAATGCGATGATATATACGCATGGACATAGGCTTTCTGGCACTGATCATAGTAGAAATGACTTTCTGAGAGAAGCCTGCCTGTGTCAGCACCCAGGACTCAACCGCTGTTATGGACTGGTGATTTAGGAAAGGCATGCACGAGCTCTGAGTAGGTGGGAACTATACTGACCGCAGTTCCTGATCTCAACACAACACTAGAAGTAGCCGTGGGATGTTCCTGTCACTCCCTAGACACCTCGTCACAGCCTAAGAACTAATTACCCCTAAAGGTAGAAACAGGAAAGCTATCTTGCCTCAGAGAAAAACCCCCAAAGGGATAGACAGCCCCCCACAAATAATGACTGTGAGTGGAGAGGGAAATGACATACATAGAATGAAACAAGATGTAGCAAAGGAGGCCAATACTAGCTAAACAGAAAAGTACAGGACAGAACACTGTGCGGTCAGTAATAAAAAAACTAGAAAAAGCCACCGCAGAGATTGTAAAAATCTCCACACCTAACTAATAGGTGTGGAGGGCAAAATCTGCTGCCCAGAGCTTCCAGCTTAGCTGAATAATTTGATACTGATAAGCTGGACAAAAACAAACATAGAATGTGCTGAACAATAAAGTCCACAATAAGTGGACAGCAAAAAGAGAAGCAAGGACTTATCTTTGCAGACTGGTCAGAGTGTCAGGGAAATCCAAAAGAGCTGTGACTCAAGCAAGTACCATTGACAACTGGCATTGAGTCAGGGAAAAGGCCAGACTAAAATAGCTGAGCCAGAGAGACGATCAGTGAAGGCAGCTGCTGATGCTAAATCCAAGAAGCAGCCATACCACTCAAAACCACAGGAGGGAGTCCAAGAGCAGAACTCACAAAAGTGCAACTTGCAACCACCGGAGGGAGCCCAGGAGCGGAATTCACAACAAACGGCTATGCCGTCAAACACAGGGCCCCGGAGTTCTAGTGGTAAATTGGGCCCTGGGACAATAGGTATGTGCAATTCGGTAATCACCAGGGGACATCAGCGACTAGTTGAACTAGTTTGGCGTACCATGCCCTGGGCGGCCAATCTGGCGCAATCAGGATTACTGGTATCCCTTCCGCTCTGATCTTCTTGATGACTCTCAGCAACAAGGGAAGCTGGGGAAATATGTACGGAAGCTGGAACTGATGCCACGAGGGAACGAGTGCATCTACCCCGCTGGCTGCCAGGTCGTGGGACCGAGCTATGACATTTACAACCTTGGAATTTAGCCGGGAGACAATCAGATCCACGTCCGGGGTTCCCCAACGACAGCAGATCTGGTGGAAGATCTCCGGATGGAGAGACCTTGGCGGCTGAGGAAATCTGCCACCCAATTTTCCTTTCCCGGGATGTGAACCGCTGATATCATTGAGAGGTTTTCCTCGGCCCAACGAAGGATGTGGCCTATATCGGACATAGTTACATAGTTATTAAGGTTGAAGGAAGACTTTAAGTCCATCTAGTTCAACCTATAGCCTAACATGTTGATCCAGGGGAAGGCAAAAAAAACCCATGTGGTAAGAGTAAGCTCCACCATGGGGAAAAAAATTCCTTCCCGACCCCACATACGGCAATCAGACTAGTTCCCTGGATCAACGCCCTATCAAGGAATCTAATATATATACCCTGTAACATTATACTTTTTCAGAAAGGTATCCAGTCCCCTCTTAAATTTAAGTAATGACTCAGTAATGACTCACTGAGCAGCTTCATCTATTTGCTTTACGAGGATATTCTCCATTGCTTCCATTATTTTTGGAGATTTATAACAAACCCCTATCAGTAATTTATTATTTTTTCCCCCTCCCCTTATCTCCACCCACAGGGACTCTACATTTTCATTAGATTCACCTATATTATCACGCAGGATGGGTTTTAAGGTCGATTTTACATACAGACACACCCCACCCCCTCGCTTATCTGTACGGTCATTTCTGAAAAGGCTATAGCCCTGCAAGTTAACAGCCCAGTCATGGCTCTCATCCAGCCATGTTTCAGATATCCCCACCATGTCATAATTATGTTCCAACATTAGTTCTAATTCGTCCATTTTGTTGGTGAGGCTTCTGGCATTAGTATACATGCACTTGATGTTCCTCTCTGTACCTCTATTCTTTCTTAAATTACTAACTGTTCTAACACCACCCCCCATGCCACCGCCACCCCCAACTTCCTTATTTGTGCCCAGGTCTCTATCTGCACTATCTTCCCCTCCTATAAAATGAATACCCTCCCCCCCAATCCCTAGTTTAAACACTCCTCCAACCTTCTAGCCATTTTCTCCCCCAGCACAGCTGCACCTTCCCCATTGAGGTGCAGCCCGTCCCTAGCGTAGAGCCTGTAGCCAACTGAGAAGCCGGCCCAGTTCTGCAGGAACCCAAACCCCTCCTTCCTACACCAATTCTTGAGCCACTTATTAACCTCCCTAATCTCCCGTTGCCTCTCTGGCGTGGCACAGGCAGTATTTCGGAAAATACCACGTTGGAGGTCCTTGCTTTCAGCTTGCAGCCTAATTCCCTGAAATCATCTTTAAGGACCTTCCACCTACCTCTAACTTTGTCATTTGTGCCAATGTGCACAATGACCGCTGGGTCCTCACCAGCCCCTCCCAGTAATCTGTCCACCCGATCAGCGATGTGTCGGACTCGAGCTCCAGGTATGCAGCACACCGTTCGACGATCCCTGTCTTTGTGACAGATTGCCCTATCTGTTCCCCTAATAATTGAGTCCCCCACTACCAGCACCTGTCTGGCCTGCCCTGCTCTATTTCCCTCCTTACTGGAGCAGTCACTCCTCCGGCTTTCAGAGGACATACCTGGCTGCAGCAGTGCTACCCCTGTACTGGTACCCCCCTCATCTGCCAACTTAGCAAACTTATTGAGATGAGCCAGATCAGGACTAGCCTCCCTGGCACTCTTCCCTCTACCCCACTTCCTAACTGTCACCCAGCTTGCTACTTCACTGTCCTGCAGCTGCATCCTACCATCCCCCCATAGCCTAACATGCCCTAACATGTTGATCCAGGGGAAGGCAAAAAAACCCCATGTGGTAAGAGTAAGCTCCACCATGGGGAAAAAAATTCCTTCCCGACCCCACATACGGCAATCAGACTAGTTCCCTGGATCAACGCCTTATCAAGGAATCTAATATATATACCCTGTAACATTATACTGTTCCAGAAAGGTATCCAGTCCCCTCTTAAATTTAAGTAGTGAATCACTCATTACAACATCATGCGGCAGAGAGTTCCATAGTCTTACTGCTCTTACAGTAAAGAATCCGCGTCTGTTATTATGCTTAAACCTTTTTTCCTCCAGACGTAGAGGATGCCCCCTTGTCCCTGTCACCGGTCTATGATTAAAAAGATCATCAGAAAGGTCTTTGTACGGTCCCCTCATATATTTATACATTAACATAAGATCACCCCTTAGCCTTCGTTTTTTCAAACTAAATAGCCCCAAGTGTAATAACCTATCTTGGTATTGCAGACCCCCCAGTCCTCTAATAACCTTGGTTGCTCTTCTCTGCACCCGCTCCAGTTCAGCTATGTCTTTCTTATACACCGGAGACCAGAACTGTGCACAGTATTCTAAGTGTGGTCGCACTAGTGACTTGTATAGAGGTAAAATTATGTTCTCCTCATGAGCATCTATGCCTCTTTTAATGCATCCCATTATTTTATTTGCCTTTGTAGCAGCTGCCTGACACCGGCCACTGAATATGAGTTTGTCATCCACCCATACACCCAGGTCTTTTTCATTGATGGTTTTGCCCAGAGTTTTAGAATTAAGCACATAGTTATACATCTTATTACTTCTACCCAAGTGCATGACCTTACATTTATCCCCATTAAAGCTCATTTGCCATTTATCAGCCCAAGCTTCTAGTTTACATAAATCATCCTGTAATATAAAATTGTCCTCCTCTGTAGTGATTACCCTGCAGAGTTTAGTGTCATCTGCAAATATTGAAATTCTGCTCTGTATGCCCCCTACAAGGTGATTAATAAATGTTAAAAAGAAGAGGGCCCAATACTGACCCCTGTGGTACCCCACTACTAACCGCGACCCAGTCCGAGTGTGCTCCATTAATAACCACCCTTTGTTTCCTATCCCTGAGCCAGCTCTCAACCCACTTGCACATATTTTCTCCTATCCATTATTCTCGTTTTATGTATCCTTGCAATCTTATCAGATATTGGAGCCGATTCCTGCGAATCCTGGAATCAATAATTTCCTCCACCACAAATTGTTCTTGTGCATCAATCACCACAGGCTGCAGTGGTTGCACAACATGTCCCTGGAAGGTATTAGGAGATACAGGCTTTAGTAAAGATACATAAAAAATTGGGTGTACCTTCATAGTCCTAGGCAGCTTCAGACGGCAGGCCACAGAGCTCACAATACCGTTGATCTTGAAAGGGCCAATGAATTTCTGTCCAAGTTTTTGTGAAGGAACGTTTAACTTCAGATTCTTAGTTGATAACCACACGGAATCTCCTACCTTGAACATGAGTGCATGTTTACGGAATCTATCAGCTGATCTCTTATAACGTTCTTGAGCCGTGGTCAGGGATTCCTTCAGAACCTCCAGATTTTGCCTCATCACAGTCAGCCTTTCCTCCACTGCCGGAAACGGAGAATTAATTGGAGACCTAGGTAAGATACACGGATGATAACCCAGATTGGCAAAGAAAGGTGTAAATTTAGTGGAGGCGCTCTGAGAATTGTTATATGAAAATTCGGCTAACGGCAGCAACTCCAACCAATCATCCTGGAGATGGCTGACATAGCATCTTAGATATTGTTCCAGCGACTGGTTGGTACGCTCAGTCTGACCATTTGTCTGGGGATGGTAAGTGGAAGAGAGACAGACATTAATATTGAGTGCAGAGCAAAACCCCTTCCAGAATCTTGAAGTGAACTGTACTCCACGGTCAGAGATGATCTCATCCGGAACCCCGTGCAACCGAAAGACATTCTGTATAACCAAGTTCACTGTATCTTTAGCTGAGGGGAGGCCGGTGCATGGAACAAAATGAGCAGCTTTAGTCAGGCGATCAACTACCACCTTGATTGTATTCATGCCCCTCGATGTAGGCAGCTCCACAATAAAGTCCATTGATATAGACCCCCAAGGGCGGGACGGAACAGGTAATGGTTGTAGGAGACCCGTAGGTGCCACATGAGGAGTCTTGTAAGGGGCACATACCTCGCAAGCGAGAACATAGTCCTTGGTATCCTTCAGGCAAGTTGGCCACCAGAAGAATTGGCTCAGGAACTCTTGTGTCTTCTGTACCCCCCTGTGACCAGCCAACTTGGAGTCATGTACCAACTTGAGGATCTGCAGACGGACGACCTCTGGGACGTAGATACGTCGATCTCTGAACCACATGCCACCCTTAAAGACAAGATTAATATCCACAGGTGGGTTGGCCAGAAATACATCACCGTCATAGGCCTCCCTGCACTCCTTCCACAAGTCCTGATCGTGGATAACTCCGATGAAATTGGCATCAGATAGAATGGTCTTGGACGGGGCTCCAGGTACGGAATCCGCAGTATGTATTCGGGATAAAGCATCAGCCTTCCCATTACAAGAACCTGGACGGTACGAGATAACAAAGTTAAATTGATTTAAAAATAAGTTCCAACTTGCCTGACGAGGAGAAAGACAACTAGCGGATCTAAGGAACTCTAAATTGCGATGGTCAGTTAGCACTATGATCTGTTGCACAGCTCCTTGCAGATGATGCCTCTATTCTTTGAAAGCCGCAATAATAGCCAGCAATTCCTTGTCTCCCACGTCGTAATTCTCTGCTGAGGTTAGTCTATGTGAAAAGAAAGCACAAGGATGTAGCAGACCCTTCTCTCCAGTTCTTTGGGAGAGAATAGCCCTCAAAGCATTATCAGAAGCGTCCACCTCCACAATGAATGAAAGCGTTAGATCTGGGTGTATCAACAGCGATGCTGATGTGAAACAGATCTTAAGCCGATCAAAAGCTTCTTGAGCCTGTGATGACCATTTAAAGGACTTTTCCTTCTTTGTCAAGGAAATAATGGGACGGACAATATCAGAAAAATTTCGAATGAAGCGTCTGTAGAAATTTGCAAAACCAATAAAACGTTGGACCTCCTTAACGCTCTTGGGTACTGGCCAGTCAAGGATAGCCTGAATCTTACCAGATTCCATGTTCCGCCCATGGGGAGAGATGATATAGCCTAAGAACTGTATCTCAGAATGATGGAACTCGCATTTCTCCGGCTTGAAATACAGATGGTTCTCTTTCAGACATCTTAAAACAGCTTTGACATGTTCTTCATGTTCCTGTAGAGAGTCAGAAAAGATTAGAATATCGTCCAAATAGATCACCGCAAACTGGTCCAACAAATCTCTGAAAATGTCATTAGCAAGGTGTTGAAACGTTGCAGGGGTATTACAAAGCCCGAAGGCCTTCACGAGATATTCAAAGTGTCCATACCGGCATCGGAATGCTGTCTTCCACTCATCCTCTGGACGAATACGCACCAAATTATAAGCCCCACGAAGATCCAGTTTAGAGAACACCTTAGCATGGCGGACTCTTTCCAGTAATTCGGGAATCAGAGGCTCCTTGGGGGGTGAAGTCATAGAAAGTGAATGGAATACAGCGTTTAAAGGCAGGCTACATTCGGAGATGTCAGATTCATCATCACAGTTGTCATACTCCCCTACTGCTGCTAGCACCTTGTTAGGCCGTCTAGGACACAGGACAATTGATCAAGAAGTGGTCAGACTGGCCGCAGTAGAAACATAGACTTTCACGAAGGCGATGCTCCCGGCGCTCATTGATCTCGCGCCTCAGAACGGAATCAATTTGCATAGGCACCTCCTCCACCTCCCGAGAGGTTTTACCTGCAGGCTCTTTGGAAGGGAAAAGTTAGAAATACGGTTATATGTAGCAAACTTCTCCTGCCTATGTTCAGTAAGGCGAATGTCCATGCGCACACAATGCTGTATAAATGTCTCTAGCTCGTGGTGACTCAGAGCGAGCTAGTTCATCTTTTATAATACTAGACAGACCCCTTTTAAAAATAGGCAATTGTGCATAACTGTCCCAATTGGTATCTATCGCTAATCTCCTGAATTCAGTGGCATACTCAATAACAGAACGTTTAGCCTGGCGTAAAGACAACAAAGCAGATTTAGCGGTTGCACGGCGATTAGGATCATCAAACATTAATGCCAGAGCGGCCAAGAAATCATCCAAGTTATTTAACCGTGGGTCACGAGACTCAATCATCGGATTCGCCCAGGCGAGCGCTCGTGAGGTCAGTAGCATTATTACACACAACAATTTGGATCTCAGTAGGAAAACGGTCAGCATGCACATCAAAATATAGCATACATTGATTCACAAAGCCACGAAATTTGTCGCGATCACCATTAAATCTGAATGGGGGCAACTTAGGTGGGCTAGCTGGTGGCGGTTGCCCAGAGGGTAAAGTCACTTGTGCAGCTATTTGCGTGCTTATGTCCTGAAAAGCCCGTCCATACTGGGACTCTATGCCAGCAAGTTTGTTTTCCTGGGCTACCATGCGGTTGCTTAAGTCCTGCAAAGTCTGTCTAAACACTTGTTGATTGTGTTCAAAGCTTCCAAACTTCTTTTGCAGACCTTCCACATCTTTCTGCAGTGATCTAATTATGGAAAACACCTGCTCTAATCTGCTCTCTGTAGTCATTGTTCCAGCAGTCTCCTTTTTTTTTTATGGCTAGAGTATCCTGTAATAATTATAGGGGATAGCTCAGGAGACTCTTTGCGTGGAACAAGACAACTACAGGACACAGTTTTATGAGTGGTAAAGTCTATATTATCACACGGTGATTCAAACAGGTGCAGAGAGAAACTCAAGTCCACAACACTTGGTGTAAATATTAAATGCAGCTTAGCAGTCTATAGGAAACTTCAGAGGAAAATGCAATCAAGCAGAAAGTCTATGAAGCAGTTATTCTTGAGGATACTTGACACGAATAAATCCTTGTCTTAGTCCAAACACAGATAGATAAGCTTATAAGGCAGTTCAAATCATATCTTAGCTCAACCAGGGAGGCCTGGTTAATAGTCTCAGGTTTTTGCAGAGCAGAAACAGCTTACATGTCCAGCAAATGAGATGGAAGTAAACACGAGCAGCAGATGAAGGAGGATTACTGGAACTGGTGTATGCAGCAGGAACTCAGAGCAGAGTAGCTGGATCGCCACACAGGTTCACAGGAGTAGGTATATAGCCAGGGAGTCATCAGAGGTCAGGAGCTGGATGCAAGGCAGAATACTCTAGCACAGACTGAAGGCTGGGGTGGAGTTTTATAGCAGGAAGACACAGTGCACATGAAACCAAAGACGCCATCTTGGAAAAGAGCAGTAATGCACAAAAGGTAAAAAATGTTCAGAGTCCTGACACATGGCTGCCTTGCTGCGTGTTCCCCCCCTGCCGGTTGATGTATGCCACTGCCGTGGCATTGTCGGACTGAATCCTGATGGGAGAACCTGTCAGGAAGGGATGGAATTAAATAAGAGCCAACCTGATTGCCCATATTTCCAGGATGTTGATGGGCAGGCGGGCTTCCTGAAGAGACCAGCGGCCTTGAGCAGTGTGATGGTGAAACACTGCTCCCCAGCCCAGAAGACTGGCATATGTTGTCACAACTAGCCAATGTACTGGGAGAAAGGACTTCCCTTGATTCAGGGAAGTCTTCAAAGTCCACCACCTGAGAGACTGTCTGACTCGCTGGGGAAGAAGGAAATGACGATCGAGAGATAACGGGTTCCTGTCCCACACAGCCAGGAGAGCATGTTGTAAGGGACGGAGGTGTAGTTGAGCGAATGGGACCGCCTCCACAGCTGCTACCATCCTGCCGAGGACTCTCATACTGAAACGTAGAAAGTGAGTATGAGGTTGGGAGAGCTTCCCGCTGTAAGACTGAGATCTTTTCCGGGGGAAGAAGTACCAACCCCTGAGACGAGTCCAGTATCATTCCTAGAAAGGAAATTCGCTGAGCCGGTACTGGGGAAGATTTTTTGAAGTTTATCTTCCAACCTAGGCGAGAAAGAGTATCTACTGTGATGGTCACGGCCTCCTTGCAGGTGCGAAAAGAGGGGCCTTTGATGAGAATATCGTCGAGATACGGTAACACCACTACACCTCGGGTATGGAGGATGGCCACGGCAGCCGCCATGACCTTGGTGAATACCCTGGGAGCGGTGGCGAGGCCGAAGGGCAGAGCAGCAAACTGAAAGTGATCTTCCTGAACTGCGAAGCGAAGAAACCTTTGGTGAGAAGGTAAAATGGGAATGTGGAGATACGCGTCCTGGATATCTATGGACGCCAGGAACTCACCTTTCTCCATGGAGGCGATGACAGAACGAAACGATTCCATCCGGAACCGTCGCACTCTGACAAACTTGTTCAGCAGTTTTAGGTCCAGTATTGGTCGTACTGTACCGTCCTTCTTTGGAACAATGAACAGGTTTGAATAAAAACCTTGAAACCTTTCGCTTTGAGGAACCGGGATAATAACTCTGTCTTCTTTTAGAGAGCTTATGGCCTGGAAGAGCTCTGATGCCTTTGCCCTGGGAGGAGAAGACGGGAAAAAGCGATTTGGTGGAAGAGTGAGAAAATCTATCTTGTATCCGGGGGACACTAGGTCGCGGACCCATTCGTCGTGAACGACCGAGAGCCACGCGTCGCTGAAGAAAAGCAGGCGGCCACCTTCTTTGAGGGTGTCCTCCGGATACCGCAGTGAGTCTTTGTGTGGGAGACCTGCCCGGTCTGGACCGACTGCCTAGGCCTGCCTCTCCAAGAGGGGGACGATTTGTAAGAGGTTTGAGGACCTCTATCCCCACGTTGTGCCCGGCCAGATCCGGAGTATGTGGAAGTAGAGGACCAATTTGAGTTGAAGTGAAAAAAATCGGGACTGGGCCTGTTGTTGCTGGTTCCGAAAGGGCCTGTTGTGGAAGAAATTTACTCTTCCCTCCAGTGGCGTCGGAAATTAATTGGTTGAGCTTTTCGCCAAAAAGGCGACCACCCTGATATGGAAGAGAAGTCAATGACTTTTTGGAAGTCGAATCCGCATGCCAGTCCCTGCGCCATAAGGACCTCCGGATGGTGATGGCGTTTGCTGTTGCTTGCGAAGCACAGTTAGCAGCGTCCAGGGACGCGGTAACTACAAAATCTTCCGCTTCGGCTATCTGAGTTGCGAGGTCTGCTATCTCGGGGGGAAGATCGGTATCCAACACCGCTGCGGACAAGACCTCAGCCCAGTGGGTCATAGCCTTAGCCACCCACGTAGCAGCAAAAGATGGGAAGAGTGCGGCTGCTGAGACTTCAAAGGCTGAACACGTCATATTGTCGATCTGACGATCAGTTGGATTTTTAATAGAGGCGCCCTCCGAAGAGGATAAAATAGATTTAGTAGCCAAGCGTGATACCGGAAGATCTACCGGGGGAGATTGAGACCAATCTTTTCTTAGATCCTGGGCAAAGGGATATTTTGATTCCATGGGCTTCTGCCCTGTGAATTGTTTATCGGGACGGATCCTGTGAGATTCAACAATTTCCTTCTGGATGAGTAGCGAATACCTTGTGAGCTCGCTTGGTCCTCTTAAAGGACACGGCATGATCCGTTTTAGATAAAGGTTCCTCCTCAAGTTTCAAAGCCTTACTCACTGACTCAGAGAGTCGAGAGTTTCCTGATCGTGATGAAATTCCTGATCTAGGGACGTGTCAGGATCGTCCTCCGAAACAGGTGCTCTGCTAGCCCCAATGGAAGGAGAGCGAGAAACGGAGCTCTCAGAACCTGAATCCTGGTGATGGTCTGGGGATATGGCATGAGTCCATTTTCTGGAAGGGCAAGAGCCCTTTGGCAAGGTACGACCCCTAGAGTACGAGGGGTTTTGAGGATTGGAAGCGTCGTCCGTAAGAGTGCCCTGGTTAGAGGAGGGTTCTCGGAACTATTCTAACGCTTTTGCCAGGGATGCCATAGACCGGGTAAGGGAGGTAGCCCACTCAGGGGGACCAGGCTCACTAGGTTCGGTGTCAGTAACAGGTGGTTCCTGAACAGTCGCCGGTTCACAAGCTGTGCACAATGCAGTATTGTGACCCTGGGGTAATGAGACCTTACAAGAGGTACATGCAGCAAAAAAATACCGTGTGGGTTTTCCCAGACTTTTTGTGAGGCCTTGATTGAGACATAATAACCTTGAGCAGAGCGCTTACTAGCAGGGGGAGGGTTAAACTATGTATCTGCAGCTTACCCAGGTCCTGTGATATGAGTCCCCAGGGGAGGTCCGCAATGTATATGAAGGCTGTACATCGGTTGTGACCCCGGATCCAGAGATTAGGAAGGCTGGAGCAGCGCTGCAGGATCAGCGCTGGGTGTCCCAAGATGGCCGCTGAGATCTGTGAGAGCGCTTCTCATGGAACGAGAAGCGCTGGAAAAGATGGGCGGCGGTAATTGCCGATGGGTGTAGCCAAGGACTCCGGCCTGTATGAGAAAAGTCGGGGATTCAATTTAAAAAACTTGCGGTTGCCGCCTGCGGCGCCGCGACCGCTATTAGTGCCATCCTGAGATGCTCGTTCATCAAAAATGGGCGCTGCGGACCACCAACGGACCCGGGCTTTAGCCCTTTAGAGGTGCGGACCTTCCATACCCCGGGGACCAGGACCCCCCAGCGCCTCGGCCCCCGCAGTGTACTCACGGTAGATGCGGTGGGCCGGTGCTCAATCCACCGTCGCCATAGTCAGGGAGGGGGTGGAGAGCTACTGCTGCCATGCTATATCCGCTATATCAGTGGTGATGCAGAGGGGGGCTGCACGGACGCCATACACATTTATGTCCGGCTATGCACCTGGCTCCAGGAGAGGTAGATGGAGGGCTACTCCATGTGGTCGCCTGCTATGGAGGGGGGAGATTAAAATGCAAAGGAACCGTCGCCTGGAAGGTGAGCTCAGGGCTGGCATCCCACGTTGCAGGAAAGGATACGGGAGGGACGCTCCACGTACTTGCCTGTTGATGGTTCGGGGGAGATCGGAACCTAGAAAGGGTCTGTCGCCCCCATTCGCTCCATTAGGCTACTTTCACACTAGCGTAGTGCACTGCACGTCGGTATGCGTCGTTTTGGAGAAAAAACGCATCCTGCAAAAGTGCTTGCATTAGTGACGCATTGCCACACGTCGCAACCGTCGTGCGACGGTTGCGTCGGACCGTCGCCACCAAAAAACGTTGATTGTAACTTTTTTGGTGCGTCGTGCTCGTCTTTTCCGACCGTGCATGCGCGGCCGGAACTCCGCCCCCCGCACCTCACAATGGGGCAGCGGATGCGTTGAAAAACAGCATCTGCTGCCCCCGTTGTGCGGCGCTTGCACAGTATGCGTCGGTGCGCTGCAACGTCGCATTGCGACGTGCAGTGCACAACGCTAATGTGAAAGTAGCCTTAAGGAAAAAATAGAATGAAAAATAAAATAAAAACGGTGGGGTCTGAAACAGACCCAAGTGCCTCCTACAGACACTAAGCAATAACTGGTTCACTTAGAGCCAGCAGGAGGGTGTATACTGCAGGGGAGGAGTTATTCTTTATGTGTTAACTTCGTGTCCTCCTAGTGGCAGCAGCATAACACCCATGGTCCTGTGTCCCCCAATGAGGCGTAGGAGAAAAATCAAACCTACACATATTTGGTATCGCCGAGTTCAGAATCGCCCGATCTATCAACAAAAAAAAGGATTAACCTGATCGCTAAACAGCGTAGCGAGAAAACAATTCGAAACGCCAGAATTACGTTTTTTTGGTCGCCATGACATATTAAAATGTTACAACGGGCGATCAAAAGAACGAATCTGCACGCAAAAAATAAGCCCTCACCTGACCCCAGATCACGATAAATAGAGACGCTACGGGTATTGGATAATTGCGCAATTTTTTTAAAGCAAAGTTTGGAATTTTTTTTTACCACTTAGATAAAACATAACCTATACATGTTTGGTGTCTATAAACTCGTAATGACCTGGAGAATCACAATGGTAGGTCAGTTTCAGCATTTAGTGAACCTAGCAAAAAAGCCAAACAAAAAACAAGTGTGGGATTGCACTTTTTTTGCAATTTCATCGCAGTTGGAATTTTTTTCCCAGTTTCTAGTACACATGCTAAAACCAATAATGTCATTCAAAAGTACAACTTGTCCCGCCAAAAATAAGCCCTCACATGGCCATACTGACGGAAAAATGAAAAAGTTATGGCTCTGGGAAGGAGGGGAGCGAAAAACGAAAACGCAAAACCGAAAAAGGGCAAGGTCTTGAAGGGGTTAAAGTTTTTCTTTTTTTTTTTTAAATATACAATTATTTTCCTACTAAATAAAAGTCATGGGACTCAGAAAATGGCAACACAAACCAAAGTTTATTTTATTACAAATGAATTTTTCTAAAAACTACATTACAACAAGAACTGCACATGTTTGGCATGGCGATAACTGCACTGAGCTAAAGAATCAAGTCAACAGGTCCATAAAAACAAAACGAAACAAGGACTTGTGGTTTCTGGGATGATTCAAGCTATTACATTACATCGGTTTCATCATCTGATGGACCAGAAAGAGGTGCATTCTTAGAATGGACTCCAATATTTCAACCTGAGCCTGAAAGCAAGTAAAAAAAAAATGCAATGTAGTCATATTCACAAGGCTATTTATGATCAAAAAAAAATTCAGACAACACTGCTAACAAGGATTGAACATTCTCAGAGAAAAATGCAAACTACCACTTCCGTCATCACAACTCATTTTTCTCTCATGGTACCAGTATTCAGGATAGACTTTATTTTGGACATGGACATCTGCACCATGTCCCTCTGTCACACAGAGCCTGCCTCTCCATATCCACCTGTATCACACGCAGCTTGCGTCCTCATGTACCCCTCAATCATACAGTCTATGCCCCGTCTATCACCATCCCATCCCCATGTTCCACCGTATGACACACAATATCCTCCTCCATGTCCTAATCAATCAGTCTCTGCCCTATGTTCCCTCCATCAGTCTCTGCCCCTTGTTCTCTTTCATTAGTCTTTTTCCCATGTCCTTTCTAGCACATAGTATGCGCCCCCACGTCCCTTCTAGCACATAGTATGCACCCCCATGTCCCCTTTAATCACAGTATTTGCCCCCTCTATCATTTTCCGCCCCACGTCGGCTCACTCTTCGCCCCAGTGCTCCTCCAGCTCCATGTCCCCTCTAGCACATACTATCCACCCCATGTTCCACTCACAGTATCTGCCCCATCTCAGTTCCACCCCACGTCCCCTCTAGCAGTCTTTCCCTCTTCACACGTCCACTTACAAAAACTTACTCGTAAGATGTAGAATTCTTACTATCCATGTAGTTTTCTATTGGTCGTCTGTGTGTATGTGTGTGCCATCATTGAGTCATAAATAGAATGCAGAATAGAAATTCATGATTTATGTGTTAAAAATGTGCAAAGATATAAATAATTTAAATAGATATCCATGAGATATATAATTTGTGCCTTGCATGTGTAGCTTACTATACATCTTTTAACCAAATAAACAAAAAAAAAATGATGTTGGCACCCCTCTTCCTAAGTAACCAGCACAGGTAAAGCAGACAGCTGTGGGCTGATAATATCAGGCTGCGAAGATCAGTGGCTATTGGATCCTTCCCAGCCTAAAAATGCCAGCCGGTAGATGTCCCCAAAGTGGCGCATCACATTAGATGCTCCAATTCTGGCATGTCGCCTGGCTCTTCCCAAATGCACAGGTGAAGTGGCAAACGGGGTAACGGTGCTTGTAATTGATGTCAGCTGTGAAGTGTCCAAAAACACAGCTGACTGCACTACACTACCATCTATCTACACTATCATCTATTTACCCCTCTGCATTTGCAAATCTTTAACGCACAAAAAGCAGTCATTTCTATTCTGCATTCTATTGCGGTCCATATCTACACGTACCCATTGACTTGTGTTAGCCTTTATAATCTGTGCTGCTGGGAAAAAAAATGGACATGTCCACCTGTGGGTCATACAGTCCGTGAGAAAACGCGGACATGTGTTCAACCCCATAGCTTCAGTGGGTACATGTCTCCGGTACATGTAAAAATGGACGCTGCACTTCAGGACACACATACATGTGAAGGGTGCCTTACTGTGAGTCTTGCTGCCGAAGGTTTAGACAAACAGGTTCCTTTTAATAAGGCCTGTCCCACACGTCCAGATAATTCTGGTACCGGAGTTATCCGTCTCCGTGAGCTCACGTGGCACATCAGTGTGGCACACGTGTGGCAGCCGTGTGCCGCCCGGGTACCACACGGACCGTGCAGGAGACAGTGCTACAGTAAGCGCTGTCCCCCCAGCGTGGTGCTGAAGCCGCCATTCATTTCTTCTCTCCAGCAGCGTTCGCTGGAGAGAAGAAATGAAAAATCATTGTCTTTTGTTGAGGTTGTAATAAAGATGTTTGTCACCACCCCCCTCCCACCCCCTGTGCGCCCCACCGCTGGAAAGAAAATACTCACCCGGCTCCCTCGAAGCGTCCTCTCCGCGCCGCAGCTTCTCCTGTATGAGCGGTCACGTGGTGCCGCCCATTACAGTCATGAATATACGGCTCCACCTCCCATATAGGTGGAGCCGCATATTCATGATTGTAAGGGTATGTGCACACGCTGCGGATTTTGCTGCGGATCCGCAACGGATTTGACGCTGCGGATCCGCAGCAGTTTTCCCAAAGTTTACAGTACCATGTAAACCTATGGGAAAAAAAACCTGCTGTGCACATGCTGTGGAAAAATCCGCGCGGAAACGCAGCGGATTATTTTCCGCAGCATGTCAATTCTTTGTGCGGATTCCCCAGCGGTTTTCAACCTGCACCAATAGGAAAGTGCAGTTGAAAGAGGAGAGGAATCCGTAGAAGAAACCGCGAGAAAATCCGCAGTGAAAACCGCAGTGGTTTTGCACTGCGGATTTTCCAAATCCGCTGCGGAAAAATCCGCAGCAGAATCCGCAACGTGTGCACATACCCTAATGGGCGGCACCACGTGACCGCTCATACAGGAGAAGCTGCGGCGCGGAGAGGATGCTTCGAGGGAACCGGGTATTTTCTTTCCAGCGGTGGGGCGCACAGGGGGTGGTGACAAACATCTTTATTACAACCGCAAAAAAAAAAAAAAACAATGATTTTTCATTTCTTCTCTCCAGCAAACGCTGCTGGAGAGAAGAAATGAATGGCGGCTTCATCACCACGCTGGGGGGACAGCGCTTACTGTAGCGCTGTCTCCTGCACGGCACACAGACAGCATCCGTGTGCGGTACACGTTTTACACGGACCCATTGACTTTAATGGGTCCGTGTGATCCGTGCGCTCCCACGAACACTGACATGTCTCCGTGTTTTGCACGCGGACACACGGTCCGCGAAAACACGCTGACATGTGCAGAGACACATTGATTTTAATGTGTCTACGTGTGACAGTGTCTCCGGTACGTGAAAAAACTGACACCTCACGTACCGGAATCACTGACGTGTGAAACCGGCCTAAGGATTCAGAAGAACTGGGTCTTTTTGATTTACAGGGCCAAATGATCCAAATCACCAAAGAGACGGCTGTCCATCACTACGCGTCACCAGAATATTATCAGGTTAGTGGCACTTTCTAGGTCTTTGCGTCAGTGACGTTCTCTCATTCAGATTTAGTATTCCTTACTTGTGCTGTTCCCTGGGGGAGGGCGCCACCCCAATGCATGATGACCCTACCTAGAAGCTGGCCCAGCTCTGTACCATTGTGCAGGATGTGCTGCAGGATGGCGGGCGTAATCGGGAACACTTTATTCTTTTGGGCGGCATCTCCAGACACACTCAGGAGCTCCTCCATCAGATTCTCTGGCACTGCCATCAGGTACACTGGAGGTTTGGTGATAATTTCCTCTTTATACAGATTTGTGTGCAGATTGCCGTGAGTCCCGCCCACGGGTAAGTGAAGACCCGTCTGTGATGATTGACTCTTACGCCCCTGCTGAGTATGGCCTTCTTTCTTGCCGTGTCTGGACACACTTGTTATCTGCAAAAGCATCCAACACCAAAGTTAGTAAGTCACCTCAATGAGAAAAGTGCGCCTTCACCTCATATTATACAGGCATAGAACAGTAGCCTGCTCCTGGGATTGGGCGTTTTATGTTGAAACTCCTTTTAAAGTATGTACCACTTCTTCCCACTAAATAAGTTATCGGCATCAGAAAACGAAAACAGAAACCAAACTTTTCCTTCTTTAGGGTATGTCTCCACGTTCAGGATTGCATCAGGATTTTCCATCAGTATTTGTAAGCCAAAACCAGGAGTGGAACAATCAGAGGAAAAGTATAATAGAAACATATGCACCACTTCTGTATTTATCACCCACTCCTGGTTTTGGCTTACAAATACTGATGGAAAATCCTGACCAAATCCTGATGCAATCCTGAGCGTGGACACATACCCTAAGGGTATGTCTCCACGTTCAGGATTGCATCAGTCTTTGGTCAGGATTTTATGCAAGTAAAATCCTGACCAAAACTGCACCTGAGGTCACTGGCAGGTCACCTGTGGTGTACCTGCGTGTTTTGCTCATAGTAGCAACATGCAGCGTTTTGAAAAAACGCACAACGCATGCGTTTTCGCGGCAAAAACGCATGCGTTTTTAAACGCATAGTGGAGTCTGGAATTCATAAAATCCCATCCACTATGCTGTAACATCTGGACGCTGCGTTTTTGACGCAGCAGAAAAACGCAGCGTCAAAAACGCAGCGTTTCCTGAACGTGGAAACATACCCTTAAAGTTCTGAATTTTTCTAACTAAATTAAAACTGCACACGCTTGGCACGGCGATAACTGCACGGAGCTAAAAATCATGTTACTAGGCCCAAAAAACAAGGACACATGTTTTCTGGGATGAGTTAAACTTTTAGGCTATGTGCACACGTTCAGGATTTCTTGCAGAAATTTCCTGAGCAAAACCGGACATATTCTGCAAGAAATCCGCATGCGTTTTTTTTGCGTTTTTGATGTTTTTTTTTCCCCCGGAGCTTCCCAATGCATTAAATAGCGTGAAAAACGCAAAAAATCCGCAAAATTAATGGACATGCTGTGTTTTTGTTTTTTTTTACCACAATGCGTTTTTTCGCGGAAACAAAAAGGCATCATGTGCACAAAAATTTCAGAATGTATTCTAAATGATGCGATGCATAATGTATGCGTTTTTTATAGCGAAAAAAACGCAACATGTGCACACAGCCTTACATTACCTCATTCTTTTTATCATCTGATGGACCGGAAAGAGGTGGCTGCTTAGAATGGAGTCTCCGAGCTTCTTCCAACTCCAGCCT